>NC_090265.1:329903733-330211461 GCF_040414725.1 Anabrus simplex
GGGCTCGCCAGGTGCAGGTCTTTCTATTTGACACCCGTAGGTGACCTCCGCGTCGTGATGAGGATGAAATGATGATGAAGACAACACATACACCCAGCCCCCGTGCCATTGGAAGTAACCAATTAAGGTTAAAATCCCCGACCCGGCCGGGAATCGAACCCGGGACCCTCTGAACCGAAGGCCAGTACGCTGACCGTTCAGCCAACGAGTCGGACAATATTTCAGATCTCTGCGTGCCGTAGATTTGGCTGGGCATCGTACATAAATAAACAGAGAAACATTTCCGGATATCACGGATTGACCGATACGTATATTATTACTATTCCTTGTTTATTATTAGGTCTATCTATTTATTATTATATATCTTATGTAATACATCTTTCCTCTAAATACAATATGACTGAGTGAGTTGAACAAATACTGTTCATGTTTTATTACTGGTATAGCGGAATCCTCGTATTACCGAAAATTTTAAATTAACAAAATGAAGATCGAGTAAATATGAACTAATTAAATAACCAACTAAAGCGATTACAAATAATTAAATGAAGCAGGTCTTTACATGTACATTCATCTATAAAACGCCTACGTTAAAAATTTGAAATCTCTACGTGCCGTAGAATCGCACACATACAAACAAACAATTTCGGATATTACGAAATAAAAATGGCTTCCCACGCCTTGGACTAATTCACTTGTATCACCGATCTTATGCACGTTGCCTACCAATAGTGAATCTATGCATTTAATCCTGGTGACAGCACGTTGGCTGTCGTATCATAGCACACGTTTTGATCCGGTTTTTCATTCATAACTCACCAACGAACGCGAAAATTACTAATTCAACTTCGAGTGCATTCGGATACCCTTCCATCTAACTGTGTTAAAAATTTCAGATCTCTGCGTGCCGTAAATTTGGCTGGGCATTGCGTACGGACAGACAGACAGACAGACAGACAGACAGATAGACAGATAGACAGACAGACACTTACTTTTATTATTATAGATTTAAATCTTCCGTGATTACCAGGGTACATGGAAAACATATACTGTGCTGCTTATAAAAGTTAGGACAGTGAGGAAATAATTTAAAAGTTTCTACTTTTCACAGGGCGGATACCTAAGCAAGAAATGGAGAATACAACGTTGGGGAAGAAAAACAACCATTCACGTCTTTGAGTGAATGGTCAGCGTCACGACTATGGGTTCAAAGTATCCTAGGGCTAGGGATTTTAGCCACTTTTGTTTAATTTTTGGTTAATTTCTCTGTTTCGGGGACCAATCTCTTAATACCTCGAGGGCCCTTGGAAGAGTGGAAGGTAAAGGATTCCACTGGCCATAACCTCGGCACAAAGTGCGATAGAGTGATTAGCCCAATGTCCGGCCACCTTTGCTCCCAGGAATTAACCCGGCCGGGTGAGTGAATCTCAGGGCCTTGTATCTCTCCAGAAATGGCAATATCCTTTCTAAATGTTTCGTCTTACCCGATGTGAAATGAAACCATATCTTTCCGGCTGAACCGAGCGCACGTTACCACCTCATCTAGGCAGACTTTGTTTGCCTTAATACATATCTCTTCATATACACACTACACACGCTGCCCCCCCAAAATAATAATAATAATAATAATAATAATAATAATAATAATAATAATAATAATAATAATAATAATAATAATAATAATAATAATAATAAATCACAATTGGGCGATATCCAGTTGAAAATCCCTGCCTAAAAAAGCACAATAACAACTTTGCTGAAGATGAAGCAAAAGGATCATCGAAGGCCATCCTTGTAGGATCTTGATTATAAATGGAATTTGCCATTATCGGATGTGTACAATATGAAATGAAACGAGTTATGACGGAACAATGACAGACAACATGCACAGACGTCGCGGTAAAGGTACCTTTGTCATAAACCTGTAGAAGTGAAGAGAAGTGAGAGCTGTAAGATGTGACAGACCTTTCTTAACAATCATCCGTTTTCACTTGCTGTGCGTCCGAGAACAAATCAAGATGTGTAATATGAGATTTCGATATTAACCACATTATGAATAAGTGTTCACTAAAGATTGAAAGATCTGTGAATCTTGTCTTTAATTTTGTACTCTCTACGATATTTTTATTGAAGAATCTTGACCTACTTCATAAAATTAATGTTGTCCCTCGTGGAACGTAGGACTTGAACATAACATCACCATCTTTTCCTGTTGATGGCGAAACTCTTTAATTCAATTCATATTTTCCATTCTTCCAGTGCCTCAGTGTGAACTGATTTTCGACACAAGTGCCTCGGTCTCTCGTTCTTCCTTTTCGCAGCCGCATTCCATTTCAACGCTTCTCTCTCGATGGCTTCGTTTTCCTTCCTATGTCCACCGCCAGAACTGTATAGACGTCTCGATTTCTCAAATTCATCTTGGATATGTATAAATAAAGTACACAGTAAACCGTAAGCGATCTGGAAAGCAAAGAGGGAATTCGTTACGCTGGTCGTGCATCACCTCGTAATCTTCGGGCTGATCATCAGTGGCTTGGTAGGTAAAGGCTCATGAGGGTTTGATTCCAATGAAGATAGGTTTTGCTTTAGACAGTTCCCGGAATTTAAAATATTGGTCTATATTGAACCCTTCAACTTACCGTTCCATCGCTGGTCGTCTGCCTCGGCTGCTTCAGTAGAGCAATATCGTACTCTCGGATCTTGGGGTCGTTATGAGTTTTATTTCTGTCACTACATCGATCAAACGATAGAGTTCAGAGGAGAGCATAGCTACCTAAAATGAGGAGCAAAAATGTGTTTACTAAAATATTTATTCAGTGTAAATCACGATAATTTGTTTCTTAAATAGGCAAGAAAAATCAGTTACATTTTCACAACATGTTATATGCTTTTTTTGCTAATTGCTTTACGTCGCACCGACAAAGATAGGTCGTGGCCTTAATTAAGGTACAGCCCCAGCATTTTCCTGGTGTGGAAACGGGAAACCACGGAAGCCCATCTTCAGGGCTGCCGACAGTGGGATTCGAACCCACTATCTCCCGGACGCAAGTTCACAGCCGCGTGCCAACTCGCCCAGTCAACATGTTATAACGCAGTCACAATGTATAACGTGAATGGTAAAGTTTTATTGGAATTGTTCATTATTTTCTTTCAAAAACATCAACGTAGTGTAAAATTCGTGGACAGCAAAAACCAGAAAACGAGAATAAAACCTGAAAATCGGGCACCATTGATCCAAACGATAACTGAGAGTTAATCCACGCGATGTGTGAAAAATCTGACATTCAACAAGTAGAATTCCAGATTTACATTTAATTAAGGTTATTCACCAGTCGACTATCCTATCGGATATTGGAACATCCCCCGAATGGACCCTTAATCGAACCAAATCGACTATCAGTTGTTTTCGATAGGTTGCGAATTATTACTCGAAAGCATGGTGTTCATTAAAGTTAACATCAATTGTCACATAGAAAATAAAGTTTCACCATGTATTGTCATCTCGTTACACCCTTAAGTTACAGAGAAATCCCGATGCAGAAACAAGCATCACTCCAAAGAGATGTTTAGAAGGAACCAACAACACTTGATCGGAGGAGATCTTACGTTACATCGTCCTGAAGGAGCAAAACTGCGAAATGCAGGAAAACATTAATTCGTTATGCATTTAGAAGCAATGCCAAGCACTGAAGTTAAAGGAAAGTGAAAAGTCACTTGAAAATCTTATTACTAAAGCAACTTTCAGGTTATAGAACAATTACGTCGTCAAGTTTGTTAAAATACAAGTCCACAATAAAACACACGAACGGAAATCTTTCTAATTTTCTATAACTATGACTACCATTACAAATCTGTCTACCTACACTTGCCCCATTAAAACAAACTACAAGCGATCGGTAGATCAACGTCTCACATACATAATATTAAAATATTTTAACAGCTGACGAATTAAAACCACATTCGTGGTGTAAATCCTACATACATCAACTAAGTGTCAACATACGGCATTATCATAATATATCGGACATCCTGTCGTTGAGCCTACGTTACTCTGTCTACTGTGACCGTAAGTTATGTAATGCACGCGGCATCCTAAATCTATCGTTGAGCCAACGTTATGACATCTACATATCATTCGTACTGCCAGGAGAAATCGAAGCTTTAATACAATGTCCGGATATTTAAATCTGATCGTCGTTGAAACTCTACCTGAAGTGAAATTCGCTACAAAATGAACTCGAACGTGGAAATATTACTGTGTATATTTCCTACAATAAAGAGTGAAATCGAAGTTAAACAACATGTCCGAACAGCTCAATCTATTCCTCAATACAATCTCAACACATGCAGTGAAGTTCGCTAAATAAAAGCAACTTAACTCTCGTTTAATATTACGTAATATCACTGCTAACAATAATCACCACCATCATTATATTCAAGGCATAACTCAAGTGTGAGGCTCCAACTGGCCTTCCATGTTAACATTCCAAACAGGCATCACCTTAACTGTCCAGTGAAGTAACTTTTCAACAATCTACTCAAGCTAGATTCATTTTTCACACCCGCAATGTTACTAGTCAGCGATAATTTCGTCTCGTAAAGATACAGAACATAATACAATTTACAATAATCAAGTATTATCTTGACCGTGTTTCAGAATGTATTTTGTTCGTGAGGTCGGATATCACAAAATGCACCTCGTAGGTATCAAACAGAACCGTCACTTAGACTTACTTGCCGTTACCTACGGTCTTACATAAAACAGTAATCACGGGAGAACATCAACTTGTACTTAAAATGGGCGTTACAATGCTCTCACTTGGATTTGACAATCGTTAAATTAATCAACCGTTCTGGATTGCTACAGGACATCGTTCATCTTATACAGCCTATCTCAGAAATATTTCACCTCAACTTATACACCATGTCACAAAAATTCCTTTCCGTCGAAATACAGGACCTCTTATCCTAAGCATCCTTATCATGCTCTATCACTCATAAAATACAGGCTCACTCTGCCTTTCACATTTTCCTAACTATTCTCACAATATTTAATTTCTATTACAATCCATTTTCTCTTTGCTTAAAACTTTTCAAATACAACCGATCCCATGATCAACCAACTTTATAATGATCTCACAATTTGCTTCTCTAAATTTTTCCTGACCTCGGGAGAAAAATAGCATACTGTGATTTCCTGTATCACAAATACACGGTGTCACAAAATGTAAGTTTCCCAAAAATGCCAACCTTACCATACCACACTGGATTTCGATATAAACTGCAAATCTCGTTTATGACTGCTGAACGCATAATTTATCATCTCAATTTTATCTTGACGTGATTATTATTATTATTATTATTATTATTATTTGATAATTTGATATTTGACTTCGTCACACTCATAACGATTATTTTATCGTTATCATTATTGTAACTTTTACCGGTCTGGACATTATTTAATTGATTTTCATTGCAACATTTAACTTCACTTGTAAAACCTGTAAATTGTTGTCGTTTTGACATGGCATTATATCGGCTTCATCTTGTGCCAGCAACCTCCAATTTAGCCCTTCGTAATTTCAGGGTACATTCTTCTCTTGAACATTTTTTAAAATAAATTTAAACACATTTTAAGGTCACGCGCGCTGACATAAATAATCGACAATTCGCCTTCACACTAGAATAACGACAAGACACTTCCTCGTCATCGCAGTATACTTGATTACACACGCCACTTAAACAACGCGATGTTCTGATTTATTAATAAATTTAAAGGGACTAGCATTTACACCTCTAACTACAATACATAATATTTAAAGTAGACAAACCTGTAAATTGTAGTCGTTTTGGCATGGCATTATATCGGCTTCATCTTGTGCCAGCAATCTCCAATTTAGCCCTTCATAATTGCAAGGTACATTCTTCTCTTGAATATTACCTTATACATGCACAGATTTTACACTTGGCTTGAGGCAGCACACGTTACCATAAATTATTCTATATACATATAACAGTTAACCCGTCCAGCTTCATCTTTAGAACTCAACTAATGCAGTTTGGGAAATCTTCCCAACTCCTTTCTAACCAGATATTCACAGGTGTGACTGACCGTGTGACACAAAGCTTATCTCCACCAGACTATCGTCTTCACTTACAGCTTACAAAAATATAACATTGTCCGTAGTAATTCACAAAAGCTATGTATCAATCTGCTGTCTCCCTATGAGAAGTTCAGAGCCCTATAATTATTAAACTTTTGATTCTCTTCCCCGACCGTGATATATATAACTACAATGTTTCAATAGCTAGTTTTGTCTTCGTTCACCATTTAACACTTGGTAAATTATTCATCCCTCAAGCCGGTTGGTTTTAGGGATTCTACAAGTCTATTTCGCCCACTAAAAGTCTTTTTCTTAAGGTTGCCTCACGTAGGCTCACACTCTCGGAACATAGAATTATGACAGACGCTCCTGCCTGAGGAGGGGGTATTTAAGCATTTTCTAGGGACGCTAGTTTTGGCGTTATGTACTGTGGTGCAATCATTCCGATTAAGGCCACTGGACCAATTTCTTCGAGACTCACTCCAAAGATTCCACCTAATTTTCCAGTCATGATGGAGTTATTTGCTGAGTTTCCCGTTATTTTAATCGGGCGTAATTAATGAGTTTCGTGCATTAGGGTTGCCGCGCACTTTTACTGTATGTCTTTGACACGTGTTTTCCTCACAGCCAACATAGATGTCAACTTCTCTCCAGGCCTATTAAATACATTTCCAACCTGTGGACTTTAGCTTAATGAAATGTTTCCTAAAATTCTTAATTACTTATATCTTTAATAGTAACAGTGCCTAAATATCTCGCAATAAGGGTTATTATCTAGAATTTCATTATTAATTACCCGAGGTCTGCCGAAATGTTCCGACCTCATTCGAATGTTTGATGGCTCGCCTCGCGCTGTGAGTTGCAATGTCACGAAGCGCGAGATGAGCTTGCAACAAAAAAGTATATGGTTGCACTCCATCTTGCAGTTGAAACTTTTCGGCAAGGTGGAATTATGGGTTCAGTGTTATATTATTTTGTTTTGAGATTTCACATAAGGTTTTTGGTTGAGATTTCACATAAGGTTTTTTGTTTGTTTGTTTGTTTGTTTGTTTGTTTGTTTGTTTGTTTGTTTGTTTGTTTATAGAGTGGGAGAGGTGGTTGTGATTATTGTTTGAAGAGTAAGTAAAACATCGCAACACTAATCAGAAAGAACATGGAACAGACCCGACAATTCGAAGAATGAAGTGTTCGGCAAAAGAAGGATAGGGCGTCGAAGGGAGTGAAAATGAGAGGTTTCGTAGGTCTCGCAAACCTAATACCTTCGGGGTCGGAAAAGAACAAGAGTGGACCAACGGAAGTCGGATAGGAAGGATGAAGGCGAGAAGTCTTAACACAAGTAAAGGGAAGCAATGCCAGACTCATCTGGGGAACCGCGTTCGTCAACTCTCGCTCCCAAGTTGAGAGACTCTGGTCCTCTTTTTAGTCGTCTCCTACGACAGGGAGGGGATGCCGAAGATGTCATTCTACCGCCACCACCCACGGGGGATCTACGATAGGATATTACCCCACTAATAGCAGCTCAGTTGTGTTCCACTGCAGCCAATAGTCAAACTCGGGCCAACCGAAGGGAAATCTACTGTCCTAACTGTCCGGCTCTGGATTCGGGAATCTCTGGTATCTGTCAGTAAAATGGCGAATATTGTGAATACCTATAAATCAACTAATATAAAGGATAATGTTCCCATGTCACATGGACTCACTACTTGAAGATGATCACAGTACAGTACTGAGTCGAATTTTAACATTATGTCACTTGAGTCATCTCTCCTCCCTGACTTGGTCGACTCCTGCTTCATCCGGTTCTAGACGAAAATGTCACAACTTCCTTGCCTTTTAGCAATTCTAAAATATCCGATGTCCTCATTCCTCAACGTTTTGGAACTTCCTTCTTCAGTCTGTAACGAAAGTCTGTTACTACAGTAAAATTCATCTCGTGACATACATTTTAATAATCACACTCCTATTTTGTATTAGTTGATGTGCACCCTGACTCAAAAATGTACAGATATCACACAGCGAGTGACTTGAATACGTGTAGTTGTACATTTGAATTTGTGAAATGTTGGGATCGAAACCTACCATTGGAATATTTCCAAACTTAACAAAAATCACACCAATCACATGCTACTACTTATCTTCATTAAGACTACGGCTGCTAACTTTCTGATTCTCGACCTTTCCTACCTCAGCGTCGCCGAAAACCTACCGGAATTAGAGAGACTTTAAAGCGATGACAAAAATAGGAAAAGAGCAGCATTAGTTTAACCAGGACGTTATACGTAGTGATGTTAAAACGACAGGAAGAAACAGTTGAGTAGGCAGAGTTCAACGTTAATGCTATGGAAGCTTATGGAGAAA
This sequence comes from Anabrus simplex, assembly GCF_040414725.1. Classification (NCBI taxonomy): domain Eukaryota; kingdom Metazoa; phylum Arthropoda; class Insecta; order Orthoptera; family Tettigoniidae; genus Anabrus; species Anabrus simplex. Next base: position 329,912,196 of record NC_090265.1, read on the forward strand.
GTAAAAATAGTTTATTTTAGAAAGAGAAAATGGATTCCTTCGTTCACTTGAAGAGTGTGGTCACCAGGGATGGTACTGAAGATGTTGAGGTAATGAGTTACGTTTAAAAATACAAAAGATACCAAAGTCGATTATATCTTGAGCGGAGAAGCACGACAAGTTACTAAGATACATTATCAGAGTATTTACATTAATGGAAAATCGTTCCTCCTGTTTGAATTGAAATATGGCGACCAATCGGGAAGCTTTATAATTAACAAAATGCCCTGTGTTTTTAACACACAACAACAACTAAATATTTTGTTTGATTAATCTTGTGATAGTACATATATCACATTCTCGCACTGTATTAAGTGATATTATTGTCATTATTACTATTATGATTATTATTGTCATTGTTATCAGTATTTCAGTTGTATATTGTTTTTATTAATATTTAAAGCTGAAAGATCACCATATGTGATATGAGTAATTTGTTTTGTACAAACGGATGGGAAAGCAGTGTTATTTGGAAAATTTGTATGAGTCATGTGTATAGCCTATAGCCCAGAGTCTGATGAGGTGGCCTTGTTGATGTTGTAGTCGGGAAGATCCTATGACTCATGTGAAACACCCCAGAGTCCGTTGATGTTGTTATTGTCATGGGATCTGGGAGAGCTTCAGGGCGTTGGCTTGACAAGAGGTTCTACTCGTGATTGGATGATCAGGATCTATCGACGTATCATTTGAGAGAAAGGGGAATCTGTGGTCTATATAGGCATGTGATCATACGGTGGGAAGACAGTGGACTGTACAGGTCTGGACTTCAAATTGTGGTGGAACGTGGTCTTATTATGTTGGTGGAACGTGACTGACCTACAACTGTGGAGTGCTTAGGCACTGGGTATTGTATCACTTGTGGCGGCTTGGTATTATACCTGTATGTTGGTGAAGGCTGTGGGGTTCTATATCTCAGACTTTCCAGAATTTACGTTTTAGAACGACAAGCGTGTGTTGTTCAAGTGAATGTATCTTTCAACCAAGTGTTTGAGTCAGTGAAATAAGTATTATGAAGGTACGGTGTCTGTGTGATACAAGTGCAATTATGAGAATCTGCAAGTCGTGTTGATACACAGAGACAGTGAGGGGTACTTATCTACATATATATGCTTTGTTCAACGGTCTGACTACAAATTGTAGCTTGGTCCTTGCTTTTGTTTTTCCAATGTTTTCGTTGTTGTTGTTGTTGTTGTTGTTGTTGTAAATATGGAGTCTTCCAGCGGTATTTTGTGAGTGTATTTATGTATATATTATTTGTTGATGAGGTGCCCATGCATGGATGTTATTCAGAATATAGTTAGTTATTTCAGAATCAGTGGAGTTATTGGTGAACTTAGGTGCAGTTCCTACCTATTTAGTCGTTTTCAGAAGGTTAGGTAAGGCCTGAAGCAGATGTACCAGTTCGGAGCTTATTGTACACGCCCTGGGAGAGAGAAAATTATCCTGCTCTATTAAATTCGAGGGATCCATTCTGGTGAATCCTGGCGCCTATACTACGGATATTTCGATTAATTATTTTGAGTAATTTATTTTAATTATGTTAATTTATCCAGTTATTTATTCTTATATTTTGAATTAGATTTCAATTTACGCCCAAGCGTGAGGCGATTTAGTATTTTATTTTATTCATATTTCATTATTTGAATGATATTGCTATGGTTATGAATTATTATTAACTATCGTTAGGAATATTATTTTTACATATATTACAATCTCTTCGGTAATGCACAAAGAAGGACCTAGTTGAATCTCAAATTAGAAATAATGAAATGGTATTAAATTAGGCATATCCGAAGAAACCAGGTAGGAACTCCTGGTAGCGCTAGATATGGTAGTTCAAGAAAGACACGTGGGAAGTGCATAGAATAGGAAAATGTGGAAGGAAATGAGTACTTAGAGAGAATTAAAATGGAGGAACTTCAAGGGCATTGTATGTGAAATGTGCATATTTTAAGGCTCATTGAATATGTTCATATCTACGAAACTGTTTGATCTAAGGATACCAAACCTTTCTCAGTTTTAAGATCAACTAGGGCAAAATAAGCGCATAATGTCAAGTGTTTCCTTCATCTCATCACCAGGGATGCAAGTACGGAAATACTTCACTTGAACGTTCAATTTTCTGCCACAACGTGAGAAACAGTTTTCACCGAAGGTATTGCTTTATGAGTCATAGTTATTTTAGAACAAATTAAAAACAATAGTACGGAACCTAAAATGAACTCACACATATATCCTAAAACTGTTTTACTTTTTTATCATGGGCTCTCAAAAATACTTTCCCCATTGAATTTTGGCGGTGCTTGGTACCATTTTATATACATTTTAAAGAAAAATCTATTTTTTGCAAGTTTTTCTTGTAACCTTTAGACAATTACAGACGGGCACTGATTTCGATTACTCCCATGATTCCCGAGAAACGTGTATGAAGCGATTTAGGAACGCGGACTCAAGAAACGCAATGTTAGCTGACAGCTGAGGGGAGTGGCAATGGCCGTTTAAATCACGCTTTTGTCGGACTGAGTGGCTCAGACGGTTGAGGCGCTGGCCTTTTGACCCTAACGTGGCAGGTTCGAACCTGACTCAGTTGCTGAAATACGTCCGCCTCATGTTGGTAGATTTACTGGCACGTAAAAGAACTCCTGTTGGAGTAAGTTCCGGCAACTAAGCGTCTCCTAAAACCGTAAAAGTAGTTAGTGGGACGTAAAGCCAATACCGTAAGTAACATGATTATTTTATTATTATTTGTTTCCTGTCACACCGACACAGATAGGTCTTACGGCGACGATGGGATAGGAATGGCCTAGAAATGGGAAGGAAGCGGCAGTGGCCTTACTTAAGGTACAGACCTAGCATTTGCCTGGTGTGAAAATGAGAAACCACGGAAAACCATCTTCAGCGTTAACGAGAGTGGGGTTCAACCCACTATCTCCCGGATGCAAACTCACAGCCGCGCGCCTCTACGCGCACGGCCAACTCGCCCGGTCAATAATTTTTTTTTTTTGCTAGGGGCTTTACGTCGCACCGACACAGATACGTCTTATGGCGACGATGGGATAGGAAAGGCCTAGGAGTTGGAAGGAATCGGCCGTGGCCTTAATTAAGGTACAGCCCCAGCATTTGCCTAGTGTGAAAATGGGAAACCACGGAAAACCATCTTCAGGGCTGCCGATAGTGGGATTCGAACCTACTATCTCCCGGTCAATAAAGATCTCTCCCGATATTAACACCTATGTACTCACAGTCATCCCCATGAGGTACTCTCACCCCATCAACATAGTCATTAAAAACTGGGAGGACTTCCCCCCTTGGTGAAACTTACAACCTAACTTTTCACCCCGGTCACCATTATACCATTGCCTGCTGTCCATCTCACAACACTGTCGAAGTATTTTTGCAGTTGCTCACAATCTTGTAATACTTACTGCTCTAAAACATCACCTGCAAAAGGCCTTATCTGTGATTCCATTACCTTACCCGTTTAAAAAAGTATAAGGGTCCAATAATACTGCCCCTCTTAACCGTCATAGGATCAGATAACGCTTCACCAACTCTAATCCTCTGAGTTCTATTTTCTAGAAATTAAGCCACCCATTCAACCACTCTTTTGCTTAGTCCAATAACCCTCATTTTTGTCATCAGTCTTTCATAATCTACCCTATCAAAACCTTGGATTTCTCAATAGCTAAGCTGAATCTCAAATACCTGCTATGTGAAAATGAAATGGCGTATGGCTTTCAGTGTCGGGAGTGTCCGAGGACATGTTCGGCTCGCCAGGTGCAGGTCTTTTGAATGGACTCCCGTAGGCGACCTGCGCGTCCTGATGAGGATGAAATGATGATGAAGACGACACATACACCCAGCTCCCGTGCCAGCGAAATTAACCAATGATGGTTAAAATTGCCGACCCTGCCGGGAATCGAACCTGGGACCCCTGTGACCAATGGCCAGCACGCTAACCATTTAGCCATGGAGCCGGACACCTGCTATGTCTTACCGGAATACTAAAAGTTGAGTTTCACTGGAATAACCTTTCCGAAACCCGAACTGCCTTTTACCAAACCAGTATAATTTCGCAAACGTGTTTAAAATACTCAGAAAGAATGCGTTCCCAGAGCTTACATGCAACCTTCTGGCCTGTAATTATACGATCACCCTTTTTCTTGTACACTGGGGGTACTAGAGTTACTCTCCATTCATTTGGTATGGCTCCTTCATGCAAACAGAAGTCAAATATTTGAGATACGGTACTATATCCCAACCCATTGCCTTTCGTGTATCCCCAGAAAACTTATCAATCGCTGCTTCTTTTATAGCTCTCAACTCTTGTATCCTTTTGTAAATAACTTCATTATCAAAGGTAAATGTATCTGCTTCGCCAGTAATGTAACCTCCTCTACTTGGATATTTTCCTTATATCCAACTAGTTTTAAACACTGCGGACTGAGTAATTCTGCGTACTTTAAGTCCTCGCATACACATCAATGTTTCCTGGAATGTCTTTCTTCGAACCAGTCTCTGCCTTAAAGTACTGTAACTAACCGCTTCCAGATTTCCCTAAAATTCACATGACTACCAGTTATGTTTGCCATCATGTTATTCCTAGCCGACCTTTATGCTAAATTCAATATCTAAGTAAGCTCCTTCAATCTCTCCTTACTTCCTCAACGGCTGGGCTGAGTGGCTCAGACGGTTGAGGCGCTGGCTGGCCTTCTGACCCCAACTTGCCAGGTTCGATCCTGACTCAGTCAGGTGGTATTTGAAGGTGCTCAAATTCATCGGCCTCGTGTTGGCAGATTTACTGGCACGTAAAGAACTCTTGCTGGACTAAATTCCGACACCTCGGCGTCTTCCAAAACCGTAAAAGTACTTAGTGGGATATAAAGCCAATATTATTATTATTATTATTATTATTATTATTATTATTATTATTATTATTATTATTATTATTATTATTATTATTATTATTATTTGCGATGAGGCCTGCTAAGGACCACGTGCCAAGCTCAATTCAATTCTTCATACTTTGTTGTTTTTCTCTTCCGTTCCTTCAAATATTCTTTGATCCTTTCACTATGCTGTTTCTTTCTGTCCTCGGACCACTTCGCACCAGGTTTCTTGTTCAATCTTTCTTGGAATCCTTCCATACTTAATACCCTCTTCCTAAAAATCTCTCTGTCCATAGTTTCTTCTTCTCTTACATTAATTCTTTCTAAATTTTTCTTTACTTCTTGAATTCAGGTAGTTACTTGAAGATCCATTTTGTTATTCTGAAATCAACCATTCTGTAAATATGTCCAAAAAATGGCAAAAATTGCAATTATTATTACTTCCTCAACAATTCCTAACTCAATTTCTTTCTAGCTTCCAAATCCTTCTTAATCTCTTTATTTCTCTGGTATAATAAATTGGATCATTCCCACTCGTTACCACGGTAAAAGGTACATACCTATTTAGGCAATCCTCAACAACTGCTTTAAACCTATCGCATAGACTGTTTCTGTTTTTCTTTTTAACTACAGTATTTTCCACCGATCAAAATTAAACTTTTTAAAACTGCCCATGTCTCCCTTATCAACCATATAGTATTGCCCAGTAGTCCAAACTTTACAACCTTCCATTCTATCGGATTTATTCTTAACTACGTCTGAAACATCTTCTTCTTCTTTTTCTGTTTACCCTCCAGGGTCGGTTTATCACTCGGACTCAGCGAGGGATCCCAACTCTACCGCCTCAAGGGCAGTGTCCTGGAGCTTCAGATTCTGGGTCGGGGATACAACTGGGGAGGATGATCAGTACCTCGCCCAGGCGACCTCACCTGCTATGCTGAACAGGGGCCTTGCGGGGGGATGGGAAGATTGGAAGGGATAGACAAGGAAGAGGGAAGGAAGCGGCCGTGGCCGTAAGTTAGGTACCATCCCGGCATTTGCTTGGAGAAGTGGCAAACCACGGAAAACCACTTCCAGGATAGCTGAGGTGGGAATCGAACTCACTCCTACTCAGCTGACCTCCCGAGGCTGAGTGGACCCCGTTCCAGCCCTCGTACCACTTTTTAAATTCCGTGGCATAGCCGGGAATCGAACCCTAGCCTGCGGGGGTGGCAGCTAATCACACTAACCACTACACCACAGAGGCGGACCTGAAACATCTTCGTGATCACTTATACTATCTATCAGTTCATATTCTCTGTACAGCTCATCTGGTTTTATCAGATTTTATCATTCTCATCGGGTTCCTAATGATCTTCTGGTGAATAGCTACCCAGACATTATACATAGGTATATTTGGTGCATCAACATTGACTACACTCGTCGTTTAATGTTTAACGGGTGACAAATTTGTCAGTGTAGAAGTACCGTTGAAAGGTTTCCTCGCTGAAGAGGTCATATACAGTCACCATTAGTTGTACTCTGGCACTATCTTACTTAAATATAGCCTAGGGATTAATTTATAGGAATGGAGGCCCTGCATATTTCATAAATTCATTTACATAATGTATTCTCGTAAAGGAGATGCAGATACCGGAGGAGAGCTGAATTTTTGTCGCACCCACCAGAACCACAGATCGTAACACCTTGTGTAAATACAGTACTGCTGACGCCGGTCAGCTGGTCGTCGCCTGACAAGGAGGTATCCTTCATATTCACGCAAATACAAATGGCATCGGAAAACACAATATACTGTCACTCTTCCTTACAGTCACTTCCTTCGATGTACCATTGCAACCTGACATCCTTATCATAGTTAATAATAATAATAATAATAATAATAATAATAATAATAATCCGCCTCTGTGGTGTAGTGGTTAGAGTGATTAGCTGCCACCCCCGGAGGCCCGAGTTCGATTCCCAGCTAAGCCACGAAATTTGAAAATTGGTACGAGGGCTGGAACGGGATCCACTCAGCCTCGGGAGGTCAACTGAGTAGAGGTGGGTTCGATTCCCACCTCAGTCATCCTGGAAGTGGTTTTCCGTGGTTTCCCACTTCTCTTCCAGGCAAATGCCGGGATGGTACCTAACTTAAGGCCACGGCCGCTTCCTTCCCTCTTCCTTGTCTATCCCTTCCAAACATCCCATCCCCCACCAAGGCCCCTGTTCAGCATAGTAGATGAGGCCGCCTGGGCGAGGTATTGGTCATCCCCCCAGTTGTATCCCCCAAACTAGAGTCTGAAGCTCCAAGACCCTGCCCTTAACGCGGTACCTAACTTAAGGCCACGGCCGCTTCCTTCCCTCTTCCTTGCCTATCCATTCCAATCTTCCCATCCCTACACAAGGCCCCTGTTCAGCATAGCAGGTGAGGCCGCCTGGGCGAGTACTGGTCATTCTCCCCAGTTATATCCCCCGACCAAGAGTCTGAAGCTCCAGGACACTGCCCTTGAGGCGGTAGAGGTGGGATCCCTCGCTGAGTCCGAGGGAAAAAGCCAACCTTGGAGGGTAAGCAGATTAATAATAATAATAATAATAATAATAATAATAATAATAATAATAATAATAATAATAATAATAATAATAATTTAATACTACTACTACTACTACTACTACTACTACTAATAATAATAATAATAATAATAATAATAATAATAATAATAAATGAACAGATGAAGGATATCGTCTACAATCGGACAAGATCATGGAAAAATACTTAAATATTGAAACAGATTTCCGTAAACGACGATTTAAATTTTATGGACATTTTATGAGGCTAGATGACAATCGACTAACAAAGAAAATATTGATGTACTCACAAACATTAAAGACGACAACGGTTTGGATCAAACAAGTCCAAACTGATCTCATTACCGCCAACATCACACCTACAGATATCGAAGACCGCAAAACTTTCAGACATAATATCTACACTTGGGAAGTTGCTTCAGAAGATAAGCCTAGCAGATCTAGGAGAAAATGGACTGACGAACATCGAGATAAACATAGCGACATGATGAAAGAATTCTGGAATAACAAGAAAAATAACAACACCAAATCATCAATTGCTTTATGTGATCCTTTATGGGTCGAAACAAAATAAATAAATAAATAAATAAATAAATAAATAAATAAATAAATAAATAAATAAATAAATAAATAAATAAATAAATAAATAAATAAATAAATAAATAAATTAAATGTCCAACGAGGACTGATATTTAAATCGATTTTCATTTACGGTAGAATGGTGAAAACTATTATACGTCCTCTTGTAATCTGCACTAAATGAAAGACAACTTTAGTTTCGATATTAATGTTTATGGAGCATCATACCTTATTAACGAATATAGCTGGAAGGAATCATACTTCATCTTCATCATCTGTTTACCCTCCAGGTTCGGCTTTTCCCTCGGACTCAGCGAGGGATCCCACCTCTACCGCCTCAAGGGCAGTGTCTTGGAGCTTCAGACTCTTGGTCGGGGGATATAACTGGGGAGAATGACCAGTACTCGCCCAGGCGGCCTCACCTGCTATGCTGAACAGGGGCCTTGTGTAGGGATGGGAAGATTGGAATGGATAGGCAAGGAAGAGGGAAGGAAGCGGCCGTGGCCTTAAGTTAGGTACCATCCCGGCATTCGCCTGGAGGAGAAGTGGGAAACCACGGAAAACCACTTCGAGGATGGCTGAGGTGGGAATCGAACCCACTTCTACTCAGTTGACCTGCCGAGGCTGAGTGGACCCCGTTCCAGCCCTCGTACCACTTTTCAAATTTCGTGGCAGAGCCGGGAATCGAACCCGGACCTCCGGGGGTGGCAGCTAATCACGCTAACCACCACACCACAGAGGCGGACAGGAATCATACTACCTATTATAATATTTGTCACCAATCTGGAGTATTCTCTTGAGGGCCAGGTTCACCTGTTATACTATTTGTCACCATATTTCTCAAATTCTTTCCTTATCGCAATACACTTTTCTATCGAGTGGAGTGGCCGGCTGTGGAGCCAAGCTCTGCATTCGGCAGATGACTGGTTCGGCTGTCCTGAGAATCGTTTCCTGTGGTTTTCCATTTTCACTTCCAGGTTGAGAAGTTCTTTAGTTCGGCGAACTTGGCGGAAGATCTAAAAGGTAAACATATTGCCTTCTTGCAATTAATAAAGAACACAACTTTGGAGCGCCTGTATCAACATTGGACAGCATCAAACATAGTCTGTAGACACATTCAGTAGGTAATTATGAGTGTGTGGAAGAATCAAGAAGCCCACGGCACCTATCAGTGCCCCAAGTAAATCATTATCGAATTAAGAAGACTCTCTCTGCTAGGGGCTTTACGTCGCACCGACACAGATAGGTCTTATGGCGACGATGAGATAGGAAAGGCCTAGGAGTTGGAGGGAAGCGGCCGTGGCCTTATTTAAGGTACAGCCCCAGCATTTGCCTGGTGTGAAAATGGGAAACCACGGAAAACCATCTTCAGGGCTGCCGATAGTGGGATTCGAACCTACTATCTCCCGGATGCAAGCTCACAGCCGCGCGCCTCTACGCGCACGGCCAACTCGCCCGGTGAATTAAGAAGAAAAGGAAAAACTGCTCTATGAATGTCACCAAGAATAAGAATAATATGAGAAGAAAAGTAATAATGGGACTACCAGAATCCACAGCTAACAGTGGAATAAGAATTCTATGTGAAGATATAGATATATAAAAAGACATAAATTAAAAAGTAATCAAATATTGGCTAAGATTTAAGGGGGAAAACGAGAGAAAAATATTGAATCTATAGTACCAACATGGGACGGAACACTCATACGAAGATTACTGGGCAAACAATGAAGATCTAGAATGCTTGACATAACAGAAATGGAAGAGGTTCATAACGAATAAAATATGCTGAATAACCACTAGAGTGAAAGATACTGAGAAACACATGATCATACATCAGCATATAAGACCAAAACAACTTTGCTAGAATTCTGCAAAATTACCAAAAATGTGACAATAAAGAAGTAGATACTTAGAAAAAAATAATTAAGAGGTAGTATATGGTGGTTATTTGCATGAATAAAAGTCAAAAATAGAAAGACGAAGAGAGTCGTTCATTGCTGTGTAGAGATGCAATGGAAATGGCACATCTGTTAAGAGTCTGTAGGGAGGCAGATTCACTTACAATTATAATCAAATATCTTCACAGTGAACCTATGAAATGGCGTATGGCTTTTAGTGGCGGGAGTGTCCGAGGACAAGTTCGGCTCGCCAGATGCAGGTCTTTTGATTTGACACTCGTAGGCGACCTGTGCTTCGTGATGAGGATGAAATGATGATGAAGACGACACATACACCCAGTCCCCGTGCCAGCGAAATTAACCAATTAAGGTTAAAATTCCCGACCCTTCCGGGAATCGAACCCGGGACCTCTGTGACCAAAGGCCAGCTCGCTAACCATTAGCCATGGAGCCGGACAGTGAACCTATAGTTAAGAAAGACAGAAAGAATTCCATACAATTGAAAAATGATTAAGCAAAGAGAACATGCTACTGGGAAAGACAACAAAATTCTTTTTATTTTAAAAGATATGTTTCAAAGGAAAGTAAAATGACATAAAATTAGCATTAATGTAAATAATAAAGGGAGGATTCCTTGTAGAATATATAAAAGTTAGGAAGTAAGAAAACCGATAATATGTAAAATATATATAAACAAGTGCTTAGTTATATCTATAATATTTAATGCAGCAATATGCAAAATTACCGGGCGAGTTGGCCGTGCTGTTAGGGGCGCGCAGCTGTGAGCTTGCACCCGGGAGATAGTGGGTTCGAATCCCACTGTCGGCAGCCCTGAAGATGGTTTCCCGTGGTTTCCCATTTTCACACCAGGCAAATGCTGGGGCTGTACCTTAATTAAGGCCACGGCCGCTTCCTTCCAACTCCTAGCCCTTTCCTATCCCATCGTCGCCATAAGACCTGCCTGTGTCGGTGCGACGTAAAGCCACGAGCAAATCATAATAATAATAATAATAATATGCAAAATTACTGTAATAAGGGTTATTTAAAAATGCATATAGCAATTTAGGGTACAATAAACTAATACTCTCTCCTCAGTTTATGGTGATGTGATGTGAGTATTCTATTCCATTGAATTCTACAGTGTCACATACCATACAATTAACATACAGGGCCGATGACCTTCGATGTTAGGCCCCTTTAAACAACAAGCAAGCTTAACATACACTTCGCTATGTTACTAGGGAGATGAGGTGAGACTGTACGGCCATGAATTTATTTATATTAATGTCCTAGCAAACAAGATAGCAAGAAAGGTTTGCATTATTCCCATAGCGTCCTTCTGCTTGTGTTTTGTATCCATTAATATCCTTGTCCGGAAGAAGCACATGCAATTAATATTCGCACATTCTAAGTGCTTGATAAATTCTCCTGTCTTTACTCAGGTACTTTAGCCTATCTCAGGCTTATTATTCATGGGTAAGTCCTAATGTGATGGCCATGTAACTTACTTCCAGGAATTAAATATACTCTCGGTGAAAACATAACATGCAAAATTTTGATAATTTGATGAATTTCTTGAGTAATTTCACTTCATAGGTTAATTTACGTCTGATTAATACAGCCCATAAAAGCTGTTTCTTTTGATTGTGTTTAGGAGGTTTGAAAAGCTTTTGGTCATTAGTTGCTGTTGTAGTTGTTGTTACTATTATTGGCTTTGATTATTTTCATTGTCATTTCCTTATGCTTAATGAGCGAACTTCTGTGTAATAAACTATGCCTGTACTTATGTGTGTATTGGTAGTTAACTGGGTAAAGGACGATATTGCCGTGGACCATACGACGCCATGTACTATTCTGACATTCGCCTGGAGTGGTTCTTTTGCTAGTTGCTTTGCGTCGCACCAACACAGATAGGTCTTATGGTGACGAAGGGATAGAAAAGGTCTATGACTTGGAAGGAAGCGGCCGTGGCCTTAATTAATGTACATCCCCAGCATTTGCCTGGTGTGAAAATGGGAAACCACGGAAAACCATCTTTAGGGCTGCCGGCAGTGGGATTCGAACCCACTATCCCCCGGATGGAAGCTCACAGCTGCGTGCCCTTGACCGCACGGCCAACTCGCCCGGTGGAGTGGTTCTAGTGAAGAGCTCGATCGTTACTAGTTTTCTTACATGCACTCCTAGATGCAATGAGATATGTTCAATAAGATATAAGGAACGAGAACGTCTTACCTGACGTCATACACAAGAGTAGCATAGCCTACTATTCCCTCAGCGACACTTTGAAAATATGATGCAGTATTAATTCCTCTAAAAACTTAAAAAAATTCATGAAGTTCGCATCCAAGTTTGTTTATTGGACATAGTAAAAGTCGCCCAATGTGTTGAAAAATCTAGGAGCTATTCTGGGAACGATCAAGTTCTTTACCGAAAAATCTGACGTTGAAGGGGGGAAACAGTTTTAGGATGGCTAAAAGCTGGAACTTTTCAACACATTGGTATATGGGACTCAATGCACCCTATTCCAATCCCTTAAATTCGTGAAAAAGAATCGTGGTTTCCCATTTTTCACCAGGCAAATGCTGGGGCTGTACCTTAATTAAGGCCACGGCCGCTTCCTTCCAACGCTTAGGCCTTTTCTATGCCATCGTCGCCATAAGACCTATCTGTGTCGGTGCGACGTAAAGCCCCTAGCAAAAAAAACGTGAAGTGCTTAGTATCAACCCACGTCAAAAATTTTGGAATCTAACCACGATAGTTGACTTGTTGGTCATAAAGCCTCATGACTTGTATGCTTAGAAACTGTCAGACAACTTCTGCAATAATGGAGTTTATGAAGGCATGAGCTACGAAATTTGGTCTTAGACGGTACGTAGGATTTCTATTGCTATTGCTAGTGGTTTTACGTCTCACCGACACAGTTAGGTCTTATGGCGACAATGGGATAGAAAAGGCCTAGGAGTTGGAAGGAAGCGGCCGTGGCCTTAATTAAGGTACAGCCCCAGCATTTGCCTGGTGTGCGTATGTTTTCTTGGCCTTGAAACAAGGCTCTAATAGGGTATATATGACAACAATGGGATGTATATCGTTACTTGTGGAGCAGAATAACTAACTATGGAGAAGTAAAGAGCATACGCAAGGAAGGATTTTCGTAAGAAAATAAATTTGTTCACTTCCGACATTCGTAACAATATTACAAGGATATTCTGAAAAGTTTAATCTGAAGCGTGGGTGGAAATGCGACATGGACAATAAATAGAGCAGAAGGAAAGAAAACAGAAGCTTTTGAAATGTGGTGTTGCAGAAGAACGCTGAAGGTGAAGTAGGTAGATGAAATGATGAGATACGGAATCGGTTTCGTGAGAGGACAACTAATTGGACAAAATTGACCGACACAAGTGATACATTGATAGGACGCAACTTGAGGCACCAAGAAGGTGTTCTATTAGTTTTTGGAGGAAGTTTTTTTTTGCAAGTTGCTTTACGTCGCACCGACACAGATAGATATTATAGCGACGATAGGACAGGAAAGGGCTAGGAGTTGGAAGGAAGCGGCCGTGACCTTAATTAACGTACAGCCCCAGCATTTGCTTGGTGTGAGAATGGGAAACCACGGAAAACCATCTTCAGCGTTGCCGACAGTGGTGTTCGAACCCACTATCTCCCGAAAACTGAATACTGGCCGCACTTAAGCGACTGTAGCTATCGAGCTGTTTTTTTGAAGGAAGTGCAGGGGACAAAACAGTTGGGTTAGACCAAGGCATGATACAACAAACATATTAGAGTAGATATAGGATGTAGTAGTTACTTTCAATGAACATTTCAGCACATAACAGGGTGGTAAGTAAAGCTGCACCCATCTACTTCTATCGGGTTTGAACCGGCGATCTTGGGGTTCAAAGGCCGACACTACCACTGATCCACAGAAGGAGCTATTTTAGTGGTAGCTGAGCGTGTTGGCTGCGTGGTGCGAGCCACGTACATGTAAGCATGTATTCGGGAATTGGTGGATTTCGAACGCCGCCATCAACAACGTGATATCCTGCTGTTACACCATGCTAAAGTAGGACTGTTTTCTAAAGTAAGGGCACGGTCGCTTCCTTTACAATGCTAGCCATTTATTATCCTATCGTCGTCGAACATTTCCCTGAGTTAATGCGACGTTAAAACGTTAACAAAAAAGGAAAAAGAAATGATGGTGGAAATGATTTGTGTGATTAGCTGCCACCCCCGGAGGCGCGGGTCCGATTCCCGGTTCTGCCACGAAATTTGAAAAGTTGTAGGGCCTACGAGAGCTGGAACGGGGTCCACTCAGCCTCGGGAGGTCAAATGAGTGGATGTGGGTTCGATTCCCACCTCAACCGTCCTGTAAGTGGTTTTCCGTGGTTTTCCACTTCTCCTCTAGGCAAATGCCGAGACGGTACCTAACTTAAGGCCACGGCCGCTTCCTTCCCTCTTCCTTATCTATACCTTCCGATTTTCCCATCCCCCCTCAAGGCCCCTGTTGAGCATAGCAGGTGAGGTTACCTGGGCGTGGTACTGGTCATCCTCCCCAGTTGTATCCCCCGACCCAAAGTCTGAAGCTCTAGGACACTGCCCTTGAGGTGATAGAGGTGGGATCCCTCGCTGAGTCTGAGAGAAAAAACCAACCCTGGACGGTAAACAGATAAAGAAGAAAAAGAAGAAAAGGAAATGATTTATATCTGAATGTCGGAAGTGGGAAGGAGGGGGTTAAGCAATAGCATTGTCCATGTATTCTAGCTATCGTGAATGTATCCTTGGAGTCTGTTGATTGGGAATATTATTAGAAAATTTATTTGAAATCTGGAGGTGACAACATTCTCGAAATTCCATGGCCAAAACAATCATCGGGACCAGTAGCTTGAAAGAATGCGACGACTGAAAGAAGAGAAAAACGTTGAACGAAGAAAATAACTAGATGACCTATTCTATCACAGTTGAGTGTCGTGGTCAGTAAGTACTAACACAGTTCCGTAAAGCTGTCATAGGAAGCGATGTGTTTCTCTAACGGTTGAATGGCAAGGCCTATAAAAACTAATGTTCTCGGTCATCCACCAGTGATTCTGTTCATTTTAAAACGTTGGGATATAAAAAAGCCCATAAAATGGCTCCAGCTAGCTGATAAACAACGTAGCCTATTTCACCAGGCGAGACAGCCATTACACTTGTCCCGCCATTCATTACCTGTCAATTTCGTTCGTAGTTCAACACAACTTCCCGAGATGAGTAGTTCAGAAAGTAGGGGGCTAACCTTTTTAGCTCAAGTTGGCGGGTTTGATCTCGGCTTGGTCCGGTGATATCTGAAGTTGTTCAAATAAGCCAGATAGGTGTCGGCAGATTTACTGGCACTTAAAAAATCTCTCACGAGGTAAAATTTTGGTATCTAGTCGTATCTGAAAACAGTGAACGTAGTTAGTGTGATGTAAAACCAATAACATTATTAGTTAAACACAACTTACGATATATGATGGTTCCCTTGATCAGATTCCCTGTCGATGTATCACAAGTAGTTCCTTCTCCTAATCATTGGTAGGTTGGCCTTAGCTTCCTAAAAATATGGATTAGAACCCGGCAGCTCCGTCTCTGTGGTGTAGTGGTTAGTGTGATTAGCTGCCATCCCCGGGGGTCTGGGTTCGATTCCCGGCTGTGCCACGAAATTTGAAAAAATGGTACGATGGCTGGAACAGGGTCCACTCAGCCTCGGGAGGTCAACTGAGTAGAGGTGGGTTCGATTCCCACCTCAGCCATCCTGGAAGTGGTTTTCCGTGGTTTCTCACTTCTCCTCCAGGCAAATACCGGGATGGTACCTAACTTAAGGCCACGGCCGCTTCCTTCCCTTTTCGTTGTATATCCCTTCCAATCCCAATCTTCCCATCCCACCGCAAGGCCCCTGTTCAGCACAGCAGATGAGGCTGCCAGGGCGAGGCACTGGTCATCCTCCCCAGTTGAATCCTCCGACCCTGAGTCTGAAGCTCCAGGACACTGCCATTGGGGCGGTAGAGGAGGGATCCCTCGCTAAGTCCAAGGGAAAAACCGACCCTGGAGGGTAAACAGATAAAGAAGGAGAACCCGGCAGAGGTTGTTGGAAGGTGAAGGATGGAATAAAGCCCATTCCGCACTCCATGTCGTAAGCTGTCCACATATAAAAGAGTTCTGGTGATTCATTCGTTACTTACCCACCAAAATTAAAACTGAGCAATAGGGCACCCACTAAGTCCGGCTCCTTGAGTGTCGAGGCCTTCGGTTCAGACGATTCCATGTGCAATTCCTGGCTTGGTCGGGGATTTTATTTGCGACGGATTAATTCATGTGGCTCGGGGACTTTCCAATTGTCTCAGTACACACAACTTCATCTAGGCACGACACTTCTTATTACGAAACGCTACGAAGAGAGAAGAGTACTATCTGCCCACCTTTTCTGGATAGATACCCTAGTGCTGAATTGGTCGACCTCGGCAATCTTCGAGATTCATGCTGGCAACCTTTGAAACACAAACTATGAATCGCTTATGCATCGCTGTGCGACATCTGGCGTACACTTTACGTACTAGTACTGTTGTTATTTACACAGCAAAGCCAAACTATAGAATTCACTCTAAGAATAAGATTCGCATCGAGAAATGTTATATAATGTTATATAATGTGTGTGTGACACAGTTGTTGGCTTAAGATAACAAAGGATTAACAAAATACATATCGATCGATCATATTATCGATTCAATCCAGATTTCATTTCCATTCAGTTGGCAGTACTACTGGATCCGGAATTATTCCCTCCTTACTCCTCAAACCCGTACACAAATCTATCGATAAAAAGTGCGCAGATAGTACATGCGCCACCCGGTTCGGCGTTTAAGACATTAATTACTGCACTGTAACTTAGATTTATGCATTGATTCCCCTCTTCTTTACAATCGATCACGATTCACGACACATTAACATAGTTACATGGTAAAAGGATGTTGCTACATGATTTCAGGGCGTAATGTTTTGTGAATGTATGTTATAACATTTCGCTAGGGTTCAGAATCGTGTGCAAAATGTGCTCACTGAACATTAGTACCATACAGTACGCCTGCAGGGGAATAGCAACCCTAGAACCACGTGCACGTTAGTTGGGCTGCAGCAAAAGGTATTGGAAGGGGCTGCTGAATCACACTGTATATGGCGTCAGGAAGGATTCGCATGTGAGACACTTCGTTCCCTTGAGGCCACCCTTGTGCGGAAATAGCTGCGGGAGAAGGAGATGTTGAGCACCCAACAAAGTTTCTTTACCTTTGCCATGCATAGGAACTGATACGAAGGCAGACTAAATGGGGACAAAAATACCTGTATATGATTGCTAGGGCCAGATTATTATTATTATTATTATTATTATTATTATTATTATTATTATTTTACTTCTGGTTTCACATAGCTCTGTACTTTTCTTTTTCTTCTTCTTTATCTGTTTACCCTCCAGGGTCGGTTTTTCCCTCGGACTCAGCGAGGGATCCCATCTCTACTGCCTCAAGGGCAGTGTCCTGGAGCTTCAGACTCTGGGTCGGGGATACAACTGGAGAGGATAACCAGTACATCGCACAGGCGACCTCACCTGCTACGCTGAACAGGGGCCTTGCGGGGGGAGGGATGGGAAGATTGGAAGGGATAGACAATGAAGAGGGAAGGATGCGGCCGTGGCCTTAAGTTAGGTACCATCCTGGCATTTAACTGGAGGAGAAGTGGGAAACCACGGAAAACCTCATCCAGGATACTGAGGTGGGAATCGAAACCACCTCTACTCAGTTGACCTTTCGAGGCTGAGTGGACCCCGTTCCAACCCTCGTACCACTTTTCAAATTTCTTGGCAGAGTCGGGAACCGTACCCGGACCTCCGGAGGTGGCAGCTAATCACACTAACCACTACACCACAGAGGTGGACCAGTACTTTTCAATTTTATTTTATTTTACCAAACAAAACAAAACCCCATAGCGCAACAGCCCCGAAGGAACACGGCCTGTCGAGCGACCACTACTCTGCCCGAAGGTCTGCAGATTACGAGGTGTCGTGTGGTCAGCACGACGAATCCCCTTGGTCGTTACTCTTGGCTTTTTATATCGGTATTTTATTTTATTAGCTTCCTGAAAATGATCCAGGCTGCCACAAGGACAAAGCACAACAAAGGCAAACAATATGGTTAGACAACTGCTGATAAAAATAGGAAAATATTAAAAGAGATTAAGAACAATAAGGCATTGTTAATAGCATATACAGTAAGTGATTTCGTAAAATCGTAACAGATCCATTAACATCCGATGTTGCAATTTCTTTTAAGAATTTTTAGAGGAATCTTACTTCAGAGGTTAATTTACGTGTTTTGTCACCATAAAACCTATATGTGTCGGGCGATGTAAAGAAGACTGTCAAAAAGAAATTTAAAAAAATAGGCGTGCTGAATATAGCCTATTAAGGTTGTTTCTTTTGATTGTTTTTACGAGGCGTAGGATTTTTCAGGTCTTTACAAAAAGACTCGGAGTCGTTCCACGAGCACCACCATCAATGTGTTCCAGGTTGTTCAATTTATTAAGAAGGAAGCCATACTTTCTAGTATCGACTCAGTTAAATGTAACTTAAAAACTTTTCAGTTTGTCGAATACACAAGTTCAAAATAAACGTTACGCTATAACTTACCTGTTTAGTGTGATTAGCTGCCACCCTCGGAGGCCCGGGTTCGATTCCCGGCTCTGTCACGAAATTTGGAAAGTGGTACGAGGGCTGGAACGGGGTCCCCTCAGCCTCGGGGGGTCAACTGAGCAAAGTTGGGATCCCTCGCTGAGTCCGAGGGAAAAGCCAACCCTGGAGGGTAAACAGATTAAGAAAGAAAGAAAGAAAGAAAGAAAGAAAGAAAGAAAGAAAGAACTTACCTGTAAAGAACGCTATTAAACAAAGAATGACGTGTTTCGTTCTTAAAAGAACATCACCAGATTCTATCAAGTCACACTCAATATTTGGAAATATATTATTTTTATTTCTGTCCGGAATTTGAAATTTGGAACTTATCTTATTGAAGCCCTGTTTTGTCTGCACTTCAGCATACATTGGGAGACGTTTGAAAAAAATGTTGCTCCTCTATCGTAGTAAGAAGATCTCCATATCCACGCCAGTCTAGCAAATAAGTTGTTCTATTCACTAGTGATTATGTTCCGTACGGATTACTCTAGTATTAGCTCTGTAGGCTCTAGTGCTGGTGACGAATCAAATGCTAGTGTTGATAATCAGAGGGACCTCGTCTCAAAAGAAAAAATAAATCAATCAATAAATAAAAGACAGAATTAAGTATCTCCAGAGGAAATGTTTTGTTTTTGTTAGCAGGAGATTAAAAGAAAGAAAGAAAGAAAGAAGGAAGGAAGGAAGGAAGGAAGGAAGGAAGGAAGGAAGGAAGAGAAATCAACAATTTTATCCCTTCAGGCAAGCAACTCAGTGTTGAAAACATTCTAGGGATATGAGCTGTGAATTTCAGGTAAATAAAATATTAAAATGTATCGTAATATATTCTTCATTTATTCCTAAAAGTTAAAATCCTTTCCTTAATCATCGTTACCCGGTTCATTAGATTAGCAATTTGCCTTTTTCTACCACTACGAGTATTAATGTGAGTCAATGCATTGTTTCACTTAAGCATAACTTCTTCTTCTTCTTCTTGATCTGTTTACCCTCCAGGGTCAGTTTTTCCCTCGGACTCAGCGATCCCACCTCTACCGCCTCGGGGGGATACAACTGGGGAGGATGACCACTACCTCGCCCAGGCGGCCTCACCTGTTATGCTGAACAGGGGCCTTTCGGGGGGAATGGGAAGATTGGAAGGGATAGACAAGGAAGGGAGAAGGAAGCGGCCGTGGCCTTAAGGTAGGTACCATCCCGGCATTTGACTAGAGAAGTGGGAAACCACGGAAAACCACTTTTAGGATGGCTGAGGTGGGAATAGAACCCACCCCTACTCAGTTGACCTCCCGAGGCTGAGTGATCCGCATTCCAGCTCTCGTACCACTTTTCAAATTTCGTGGCAGAGCCGGGAGTCGAACCTGGACTTCCGTGGATGGCAGATAGTCACGCTAACCACTACACCACAGAGGTGGACTTAAGCATCACTACGAGCGCTAAACTATTGGGTATTGAACTAAGGAACACATTACAGAAATAATTATATAAATAAGTTAATTTGGCTAGGATTTGAATAAAAAAGAAAGCGAGTAGAGAAACAAGCTATTTTGGGCGGTTTTTCCGGAATTGCATTTAGGCCGGAAGTGATTTTCGAAATTTCTTTATGTACTTTGGTAGAAATATCCAAGCCTCACAATTTGAAACCTTCTTGGGCCATTCAGCTCTTCATCTTTACGCGCAATTGAGCAAATTGCTTAATTCTACGGTTTGCGTATTATGGAGACCCCTGCTTTGTCTGATAAGAAATGTTATCTTCTTCTTCTTCTGTTTAAACTCCAGGGTTGGTTTTCCTTCGGACTCAGCGAGGAATCCCACCTCTACCGCCTCAAGGGCAGTGTCCTAGAGCTTCAGACTCTGGGTCGGGTATACAACTGGGGAGGATGACCAGTACCTCGCCCAGGTGGCTTCACCTGCTATGCTGAACAGGGGCCTTTCGGGGGATAGGAAGAGTAGAAGGGATAGGCAAGCAAGAGGGAAGGAAGCGGCCGTGGCCTTAAGTTAGGCACCATCTCGGCATTTGCCTGGAGGAGAAGTGGGAAACCACGGAAAACGACTTCCAGGTTGGCTGAGGTGGGAAATGAACCCATTTCTACTCAGTTGACCTCCCGAGACTGAGTGGTCCCCATTCCAGCCCTCGTTACACTTTTCAAATTTCGTGGCAGAGCCGGGAATCGAACCTGGGCCTCCGGGGATGGCAGCTAATCACACTAACCACTACACTACAGAGAGGGCAAGAAATATTATCAACATTAAACTTATTCTGAACGAGAAAGGGATCTTCAAGGAATTAAATAGTCATGAAATAAGCATGTAAATACGGCTAATAGAAGGCTAAGTACGAAACAGTTCGGCCCCGCGGTGTAGGGGGCACCGTGTCTGCCTGTCACCCGGCGGCCGGGTCAAGGGTTTTTAATTATAAATGATTAATGTCCCTGGCCTGTAGACTGGGTGTTTGTGTCGTCCTTAACGTTCCTTTCCTCACATTCAACACTCTACCCTTCATCCATTCCAATTACACGCAGGTTCATATCACATGATGCAAGTAGGT
Organism: Anabrus simplex; assembly: GCF_040414725.1. Classification (NCBI taxonomy): domain Eukaryota; kingdom Metazoa; phylum Arthropoda; class Insecta; order Orthoptera; family Tettigoniidae; genus Anabrus; species Anabrus simplex. The sequence goes on from NC_090265.1 coordinate 329,933,436, forward strand.
GCAAAAGATCTTCATAGGTGGACGTCCCGAACAAATAGAATTTTTTAAAAACAGTAGGAAACAGAAGATAATAATGGATACCATACTGAAGAAGAGAAATATTAAAAGTTAAAAAGGCATGCGTTATAATTAGGAATTTGTACTCGAAGCACTCCTATTGAAAATTAAGTCGCCGAAAGGTTATAGTTATTGCAGACAGACCTTCAGTCACTGCCGTCACCCTCATATCTTTACAGTCTGTCGAAAGTGAAAAAAATGTTTTTCTTTTTACGTCCCACTACCTACTGTTACGGTATTCGGAAACGCCGAGGTGCCGAATTTTTCTCCGTCAGGAATTTTTTTGCTTGCCGGTATATCTCACGCGAGGCTGGCATCAAAATCAAATCAAAATCTCTTTATTTGCAAATGAGGTGTCTACCTCGGTGGCAAATGGTACACTAAAATACATTATTGTCAAGCACTAAATTTTAAATTAACAAGAGACGAAGAAAATTTTCCTAGAATACAATATTATTCAATTTACGCTAATAATTTGTTCTATTAAACACACACATCATCCTTAATAAATTTATATTGTTTACAAAATTCTACTTATAATATCTTACAAACATATTCAACTCATATACAGTATGTGAAATTACTTATAATAATATACAACTGGTATAAGATTAAAATTAACATTGAATTTATTTACATATTTATATTTCACCCATTTTGGAACCTAAGTAGCATAACGACCTGCTGCGTCTTAACCAGAGCCCCTTTTGCCACCACTTTTCAGAGTTCCTGAAGGGCCTTCACAGCTACCGTAGCGGTCCCAGGGCCCTCGAAGTCCCCACTGTACTTCACCCCTACAGGCAGTCCCCTACTTGGGCTGTCCAAACTCCACAGACCAGGGGATGAAATTAATTTAATCACACACATTTTTTATTTACAATATCCTGCACTGGTCGAATGCCCTCTAACATTTCATTTATTTTCTCTGTTGTTGTTTATTCTCTTCTTGAATATCTGTACAGATTTTGGAAAAGGATCAAACACTACCCCTGGTAAACTGTTCCACTCCTTCACGCCCTTCCCAATGAATGAAAATTTACCCCAATCACTTCTGCTAAAATTCCTTCTAATTTTGCACTTGTGGTCAGTTCTACCAATATAATTATTTTTCAACTGAAGCCTTTCACGGATATCTCTCCATGCTTCTTCTCCTGTATAGGCTCTATATAATCCTATAAGTCTAGTTTTCTCCCTTCTCTTACTTAAAGGTTCCCAACCAAGTTCCTTTAACATTTCTGATACACTACTCTTTCTCCTGAAATCCCCTGTTACAAACCTTGCTGCTTTCCTCTGCACACCATCTAGTTCTTTTATTAGGTATTCTTGGTGAGGATCCCAAACACTGTTTGCATATTCCGATAATGGACGAACCATACTTAAGTAACTTTATTCTTTTAATCCTTTGTTGCATCCTTTAAGTAGCCTCATTATGACATGTAACGATCTGTATGCTTTCCCAACAATGTCATCAACATGACCCTTCCAGTGCAAATTACTTTCAAATCTCACACCTAAGTATTTGCACTTGCCATCTTTAAGGATAACTACCTCATCCAAAGTATATTCAAATTCAGTTTTAAAGCTCCTGTTTGTAAATGTTGTAACAGTTGATTTGCCTCCATTAATCTTCATATTATTTTCTTCAACCCATTCTTGGATACCCTCAAGGTCCCTTTGTAATTCTGAGCAATCCTCAATGTTATTTATTTCCCTATAAACAATTATGTCATCTGCATACAATCTTATTTTCGATGTTATATTGTTCCCTAAATCATTTGCGTATATTAAGAAAAGTAACGGACCGATTATACTACCCTGTGCAATTCCCTTCCAAACTTTCTCTTCCTGTGATATATTATTTCCTACTTTGACTTTCTGAACCCTTGAATTTAGAAATGTTTTTACCCAACGTATAACCCTTACGTCCAATCCTATTCCCTCCAATTTCTTTAATAATATTCCATGTTCCACTCTATCAAAGGCTTTGGAAAGATCTATGGCTATGCAATCTAACTGGCCTCCTGAATCCAACTGATCTGATATGTCCTGCTGAAATCCCACCAGTTGTGCCTCGCAAGAAAATTTCTTTCTAAATCCATACTGGCTCCTCATGAACCAATTTTTATCATCACATATCCCTCTGATGTACTTTGCTATTACACTCTCCAGTATTTTACAAACTATACTGGTCAGGCTGATTGGTCTGTAGTTCTCTGGTTTCCTTTTATCACCCTTTCCTTTATAAATTGGTATTATTATAGATTCCTTCCATTCCTTTGGTATTACACTATTATTTATGACATAGTCAAAGAGAAATTTTAAATAAGGCACTATATACTACCCCATTGTCTTTAATACCTCCCCAGTAATTTGATCACTTCCTGCTGCTTTTCCTTGCTGAAGCAGTTGGATTTCTCTGAAAATATCTTCATTTGTGAATGAGAAGCTTCTTGTTTCCCTATGTGTCTCTCCCTCTCTATCTTCTGTTATGGTTTCCAAGTCCTGACAATCTTCTACTGAATCTCTGAATTCCCTACTGAAGAGGTTTGCTTTCTCAGTATCTGTTAAATAGTGTTCACCCCCTTCTCCCACCATTGTAGGAATTTGTATTCCTTTTCCTTTTTGATTCCTGATATATGAATACAGCTTTTTCCATTTCCCTTTGTGTTCATTACCCTCTTGAAGAATGCCATTCATATAATTCTCTTTTGCTTCCTTTTTCACTCTATTCAGTTCCCTCATTAGCTGTTTTCTAGTTTCTCTATTCTCCCTACCCTCTTTGATTTTCCTGTTTACTATTCGACATTTTCTTTTTAATTTTCTTATTTCCCTTGTATAATAAACAGGGTCTGAGGTCTGAGGCATATTTAAGCACCATCAAATACGAATGGGCTGAGCCAGGATAGAACCTGAGAACTTGAAGTTAGAAGGGCAGAGCTTGATATTAGTGGCAAACTCAACAACTTCAGTGTAAGCATTCCAAATCCTGTCAGCTCGTCCAGAAAGTTTTGGGCATTTCCAGATGCTGTTTATATCTTGAAATGCCTTAGAATCTACTTACTTGCCAAGGGAAATTTTACCTATTAAAGCCAAACACGGCATCAGATTCAACTCCTAAAGTCCTGTTTATGAAATGATAACCTCCAGATTTGTGCAGGCTTGCGGGTATGTCCAAAAATAACCACATCGCACATCACGCCTAGCAGTTTTCAGAAACATTAATGGTCATTCGGCTTTCCAGTTATTCAGCAGAGCTATAAAAATTGCAGTGCATTGTTTTAGAGGCAGGCACACCAATGGGTTTGAAGCAAGTGGGGCCACCGGAATTTTAACGAGGAATCTAAATGTTGTTTTTGACGCACTGAATGCCAGAACACCTAACGAAGCATTATTTCGTGAATGTGAGTAATTTTATTGTTTGCGTGAAGTGAGTGACATTTCCCTTCATCATTATTGATTCACCAGTGGCCGTGCGTAGCTGTGAGCTTGCATTCGGCAGATAGTGTGTTCGTACCCCACTGTCGACAGCCCTGAAAATGGTTTAGCTAGGTTTCCGATTTTCACACCAGGAAAATTATGGGGCTGCGCCTTAATTAAGGCCACACCGCTTCCTTCCCACCCGTAGCCCTTTCCTATCCCATCGTCACCATAAAACCTATCTGTGTCAGTGCGACGTAAGGTAAATTGCAAAACAAGAAAAAATATTGAGTCTCCAAAACCAATGTCTGAGTCATATTTCCTTGTGATCATTTCTCAACAAGAAATCGTTTTTCTGAAGAAAATTTGAAATGCCAAGTTACAGGTTTCTTCAGTATATTGTCAGTTACCTCTTTCCAGTTATTCGATGAGAGATTTCCTCCTAAGCGAACAGAACAAGAAACATTGAAAAACAACATGTGAAATATATGACGTAACCGCGGGTTCTGAACACTGTTTCGTTGGTTGTTTGTACAATGCGAGTTACGGAACGACAAGCACCGTAGATAAGTACTGGAACAAATTTACAATTATAATGACAGATTTATCTGGAAATAAACAAATTTTACCACAATTGGTCACGATATAACCATCCCATGCCAAGCTAAGAATGCTCATTTTTTAAAAATGGATAAGAAGGTTTTCGAACGAACCAACTCAGATATGACTGTTTTCGGAAAGAAAGGAATATAATATAAATAATGAGAATTAACCTTTTCATTAGCCTATAGAACACCCACTGTCTTAGAGAGAACTGTTCATAATAATATTATTAATATTAACACTGATAAGTCGATACAAAACAACTGAAGTATAATGAGGAAATGCTTTGTAAATATTTATAAACAAAGCAAAGCATAGTTACCTCCGTACAGGCCATGAAGGCCCTTGGAGGAGTGGAAGGTAAAAGCTTCTACCATTGTTAACCTCGGCATGTGATGGAGTAGAGTGGTTAGCTCTACGCCCGGCCGCCTTTGCCCCCAGGAATTAACCTGGTACTCATTTTTGGTGTAGGCTGAGTGAACCTCAGGGCCATATGCACCTCCGCAAGTGGAAATCTCACTTCTTAAATTTTACGACTTTCTGACGGGGTTTCGAACCCACGTCCTTCCGGGCGAACCGATCACGCTTTTACCACCTCGGCCAGGCAGCTCCTGTTTATCAAAATACTTTTGTAAAATAGTGAGACATAAGACGATTTTACCAAATTTTATAACATACAGGATGTATAAGAATGGATATTAAATAAATATATTATATGACGGCAGAACGCCTAAACATTTATTTAAAAGTTGTTTAGAAAACTAAAAGTACAAATGAATTGGATATCGAAGAATTTGAGTGAAAATAATAAAAATGTATTCACAATAAGGCTCCTAGTATATGAGTAACTGTCCTCCAAAGATAATTCCTACAATTTCAAAAAAACGCTACGAACCATTCAAAAAAGTTACTAATACTAATGGTCTGTAAGATAAGGATTATAGTTTTCTTCAGGTTATTTAAAAACTTGATATAAGAATAAAGCTATAATGGAACAATTGTAATGCTGTACAAAGAAAGAAACTTCACTGTTATTGAGATGGGTGCTTTACCCTTCGCCTCAACTATTGTTCCTACGTGAATCCTTAATTATTCTGCACAGCATCATCGCTCTCCGCATGGCGTCCTCTAACACAAGACTGATGATGACGTCAAACTGATTGCTTCATGAAAGAGATAAACCCGGGAAAGAACCCATGAACTCTGCCACATAATGTTGAACCTGGAATACAATAGTTCTATAAGAATATTACTAATTTGTACAAAAATAAATAACTTTCTGGAATTTTCTCTGCAGCCTGTAGTAGTCAATGGAATGAGTTGCACAATCAACACTTCTTTCGTACGTACGCAATTGTCTTCACATGAATGTTAACGACCAGTTTCAAACAAGGTTCACAAGGCCAAGGTGGAATAAAATGACATAATTCATACCACAGGGCTATGCTATCCTGTTCCAAAGATAATCTACGTCAGACGTCTAATATATTTGTTTCTAGAGGCTCATTTATATTATTATTTTCCTGAAAGAACTATTTCGTTTGCACTTCCGTATAGCTATATAGCTATATCGTTAAACAATGTAAAATAAATATCCGCCCATGGACAAAATTGAGTTTGATGCTTTTTGTGTAATTTTTCATGTGCTTTTTTTATGCTGAGAAATCAAATTGTTTCAAATAGTGTGTTTTCCTAGCGTAAATGAGGCTTGAAAAGTGACTGTCGTTTCAAACAGTATATTTTCCCCTGAAATGACCTGAGAAAACCTTGTTATGTACACTGATATACTTTGTTACGTTGGATAAGATGGAAGTTGGAAGTTCTGTAAATTAGATGCCATTCGCTTACGACAATACTGGATAGAGTTGCAGTTGTAGTGTGATGATGAAGTGAGATATCAGCGTAGGGGAGCACTTGAAATACATTGGTCAAATTACAATTCATCTATGATAAGTAATATCTCCTGCAGAAACGCCATTCTTTAGTTACAATAAACCTCCGTAATTTAAGTAATTCATTTTAATTGTATAAAAATTCATATTACCATACCGTGGGGATTTGCCTCTGCTGGCAGGACCTAGTGTTTACAGTGCACTATGACTTCTGGTATGGGCTAGAGCAATTTTGTTACTTTCATTGATCTGTCTCTGTCTTATCCTTGGCTTTGACAATATGAAAATGACTGAGGTATGAGCGATGCTAGTAATGCCATTCCTTGTGCAGCCAGTCCCTGCTATGAATGGTATGAAAATATCGCTCATAGGGTCGGTCGGCGCATGCATTTCAGTGGGCTTGGCAGACTGTTATGTAATAAAAACTTCTGGCTCGGTGACTAAAGCAACGGGAAACGACCTCACTTCTCATTTCCCTAGTACGCCTCTTCAGTGATGCCTAGGCCATCTATGGCAGCTGATGGCGGAGCTGTTGAGGATCCAACCAGCCTTAGGGCTGAAGACTGAACATACATACCGTGGGGATCACATCGTACTATACCGGGCGAGTTGGCCGTGCGGTCAGGGGAACGTGGCTGTGAGCTTGCATCCGGGAGATAGAGGGTTCGAATCCCACTGTCGGCAGCCCTGAAGATGGTTTTTCGTGGTTTCCCAATTTCACACCAGGCAAATGCTGGGGCTGTACCTTAATTAAGGCCACGGCCGCTTCCTTCCAACTCCTAGGCCTTTCCTATCCCATCGTCGGCATAAGACCTATCTGTGTCGGTGAGACGTAAAGCCACTAGCAAAAAAAAAAAAAAAAAACATCGTACTATACCCGAAATGTTTTTCTGATTTTCGTAAAATCTTATTAAGAAATAATTTCATTTCCCGTCGTTTCTGTTTGCATGCATAACGCAAAATAGCTACAATTTTTGTAGTGCTTATGGTTTGGGTATAATCAGTTTCTCGTTTCCCTTATACAATTTCGTTCAATGGACAAAATACGCCTTGTTACGTTACTCCTTATTTGGGGCGTACGATAGCGAATCTTGCCTTATTCATCTTACTTAGAGAAACTGAGATACTTGTGCTAGTGGATTCTAATGGAAAACTTACGTTTGGAAATGTAAAAATAAGGTGTCAAAAGTGGCTGTGTCCTATATAAAATAAGCAAGAAAGTTTGGGTTTCATAGTAAAACTCGCCTTATCGAACCTAGTTCCCCATATACTGTACATCAAAGTCTAGTGGTATTTCAGAATCACGCAGACGAGTAGCAAAGCTGGGCTTGGCTCAGATGGTTGAGGCACTGGGCTTCTGATCACAACTAGGCAGGTTCGATCCTGGCTCAGTCCGGTGGTATTTGAAGGTGTTCAAATGCATCAGACTCGTGTTAGTAGATTTACTACAACGGGAAAGAACTTCCGCGGGCAAAATTCCGGCATCTCGGCGTCTTGAAGTTCTTCAAAATTTTCCCTAATTTATTCACTAAATCAATGGGAATGGTAAGTTGAAAGTAGTAAGATTTATAGCGACGTTCTTCTTATCCGCTTTTATAATACAATTTTTTTTGTTATTTGTTTTACGTCGCACCGACACAGATAGGTCTTATGGCGACGATGGGACAGGGAAGGCCTAGGAATGAGAAGGATGCGGCCGTGGCCTTAATTAAGGTACAGCCCCGGCATTTGCCTGGTGTGAAAATGGATTTTTTTTTTTTTTTGCTAGTTGCTTTACGTCGCACCGACATAGATAGGTCTTATGGCGACGATGGGACAGGGAAGGGATAGGAGTGGGAAGGAATCGGCCGTGGCCTTAATTAAGGTACAGCCCCAGCATTTGCCTGGTGTGAAAATGGGAAAGCACGGAAAACCATCTTAAGGGCTGCCGACAATGGGGTTCGAACCCACTATTTCCCGGAGCTCACAGCTGCGCGCCCCTAACGCACAGCCAGCTTGCCCGGTTATTACATTTCTACAATAAACAGTATATTTGTATTTTGTGATTAGAAATGTCATTTTTAAACCTATAATCACAGAGAGAAACAGGTTCCCCGTAGTCAATATTACACAAGTTGTCTGCGTTTCCTGAAAAATGTGCAAACCGAAAGTGACTAACATGTTAATTCCTGGGGGCAAAGGCGGCCGGGTGTAGAGCTAACCACTCTACCCCACCAAATGACGAGGTTACGGATTGTGGAAGCCTTTTCCCTCCACGCCTCCAAGTGTCTACATTGCCTCTACGGAGAGGACTTTGATTTACACACAACAATATGCTTTACGTCGCACCGACACACATAGGTCATATGGCGACGATGGGATAGAAAAAGGCCTGGTAGTGGGAAGGAAGCGACCGTGGCCTTAATTAAGGTACAACCCCAGCATTCGCCTGGTGTGAAAATGGGAAACTACGGAAAACCATCTTCAGGACTGCCGACAGTGATTTTCGAACCCACTATCTCCCGGATGCAAACTCACAGCTGCGCGCCCCTAACCGCACGGCCAACTCGCCCGATAGACTTTGCTCTTTTACTAGACATATGCCTTTGTTGGAGAGACGTAGTGTTTACAGGGCAGTATATATTCTGGTATAGGCTAGAGCAATTTTGTTACTTGCATTGATTTGTCTCTGTCTTATCCTAGGCTTTGACAATGTGAAAGTGACTGAGGTATGAACGATGCTAGTAGTGCCATTCCTTATGCAACCAGTCCCTGCTATGAATGGTGTGAACATATTGCTCTTAGGGTCGGTTGGTGCGTGAATCTCAGTGGGATTGGCAGACTGACATGTACTAGAAACATCTGGCTCAGTGAGGAAAGCAACGAGAACCTATCTCACTCCTCATTTCTCTAGTACGCCTCTTCAGTGATGCCTAGGCCATCTATGATAGCTGATGGCAGAGCTGTTGAGAATCCAACCAGCCGTCGGCCTGAGGACTGAACATATCTAGGGAATTCTTGTAGTCACTAAATACCAAATTACGTACTCCACGAAATCGTACAGCATTTGAGAAAACTTGACTACTTCCTACATTTCCACTTAGTATAATACTTCAGTTTTAGTTAAAGCAGGAAATATTGGTCTCGTCTGACTACACAAATACTGACGTGGACTTCGGACCTTTTCACTTGAATTTTATTGGCTGAGTTTGTGTTCGCAAATTCTAATACATTTTTTAAAATTTCTAATAACTGAACCAATCGTCGCCGTGAGACGTATCTGTGTCGGTGCGACGTAAAGCCAATAAAAATAAACAACTGAATGTAAATTTCAGATAAAACACATATAAATGTTTAATATTAATTAATGTCTGCTCACTAGATATACAGAAGATCTCGAACCAAAATGGCTATAATTATGATTAAATGGTTTATTAAAATAAAGAGGATTATGTAAGTAAGGCTAACATTTTAAGGGGACCTTTTAAGTAACGATTGTCACATTTAATCGCATGCTAAAAGTGAACATATTTAAGTACACCATACATTCAAAATAGTTATTAGAATACTTAGAAAGTATCATCAATGTAGAATATTCCATGTTGAAAAATGCCCTTTAGATTTATGACATTTGTACTGATAAGGTTTCAGAAATAAAATGCGAAACACTATGTGATGCAATTTTGTTTGTCGATCTGCGACTCTTTGGGCTGATGTACTTTCCATTATGTAATATGTTCTTTCATCCTGATTTTAATATTTCGTCCTGTGTGACCGAAGTAAATGGGGTTTGGTCACCACACTGATTTATACACAACACGTTTATTTTCATTACTGATGGTATCTTTGCTTTCGATAATATTACAAAATAATAAATGCACTTAAGTTCTACTGAAAAACCATTGTAGAAGAGTTCCTAGTTTTTCAGAAACTGGTATGGAGGAACTGTCCACTATTTCTTCTCATGATGGAATGATGAGGATTCTGAAATAATATTTAATTTATTCTGTTTTTTAAGTTACTAATTTGTCAGTGAGGTTAGTTCTGTAGCCAGTATTAATGCAATTTCTTTTATTATATCTGAAGCTTTTTCTGGAAGTATGACTGATTTTGGTGGTATAGAAAGAAGTCTGTGAATCATGATATGGAAAGTAGATAACTTGTATTGGATGAGGTGGCATGAATTATATGAAGAACAAAATATATTAGATCATGTAAATGAGATAAGCCCACAGAGTCGCAACTCATGGAACACCTCATAATAATTATTTCTTCAATATGGATCAGCATCTCAATATTATTCATATTGAAGCCAAGGGCTCCATATTAAATTCTCTAGAAATTCTAAAGTATGTTAAAAATAACCAAGAAATATGTATAATCGAACAAACTTCCTTTCTTGACCACTCTGTGTACAGTTCCACCCATTAGCTTATTCCCGCCGCCTAACTGTCTTTCCTCAGTACCTTGCGTAGACGTCAAACCTTCACATTTCAGAAGGTACGTCCAGGTACCCTTAATGTAGGTCCCTTGGTTTGTAATACTAAATAGACGGTGTCTGTGCTTGTGCTATCTAACAAAAGATTAGTGTGTTTTTATGATGTTATTTATGATTTATTTAGCGTATTACTAATACACACTTTCAACAACAACAAATGCATGAAAATATATACATATTTACAATTGGAAAAAAATGAACTCAGGAGGGTTAGATGTGCTTCACAACTGGATGTCCAGTCCCTCCATCCACAGCACAGCCGCTGGACTTGCTAGTTGCTAGCAGGAAATCTTCTTCGCTACCATGAGAGGTCCGAATCTTAGAGTCACTGACAGTGTGGTGAATGGTTTAACATGGAGCTCCGCAGTCACAGTCTGGAGTAGGCAGCTTGTTTCACTTGTGTAGTACATCTTTGCAACCCTAGTCTCAGGTTATGTTCTGAAAATGAACAGTGATACTCTGTGTGTTTTCTGTCTGTCTTTGGAGTACGATATGCTTTAGGATAACGACGTCACAGTCATACAACAGAATCAACATCAGCTTCATATTGCTGTTGTCCTGGTGAACTGCCGATTTTCGTGTGGGCCCGTAATGATGCCACTCGTTCAATAGGTGTTTCATTTTTTGCTCACATGATCGGGTCAAAATCTCAACCAACTGAAGACGTAGGAAAGCCTCACCATCGTGTTCGTAGCGCTCCAAGTTGGTTTGCGTAACGTCGTATCGTTGCAATTTCAACAAATTCCATCAGATGTTGCGGAACCGGAACACGATACAATTTTTCTCATATTCAGGATATGAACTAGAGTCTTAGGCGTTATTCCTATCTCTCGGGCTAACTCAAGAATCGCCTGGTTGGTATCCGTAGCGAACAAACTGCATGTCCTGTTCACTGTGACCAACGTCTCGACTGAGGCATGTCAGCCACAAGCCGGCATATGTCATCGAAGGCTGTTTCCCACGGCGCCTTTGTTCTGTAAGGCAACATCGATTACTCTCACATCCCACGAATACCTTGATTACAATGTCACGCTGCACGGCCGCGGGCACATTCAATCCTTATGCAGCTGCTTTCTGCCTCTTCCGAGAACATCGTGACTAGTCACTTTGAGACCGCTAACGTAGACAGCGGGGAAAAAGATCTTTGATGGACGTCAGATTTTCTGGCGATAATTATTACGAATTACATCGTCTCTAGTATGCTCAACTATGTGAAAAAAATCCTCAGCCTTAAAACCGGCATGGCTAGATCAATACTTACTATCTGTGCCCGTTTTAAGAGTGTGATTATACCCTATCAGAAAATATTTTCAACCAAATTGGCATTATTATAGCGTACCGCAAGGTAGACTAAGTCAAGAGCAGAACTAGACGCTGCTAATGAGGGTGATGATGTGGACGAATTATTATTGTATTCGATAATGGTACGTAATTTTCTTCATTACCGGGCAGGAGAAGAGCTTTTTTTTTAAAAGAGAATCGAGCGGATTTTGACGGATTTTCGGTTGTTTGCATTACGGGGAAACAAATTACTTGTTGGCGACACTGCTCACAGCCGATACTCTTCTTCGCAGCGCGGCACATGCGTAGAATGTTGGACAGGAGAGTCCATATTCTGTGAGGTAGGTTAGACAACGGCTTAATGTGTGATGTGAGTAGAATTGTCAGATTGATTTAGCAGAAAGTAGGGACTTTTAGAATAAAATTTGCGAAATTAACATACGTAAATACTACTGCTTAGTGCCTCGAAGCAAACACATAACGTTGACTTCATCTTCTTTGATTTATCACTCTCATCTTCAGACTTACTAGCTCTTTCAAACATACTGAGTAAAGACAAATACAGATGTTCAATAATTACAACACCCCAGCATGTGTCGAATACGCAAATCAAACATAGCATAACATAATAATAATAATAATAATAATAATAATAATCATCATCATCATCATCATCATCATGAAAAATGGACTGGACAAAGAAGCACTTCAGGAGCGAGTACGCAAACTGGAAATAGCCTACCAAACATCCCGCACAATCTACAACAAAAATGCCTTTCCCAAAACACCAAGATACGTCACTATGAAACAGTTCTGAAGCCAGTAGTTCTATATGCAGCCGAAACCCTGTCTCTAAATGCCAACAAAGGACTCCTTGAAGAACTGGAGAAAAGAGAACGCAAAATTGTGAGAGGAATCTTGGGATCAAAGTACAGAAATCCATCAAAAGAGATCCAACAAGGAAGTCTACAGCAAAATAGAGAAAATTACCGACACAATCAGAAAAAGACGGGCACGATTTTATGGTCATCTGAAAAGAATGGATGGAAGAAAGTTAACTAAAGAAATCTTTCACTTTTTTGATTCAAACCCCAAAACTATAATTCCCTGGTTTAGAAATACCAAAGACGACCTGCAAATGCTACATATCTCAGCTAAAGACGCCCTTAACAGAGATCTCTTCCGCAAGAAAATATTGACGAACGGGCTAAACCGAGACGAGCAACCGAAGAGAAGACACGGTGCCCCTTGGACAGAGGAGCGTAAGCAGGCCCACTCACAAAGAATGAGGGAAATTTGGGCTCTAAAGAAGGCCAAGTTCAGTGTCAAATGCAACAAGACTTAACGTGGTCCTTGATGGCCCCAGCGAATTATATATATAATGAATTTACATCCCACTAACTACTTTTACAGTTTTCGGAGACGCCGATGTGCCGGAATTGTGTCTGCAGGAGTACTTTAACGTGCCAGTAAATCTACCGACACGAGGCTGACGTATTTTAGCAGCTTTAAATACCACCGTCAGTACGGTTTGAGCTGTGGCAGATAGCGGTTCGCTGTACTCTGCATTCATTGCGTGTGACGTTGGTGGCGATAATATTTTCCAGTAAATAAAGTAAAGTGGCAATGGCAACCACTAGTATTAGGAGAAATCCAATAAAATGTGCATTTACCGACAAGACAAACAAAGCAGGGCCAGCAGAAATTCATGAGTGGATTCAGCAAACCTTAAAACTTAAAGTTGATCAACTGGAAGCCATTCAACTCGACAATCTGGAAACCGCTGTCTACATCAAACTAACCAGTAATCTACTGATGGAGAAGATATTACTAACTACAAACGGAAAATCACAAGTACGAAAATATAATGGTTCGTTCTCTGATGTTATAACATGTGCAGACGTTAATAGTAAATCAGTCAGAATAATGAACCTAACAATAGAAAATTCGAACGAGAAAACAATGACATTTTTTTAGCAAGTATGGGAAAGTAAGAGAAATCAGAAATGAAAAATGTTCTTCAACCTACATGTATGACATTTACAGTGGTATCCGAGCTATTCGAATAAAACTTAAGACTGCCATACCACCAATCGTGGCCATAGAGGGATATATTGAAAAGCGCAGGTAATATAAGAAGGGCAACCTAAATATTGCTTTTACTGCAAGGCTACGGATCACTTTAGACAAGTCCGGCCGCATGGCTAAATGGTTAGCGTGCTGGCCTTTGGTCACAGGGTCCCGGGTTCGATTCCCGGCAGGGCCGGGAATTTTAACCATCATTGGTTAATTTCGCTGGCGCGGGGGCTGGGTGTATATGTCGTCTTCACCATCATTTCATCCTCATCACGACGCGCAGGTCGCCTACGGGTATCAAATCAAAAGACCTGCTCCTGTCGAGCCGAACATGTCCTCGGCATTAAAAGCCATACGAAGGGTACACAGGAAAAACGAACATTGTCCAAAAATTCAAAAAATGAGTTATTAGTCCCATTCGTTAGCTTTGTAGTGAAGCTATCAACTCGATAAATATCAAAGAGAAACAATGAACGATGTCCGAGATATTCAGTAAAAAAGAAATGGTACACAGAGGAAGAACGAACAATGTATGCGTGGAACTACATTAAAACGAACAGAGTCCACCAACAGCTCGAATGCGCATGTTGCTGCCATTGCGGTTTAAGGCAAGGTGACTGATGGCTGTATCAGATGATTTGTTCTGTCTCTGTCTTGTGTAGGTTTGTTACACTAATATTGTATGTAGTACGATGGATGCTGTGATGGACACTCATGTCCACAATTCAAGTGATGAGGAGACTCAAGTAGCGAGCAAGGGGAATTCTACAAAGAAGAAACGTAAATTCGGTAGTGTGAAAAGTGTTATGAAGAGGTTACGAGATACTACGTATGAATCTGGTGAAGACTGTCACTGCAAATGATTACAATCTTTTAAGCGGGTCACTGCAAGTGAACGGAATAAGCTAATACATTATTTTAATAAGTTAGGTGATACAAATGCCCAGAACTCGTACTTGGCGGGATTAATTACCTTAATTCCCGTTAACCAAAGGTGACCACGGTAGCCAGCACAAGAGGCCCGTCCGCATGATTTTTCTTATGTGTATAAAGTTTGTGTCGTGTGTGAAGGGACACTCGCTGAAATGAATGTTCGTTTTAGAGCGATCTTATCCTATTTTGGTGTAACTGCCCGCCGTTTACACACGATTAAATTGTCCCTGGCTACAACACGACACTTCCCAATTGACAAAAGGGGAAAACATGAGACAAGAGGCAAAAGTAAACTTCCTGAGGAAACATGAAGCTATGTCTACATTTCTCAGTTCTCTTAAGGGGCGCAAAGGTCATTATAGTTTACAAGATACGGGAAAAGTTTACCTACCTGAAGAACTGAATGTGAAAAAGCTACTTTTCATGTTCCTGGAACGCTATCCGCATGTTCAAATTTCTTATGAGACATTCAGAGTAACACAAAATTTAACATCTCTTTTTGGTATCCCTGAACTGACACATGCAGCACATGCGATGATCAGAAAGCATCAGATAGTAACTTAGAAAAGGCTAAAGGAACATCATCTAATCTGGAGGAAATAAAGAAGATGGAAGAAGATTTGAAGAAACTGCATAACGAAATGAAACTACACAAAGTTAGAGATGTCTGGTTCTACAAAAGGAAGAGAAACGCAAGAAGGGAAGCTAGAAAAGATGCAACATACGAGGTGATAACTGTAGATTTTGGAAGAAATCTCCCGTTACCAAACATATCGAACAGTGAGGCCTATTATCGTAGACAACTTTCATTTCATGTGTTCAATATACATTTTTTAGCAACTGTTATGTCTGTGATTTACACTTACGATCAGACAGTGAGAAAAAAGGGAGCGGACGACGTAGTTTCAATGCTACATCATTTAATAACAACCTACCTAGATCATTCTGTCCGTAAACTCCACCATTTCTGTGATTCATGCAGTGGACAAAACAAAAACTTCACCATGATTAGATTTTTCCACTATGTAGCAATAACATTGAAATGCTTTGACCAAGTAGTTGTCACATTCCCGATAAGAAAACATTCGTACATGGAGTGTGACAAAAACATGGGCCATTCCAAAAAAAAAAAATCTCCAGCAGAAACTCCAGATGACTGGCGGGAAGTAATTAGAAGTGCTCGAGGGAAACCTTTTCCTTTTGAAGTAGTCAATTGTAAAACTGATATGTTCAAGTCCTGGGGTAACTTTCTAACACCGATGTATAAGAAAACATTTCCTTCTGCAACCTGGCCCATCTTGGAACTTCGAATTACACCCAGATATCCACAGACAATTGAACACCCTGAAACATACAATGGTCTCTTCAATTTCACCACTGTCATTGCAACAGGGCGTAAGAACGTGTTACACGGCCAACATGAAGTTGTGCAAGCATATTCAGGACCAAATCCTTTGCCTGAAAAGAAATAACTTACAAGGGCCTTCAAATACTGAAGAAGTTTTGCCGAGATGACGCACAGGAGTTCTTTAGTCATCTACCTGTCGTAAAAGAGTCGACTAAGAACTACCGAACAACGAAGATAGTGATGTTTGATAAAGTACTTTGGTAAGGGGCTTAAATTAAATTGATCATTACATAACAGGACAGAGAAATACTAAAATGTATATTACGTTTTGTATGTGTACGGCAAAATTTAGTTATAAAAATGTTCAAATAATTGTTTGTACTGTTTATCAATTATTTTAATTTTTGAAATCGAAAGCCAGACTTTTACAAATTGAACCATTTTCAGCAAGTCTTTGATAGAGACATTTTAATGTGAGCTATTATATACATATTTGAAGTAATATAACACATAAAATTCATAATTGACTATAATGCTTTTATTTCAATTTGTGTTAATTTCAGTATATTATTTTTTCTAAAACATTGTAACATACTCTCAAAACTATTTTTTTAATATATTTAAGTATTGTTAATGCTATATTGGAGGAATAATCAGTGTACTATCATGCATGTCCCCATTCTTTCAGGAGACTGCAGAGGAAAAACGCACATAGTCCTTGCACTAATGAACTAAACAATTTATTACTAGAGTATTTGTTAACTTAGAAACATCATATTGATGGATAGATGCAGTTATATGCGCCATTTCATTACTTTAGAAGAGATTGCCCCATAAGGACAGGCGAGAACGACATCGAAACAGGGCCCATATTACTCAGTGAGATAGTTGCGAACAGTGAATGTCACACTGATTCACCCGCTGTGTTAGAGCTGGATATTATACCTACAAGCATACCTCACACAGACAAACCTACCCCAGTGCCGGGCTGAGTGGCTCAGACGGTTAAGGCGCTGGCCTTCTGACCCCAACTTGGCAGGTTCGATCCTGGTTCAGTCCGGTGGTATTTGAAGGTGCTCAAATACGTCAGCCTCGTGTCGGTATATTTACTGGCACGTAAAAGACCTCCTGAGGGACTAAAATTCCGGCACCTCGGCGTCTCCGAAAACCGTAAAAGAGTAGTTAGTGAGACGTAAAACAAATAACATTATTATTAAACCTGCCCCAGTACAAACACAGGCTGCAGGACAACACGAAGTGGATGAGTTACCAAATCACTCCAATGCCTTACCACCAACACAAGTCAGCCAGCAACAAGTACAGCTATCACAACAAGACGAACACGAGGAACAACAAACATCCGATAATAGTCAACACAAGAATGAAGGCCGTGTAGGAACAGAACTTTCTCTAATACACAAGCACGAACGGGAAATTGTAAACACATCTGTCAACACTGAAGTGAAGAATATAATAAATTATAGGGCACTAGAGAAACCAGAAGAGGGGGCATATGTATTCAACCACTGAACAAGAGCGTTATTCAAGGAACTATGACTAATAGCACGCGATGGGCCGATGAGATCGAAGCGGAAACCTCGAATCTTATGGAAAGACAAGAGACGAGGTCAGGGAATCAAGAAAGCTTGAAGACAAATGAAACACCAACCCAAGAAGTTGCCATTTCACAAAACGATACAGAAGTAAAAACACATCGACCCTCGAGGGAGGAAACGCAGAAGCCATACAACAGCAGAGACCCACGACTACAGGGGAGTAGAATAGGAGATAGACGATAGAGTCCCTCCCCCCATCTCCGTTGAATTTGTTAGGTGAAGAAACATGCACATTTTCACGAGTATGCTATTTACATACACATTGATGACACTAAATATAAATTGTATTCAAACTGCAAGTAAACAGTCGCTTCTTAAACAGATTATTTATGACCAGGACGTGGATATAGTTACTGTATATTGCAAGAAGTGGTAACCGAAACCTTGCTCCCATTTCTGGATACGATAAAATTATTAGTTAACGAGCATAAACGCGGTACAGCCATATACATTAAGAACAATATACGATACTCGAACACAGCAGTCATGCCAAATTCTCGAGGAATCAGCATTCATATTCAGTACTTACTAACTGTAAACATCTATGCCCAATCAGGCTCACAAGCAAAGATGCAAAGACGGCTGTTCTATACCACAGAAATCTTTCCACTTCATTTATAGACATAGGGACAATATGATCCTTGGAGGCGATTTTAACGCAGTATTATCACCCAAAGACCAAACAGGACAGTTCCAGGGATGTACCCCGCTATCTGATTTAATTAAAGGGCTATGCCTAAAAGACAAATGGGAAGTGAAGCAACAGAGGTCAGCTGGATATTGTGACATTTTCCTCATATCGACGTTGATAATAACCGTCTTTGCTTCACGGAGAACGGAATCTGCATCTGCAATTATCTTTGGAATACGACGGAACAACGACATTTCAATATAGCAATATAGTAATGAAAGAATTAAAAATGAAACTTGAGAAAATGGAGCAATATTTCTAAATTCACGGCATGATTATAAGGTAATAACGATATGGATAATTAACAAAACTGAGTATGGGAACTCAACATTTAAAGTGGGATACGACTGAAGGTGTACAGACGCTTGCCGCGTCTCTCACTCAACTCTCTTGCCTTGGACGTGGAAGGAGGCAATCGTATAAGCTGAGCATTATTATTATTATTATTGCCGCCGCACTTCACGCTAAGGATCGTCGCTGATATTCACGACAGACGCGACCGGTATTCTGTTGTACGGTCAGAGTTACGGAATGCAATATTAATCTGAACTGTTTGCTGTGATAATTTCAAGATTGGAATTACAATTTCTCGATTGTATAAATATTGATTTTATTAACTGTAATTTATGCATGCTTGGCCAAGAATAATGTATACAGTTATGTTAAAGTGAGTTACATTCAAGATGTGTATTTTCTTTTATGTGTTTTACATCAAGATTAATTAATATGTGAGGTACCAGGACAACGCCAAGATGGACTGTAATACTTCACCTGATCCCGGCGGAGGCGGCACCACATAAGATAAGTCCTTACGTTTCTTGTTCACTAATACAGAATACTCTTTCATGTTATTTTCTTTATTTTGAATCTTGTACATATCATTTACAATGGGCAGAACAGAAAGAATATTCGGAATATGAGAGTGATATTATACCTTCAAATAAATCAAGGTACCGTAGGACACAGTTTATCTTCAATTAACAATTTCAAGCCACGTTTAATGTTGACCATGTATCTAGATCTCACTTACTTTGAATTTGTGGATGCCAGTCTTCAGTAACATTAATTTCAGTATCAAACGTGTCAGGTAAATTAGGATCTTCAAAACAACGATTATGAATCGAGTGTGATAGTATTTTGTACTATTATTGCTGAGTAGAGAGTAGTAATTCTATATCAGAGTATCCAGCAGATTTAGCAGATTTGTACGGTAACTTTTATTTTACAGGAGAATCGAGGACAGTATCAGCTACTGTACATATTATTGAATATCTGTATCTTAGGTCGACGAGTTATTGAATCTACGTATTTATGAGTCTACGAGCTACTGAACTGACGTGTTATTTAAGTTACGTGTTATGTGTCATTGATATTTTATGAGAGTTATTTGTCGAATGGAGTCTTCGAGTACAGCAATGAATAGATGAATAGCAATTAAATGAGAAAGGTAATAGAATGTAGCAAACTTCGATTTTAGTCAGTGAAGCCGTATGCCGAGGTCTGCTCTTGTTATGTATTACGGATGTATTTCCACGAGAATCCGACCAGAATTGATCCAGTAACCACCAGCAGTAGTACTGTAATATTGTGTTTGTGCATGAGATTTTATTTCAGCCTTTCGTCGAAGAGTAATCTAGAATTGATCCAGTGTGGCTGTATTGTAATATTGTGGGATGTACTTTATCCATTCTAGGATGATGTCACATTCTTCTCATTTTATCAGTATGTTAAGATGATTTATTCTTTACTAGATGGTACCACATTTGTTTATATTCTTCGAATCGATCTTTAATCTCACATTATATATTTCTGCATTGAATTGAGGATGTTGTTTGGGAAAGGGAAAATCTCTTACATACTTTATGAGTATCCTTATGTTGCTGCCATTGAATTAACATTAATTTATAATTGCTCAAATGTTATAACCCGAAGGTGAATGCTGTCCTATGTAAGGATTTCTCTTAAAACCGCGGGTAAAGGAGACGAGAATCAACCAACTCAAACTCATTCGGACCAATTTATATCCAAATTCAATCATGTTATTGTCAATTACAATCGAGATTAACTTATATTATGGTGACATGTATTAAATCAATGATTAAGGTGATATTTAAACCACCATTTATGGCATTGTTTTAAATTTTTCAAGATACTTAAATATTCATTTGAAGTTTTATTATTTATGACCGAATCAATGTTCGACTATACGAAATTTCAAATGTACTAACGATTAAACTTGTAAATGCAATTGTAATTACGGACATGTTGCCATTTTGAAGGTCATTGTTTAGGTACGTCATTGTTGTTACAAAAGACCACCATTCTTCTCATGTTGTCTTCAACACACTCTGGAAGCGCCCATTGGACACGGCCCATTTTCCCAATCCACATCGCCTTTTGTCTTCTTTGGGTTCAGCTGAGCCCCGGTATATCTCCCGTAATCCTCGTTTACCTTGAACAAATGCTGGATATCAGTGGTTTGATCTAATATTAGAGTAACGACATCTGCGAATGCGACAATATCTAGAAAGTTTCAGATCTGAAAATTCAAACGCAAGATCATCAAAAGTGTGATATACGTTTGTGTGATTCATTCGTTTGTTATTTATTAATGCTTGTTATATACATTATTGTGATAGTCTGAGACTATAATCTATCAGCTTGCATATTCTGAGACTTCAAATAATTCATGAACATTAGGCAATAAGTTGTAAAGACGGTTTCTATTTGAGTTTTGCTCTGTCTAATTGTGTGATCATTTGTTAAACTTGAAATCATTTTATGTATTAACTATTATATGTACATAAATGAGATGTGAAAAATTACAATAAAAAGAAAAAATAAGAAATAGAAAAGAAAACGTACACAAAATATGAATAAATAAAATAATAAAAACATAAAAATAAAAGGAAGTAAAAGTGAACAAAAGAAAAAGAAACAAATAAAAAATTAGAAAATCAAATAAATAAATAAATAAAACAAAAATAGGAATAATAACTACAATAAAAACCGGTATTCTTGCCATGAACTTTATCCTAAAGAGTTTAATGAACAATTCAACCAATTTTATTGACTATATGACCTACAACTTTAACGAAGTTCGCTAAGAATTTATTTTAAATGTCCTTGCATATCAAAGTGTTTTAATTTGTCTTTCCAATCTATTAATGCAATTTTTGTATTCTGATATATTGTTGCAATTTATTCTAGCTGATGATCTCCCTTAGGGGAAGAAACATGTACTATATTTAACAAATTTTATATGTTTTGAATAGGTGGACCACTTAAATATAATATTTGAGTTATTCTTAAATATTCGCTACTTGATCGGTTCTTTTCCCCAGTTTGTTGAGTCGGTACTGGATTTGTCCCAGTTTTAGTGGTGAATGCCCTTTCTAACGACACCCCTACGTGGAGGAATGTATTCTGTAATATTTTTTTGTGTGATGTATTCTACGCATATGAACAGATGTGTAATAACACAAATATAAAATCGAGTCCCCGAGCCAGAAGAATTAACTATACGCTTTTGAAACCCTCGGAATGATCGGGAATTATTGGTTAAAGAACCAACAATCGACAACATAAATACCAGAGATGATCAATAGCAACATAATGCATGAAATAATAATCTTATTTCACGAAATAGCGATGGCAATCCTGAATAAAGAAAGCTTAGAAGTACATTTAAACGGCAAGAGTATTTCTATAAAAGTGTAAAAATAGGAAACTTTAACTACGAAGGGAGAAGTTATACAATTTCATATCAAAATATCGGCATATCTGGGAACCATTGCGTATAGGCAACGTACGCTGGGTTCATTTACTGGGGTATATAGGGAAGCGTTGCCGCTATTAAGGTACTAACCGCCGTATAACCGTTAACAGCAAGAACGGAGGAACTTCATCTCCCTTGCCTGGAGATGATTAATAGCTGGTAGGGTCAGTATTAATATACGGCTCATTACGGACCTTGTCTTGCTACATGACTGCTGCCCGATCAGATGGTCCTCAATATAGTAGGTAAACTGTTTATCTAGATGCCAAGATGATACAGAGTATGCTTCATACCAGATGAATTTGAAAGGACGTGAAAATATCTTAGGGTAAACTTGGCAAATATGGGCACTTAGGTAATATGGGCAGATTTAAGAAATTCTTCATTTTTCACGCAATGGTAGCGAGTAGAAGCATGCGCTCTGCTAGGTTGGTGATCGTGAAGTGTCATGCCTGCTCAGTATGTTAAAGGTTGTCTTCTACTGTGCTAATGGAAGCTGAAAAGAACATGGTTTGAGGTAAGTAGACCAGTCTACTTTTCCAAAATCGAGGCGTTATAATAACTCAGTTAATTTACTTAAGGCACTACACGCAAAATAAGTTTATTTTTCAAGAAATATTACTAGGGGTAGCTTGCAAGGTTAGTGTAGGGTATGTTGTAGCGAGAGGATATGCGCTTGGGAGTTAGTTCTTCCCCATTAATGCCAACTTCTGAAATGTGGCACTAAGGTAAAAATGGGCAGTGACATTGTAGGTAATATGGGCATCATCAAATTACATTGTATTTACGTGACGGGCTCTGAGATAGACTTATTCTTTTTTATTTCTGCGGCAATCTGTACGTTTTCATGTTAATCGATTAATATAGCACGTAGCTATTTCGCAAAAAAGAAATATTTTTTCCTTTTTTTCCAGATTATGATGCAAAATGGGAATGAACGAGCGGGTATCCGCCAGAAATGGGATAAAGAGGATATGTCACATGTTGTAATAACAGTAAGAAATTGCGATTGTAATCAGTTACAAGCATCTAGAACTTATGTGCCTAGACAAACTTAAAATTCTCGAAAAAAAAGATGAAGGATTTGAATCTGCTAAACAAGCCGGCCAGAATATTTAATGCCGACGAGTCAGGACTCCAAATGAACACGAGGGGTGGCCATGTTGTATGTGAAAAAGGAAAAAAATTAGTCCAGTCCAAAACTGAAGATGACGATTAGTAACCGGGGAAGACGTAAGTGTTCTGCAAGAGAACTTGCAAGTGAAGAAAATCTGGCTTCAGCGCAGAAAAGGCTAGGCCTATCGCAGGAGTCAGTAGAGGAGGTTTAGCCGCAAAGCGTAAAGCCATACGGAGCAACAAAGTTTCCTGTATTTGTCCTGTGTGTAAGGGGAATTATTATGATGAGAATGAAGGGCAGAAGTGGTCTAAGTGTTGTGGTTCATGTGCTAAGTGGTTCCATGAGTAGTGCGTAGAGATGGAAGGCGATTCTTTCTATTGTGATGAGGGCAGTTAAAAAAACTTTGTCAGTATTTATGACTCAGAGTGCTCTCATGTGACTGTTTCTGTTAGATTAATCCTTTTACTTTTCATATTACACACAGTTTTGACCAGTTTTATCTTATTTACATTTTCTAATTCAATTCAAGTGATTCCGAGTTGATAACCTAATAATGGTATTAGTTCTACTTCCTTGGTAGCATTTGTTCATGATCAGTGTTTAATTATAATATATATTTACCCTTATTTCATATATGTATGTTCAATACAACCACCTTGTTACAATACAAAATGAATATAACCATATCAGTGGCTCTAATTGTGATTTAATAACTTGTGCCCATATTACCAGAAAATGTCCCCATATTACCTTAAGAGTTTGGCAAATATGGGCAGTTGCAGGGTTTGCTGCGAAGCTGCACAGTATGTCAACCACTATGGGATAGAGGCTAGTTCAAGCTTTATTCGAATGGAAATAGTTGTAAGTTTTCAAGGATTTTTTACCAGGAAAATGGAAGTTGTTTTAGTGGTCCTTTTCTTCAGATATACCTTATGGTGCCCATATTTGAAAAAGTTTATCCTATCCTTGAAACTAAACAGCCAAAATTAAATAATGTTTCAATTTCCTTTTGTCCTATTTTTGAGCACCATGTTACACATTTGACTAATTTGTATGAATGAATTCAAGGCATTGGCAATCTATAAGAAAATTATTTACATTTCTGGACGCACGCACCTTTCAGCCTGATTTACGTTGCAATCTCTAGGACATCCATTCCACAACAATCCTCTTTCTTTGGACTGCTATCGTTCTATCACTACTTAGCTCATGGCTCCAGTGACTAATCCGGTAAAATAACGTCAGGAATTTCAAACATTCAACAGTTGTCTATCACCACAATTACACCGTTTTCATGTTTTCCCTTCCATTTTATAGCAGCTACCTGCCTGCCTTTATTTTTGTGAGAATAGTGCTCTGAAATATCTTCAATAACATATTTGACCACAGACCGCACAATCAACAGCATTTAACTATGTTGTTCTGATGAAGCCGGCCGCCGAAATATTGGGAGACTATGGCCCAATGAGTTTTTTAATTTAACGATATTGAACCCATGACCTTTGTGCCCTAAGAATATTATGCATTAAATTATCAATGGGATGAGAAGTTCGATTCTTGATAGCATGGAATTGACACGTGGCAAGGGGGTGATTATCTTCGGTCCCACGCTCTGGGATACGTGACGTCAGTCGCACGTGTCAACGGCGGAAGAATCTTAAGTCATTTTTGTGAACTATTTCAAAGCGCGTGTATATGGCGTGCCCAAGCCAAGTCGAAAATATAGTGCCTATCAAAGGAGGTCATTTATCCCACAAATCGAACACGTGTAAATTTTAAATGTTCATGAACACTACCGCCGGAAATGTAGCGAGTATGTAGTCACCTTCAAAACTCTTGTAATTACAGTTTAGTTAAGTCAGAAAATTTATAGAAATTTTCTTGGCGGCAAAGGGAGATGCCCGAAGAGAGGGGGTAACTGCTATAAATATGAAGGGACGCCATGACGAAGTCTCATTCTCCTGCATTTTGTGTTACGAAGCGGACGATAAAGTGTTGAGCTGCTGTGTGAAATCAAACAACAAAAGTAGACTAAGTTCAAGCGCAGATTTTAGCCATTGTGGCTGGGGTCTTGACTCCATGTGGAGATAGTTTTCTTGAGTGGAAATAGTTGTACCAGATAGGACGGTCAAGGTACCGAATAAAATTTTATGTGATAAAGAAAGTAATTCGTGTGCGGAAATAAATACAGTCTACCGTGTGCGCTCAGCAAGAAAAAGTTAAGGGCATTTTCTTTTTTTAATGCTTTATTTCCAGGAAACCTGAAGAAATATAATGATCTGTAAAGTCAGAAATGTAAAGATGGATAATAAAAATTCCAGAGTCGCTGGTGAGTCCAATGATGACCGATGGCGTAACATAAGGTATGTGACTTACCATCTTACTACCTATTATATCTTGTTTCATGATCTCTAAAAAATTGTATTTGAATGGGGTATATACGACGCAGTGGTCACCCCTATGTGGTTTTTTGTAAATGTTAGAATACGACAAAAAAGAGTCATTTGTTTATTTTCCACTTGGATAAATTTTTGAAGTCTTGCGAGTGCCGTATGATGTTGTAAAAGTTATTAAATAGGGTTTCGAAGTGATATCACGCTCAATGTAGATCGTAATTTCCGTGTGTTTACTGCCTATATTTTGTGATGTCAAATTAAGATGTTCATTCGACGTAAAATTTTTCTGTCTGAAATTTTGACGTAAATAATATAAGAAATCCATAGTTACCCATTTTCAATCAAGTGGAAGAGCGCTGTCGGGTGAGAGTATAGTGTGATGAATTTGGTCACGGAGTGAAATGTTTTTCTAGTCCCATTTTAAACTGTGTCTAACTGACAAAAAT
This sequence comes from Anabrus simplex, assembly GCF_040414725.1. Taxonomy (NCBI): domain Eukaryota; kingdom Metazoa; phylum Arthropoda; class Insecta; order Orthoptera; family Tettigoniidae; genus Anabrus; species Anabrus simplex. The sequence goes on from NC_090265.1 coordinate 329,959,564, forward strand.
AGATCTAGTAGAATTTTTCAGTCATTTTCGTGGAAATCCAGTTATTAAATTACGATATCATTTTATGCGAAGATATTCATTATTAAAGCACTGTGCGTATTAGACATCGTGGATTCTAGTAAGGATTTTATTCCAGTTGTTTTGTCGGTGATAGTCGTGAGTTGGGAAACAGAGGTTAGTTTTGTCGTGTGAGTCGAGATGAGATTTGTGAATCAGGTTAGAGACCTGTCAATGAAGCCAGTACTTGTGGAAGCCCGAGGAAGATTTTATAATGTTGGGAACGGAAAGCAATATACGGAATCCGCGCTGGTATTAATTTGCGATGAGTATAATTATTGTGGGCATCTTGAAGTATAATGTATGTGCATTTTGTTGGTTAGAATATCGTATTTGTTTAATTATGTCGGCGGAGTTTAAAAGGGAGCATTCTGAGAAGTCAGTCAGGTAGAACGAACCGGGTGTTTTACATCACTGCCAAGCGGGTTGGGGGTGAAATGCCAGCAGCTGATAGGGGAACACAGCGGGAATATAACGGGACACGCGTGGAATTGAGATTGTATTTCTCGGCCGGGGAGAACGTTAAATGTTGGATTTAGTTGAAATTTTCATCCGGTAATAACCTGAGTGTTATTAGATACTGTAAAATTTGTTTAATTGGGGACGTAACGTGCATTTGATACGACGGACTTAGAGTATAATGAACAAGACAAGCCAAATTCAGGGTTGTCCAAAATATAGAGCGAAGGTAGTGATGATTGATTGTCTGTGAGGGGTGCGCAAACTTTATAAAATGTTATGACGAGATATGACATCATAGTTATATGGCGAGTTGCTTTTGGTTTGTACGTAGATTATTAGGGTATCCAAGTGTTAATAATGGCTAGGGTTAGATTAGATTTAAAGTGTGAGGTCATGAAACAAGATATATAAACTGGACATGAATGATGTAATATTCTTTTCCAGCCAATAGGAATAAACAGATAAACATCACAGGGTGTTAAAATTGTGAGAACACAATTGCGTAGGAATTTGTGAAGAAACCAGAGTCCACGGAGATAGAATTTGTTGTCCTTTAAGATTTCATTAAATCATTTAAATTTATTTAATTATTAATCTCAGTGAAACCGCATTTTGAAATAACTTTAAATCAAGCGAATAACTTGGAGATGCATTCTGGAAATCTTAGTTTGTTTCCTGGGGGATGTGTAAATATTAACGTAACGATTAAGGGGACATGTCCGAAGGTAATGGATCTTGCTGCCACAAAGTTTGTGAGCATTGCTATTGTTGTATTATTTAACTTTGATTGATTGAGCAGTGAATGTGCTGGGGATAGTAAAGTGGAAACTTTGGTCATCAACCGATGTAACTCAATTGTGTTTAGCCTTCAGCTTAGAAACTTGGATGGTCAGGGGGTCATCAACCTCAGTGACTTAGATTAGGGCCATATGCCACTGTAGCATCATTTTCCTTGCGGTCATCATCCACAATGACTTTAAAGTAACTTAGAAGTTTAGATGTCGGTCCATGGCATAGACGCAGGTCACATCGATTCAATTAAGAGTCCATGTCGTATAACCACTGTGTGGCACACACCGATTGGACGGCCTTAATTATACCCAGAGTCCAGAGTTCGTGTTACGAGGGCTGGACCATAACGAATCACTATGATGATACATGTGGTCTCACATGGAAGCCGAATTTAAGGATTTCCAGACTTTCCTTTCTTTAAGAAAAATGAGACAATGGTTTCTAGTAAGAATGCCCATCAGGCAGTTACGTCAAATGATCACACCAGTGTTCTGACCTTATATGTAATAAAAATGATTGTGGTGTCCAGTGGACACGATTAATTTTAATGATACCGTTGACAAATCAGAATGCTTCAGAATTTCATGAATAAATAGGAATCTTTTAAACAGACCTTTCATTCAAGTAGATAGATTAGAATTACTGAACCCTACCTTTACCTCAGCAAGTGACGAACAACCCGATACGACCCAAGAGACAGATCTCATGAACTTTGCTGATAGGTAAGAAAGGTAGGTATCCCTCAATATGGACCAAAAGGGTCAATATATTTCCATGCTGAATGTTTCGTTCCCTGTATAGAATATGAATACACGTGTATTTGATTTGTTTTATACTCGTGCACTTTTACTATCATTATCTATTTGCCCAGTTATTCGCTAAATAGTCTAAATAAATACAACTCAAGTTCCACATTCTTTTCAGATAAATTCTGGAGATCTCGTTATTACTACAGGTAGGCCTAATCTATCTCAGAATCTGCGACACCCTCGTTTCTCTTGCCGCAAATCTGCCTAAATCAGAATAAATATTAGATAAATATTCAAGCCCTTTAGGATTTCTCAATCGTGAAATTACTAGCGTTCGGCCACACCGTGGTGCTGTGTTCAGTGGTTGGATTGCCACACCTCTCCAAGGTGCTGGGGTCTAGAGCACTGTTGTGAAACCATTGCATGCCTCCTTCAAAGCTCAAGCGGTGACAGTGTCCTTGAGGAGATATACCTACACCTACATTTGCTATGAATGCCTGCATTTGGCTTTTAAATTAAAAAAATGATAAGAATAAACATTGTTGTCATATTGCTTTACGCCTCTTTCATTTCACGATTGCACCAACAGCTTGCTACGCGTTCATCTCAATTTGGACCTATATATTTTCTGAAAACTCGAATAGACTGGAAGATATAAAAGTCATCTATATAAAAGGAGCCTTACAGTTATCAAGAACCACATGAACCGGGTTAGTATCTAGCAGATACCGATTTCTTTATTAAGGAACTACTCTTAAGAAATAACCTTGATGTCATACCCGCATACAAAGCTCATAACCCTGAAAGAGAACACAAACCAGCGACAATTGATTTAGAATTTCGCCAGACACCTGAAATTAACACTGAGGGATGGAAACAGCCTAATTTGGCACTCCGACACATATAAAGCAGAACTGAAGCTCAAGCGTTCCACCAATGACACTGCCGCCAAAGAGGATATCACCAGACGTCGACTAAGGCCCGGTTTCACAGTATACGCTTAAGCCTTGGATCGGGCTTAAGCGGGAGCTTAACCTCTGGACGAGTTTCACAGTGGAGAGTGCAAGTGGTAAGCCAAACTTATCTGTGACTGGCTTAAGCTGTATGCAACTGAGGTTTAAGCTAAGGATTCAGTTCAGATGGTAGAGCGCTGGCCTTCTTAGCCCAACTTGGCAGGTTCGATCCTGTCTCAGTCCTGTGGTGAAGGTGCTCAAATTCATAGTTAGTGGGACGTAAAACCAATAACATTAACATTAAATAACTTATATTTCTGAATATATTTCGAGGCTCGTGAAATAATACAGTTTCCGTGGTCCGATATACAGTAAAAGAGACAAAAATGTCGGTCGGTCACTTGCTTTCTTGGCTTACGCTGCGTGAACCATCAACGATAGACCCCAAGTGTAAGCGTACCAATTGTAGAGCATAGAAACCTCTACAAAAAGTCCGGGGTGGTATATACCTATTTCCAACCGTTTGCCCTCTAGAAGCGATTTTATGCTATACTCAGCGGTAAAAAATATAACTCCTTAACATTAAATAAATATTTCGATATTATCCTCGAATTCCTCATCGAAATAAATTGTTTGACCACCTCCAGTATTTTATAATGATTGCAATAACCTTGTCAGGACATTATTTGCATGAATGGTTCAGAAGTTATGGCCATTTTAGACTGTAGTGGTAATACGTGTCAGCAGGACGGGCGAGTGACCTTTTTTAAACTTTATTTTTGTTACTATTATTGGAATCATATTTTCCGTTCATTTTTCTCAATTATCTTGGCTGACAAACGATGTATAACCTACATGTCAATCAATCATAAGCTACGGATGTAAACAAAGATGAGAATTGAATCATTGCGCATGCGCAAGCATTACTAACTTCGGAGATGTTCAGCTTAGAAAGCTGCACATGGTCCCCCTGCTGTGAAACTCGTAGTGTTTAAGCCAAAGCGTAAGCCTTGCTTAAGCGGCGTGCGTGGCTGACTAAAGCTTCGGCTTAAACTCAAGCTGTGAAACCGGGCATTAGTGCTCTTGAACTCTCTGCGGACAGCTTGTCAACAGTACCACAAATCAAATGCCAAGATAGGATGAATTCATTGATGCTATATGCACTCGACAAAATCTTTGAGTGACGTACGTGCTGGGCCTATATATTAATTTTATGCACAGGGTGTTTAATAAACTTTAATAAAGCACTTGTTAAGGTGAATGGATTATATTTCTTGATCACTGGTCTGTTTGGATACTGATTACTTTCATAGTGATTTTGTTATAAATAAATATATATTGATTAACTAATTAATGAAACAATAACGTAAATGCGTAAAATAAATGTTTGGCATGATGCATACCTGATAATTTTAGTTAGGAATGATAGTTCCCATCAGGAGGTTTAACAGTCCTCCTGGTAGCTTTGATCGTTGAGGCGTGAAGTATGTATGCTCTGGCACCGTGGTGAGTCGGTTCGAGTCCTGTTGGTAGAGAATGACCACCAACAGACTACCGGCCGGCAGAGAAAGATTTTTAATCACTAGATTACTAGCAATAAGCCTGGATTCAATTCAAACCTCTCCGCAAATTTTTCTGTGGAATGAGGGCATATGGCGCTGTTGATGGCGATTCATGGAGACGTTACGACTTGAACAGACCCCTATGAATTATTTGACAGGTATAGGCTTCGTGCCAACACCGGGTTTCACCCTCTCCGTACCTCACCATCACCACCACCACCAGCACCATCTAACACCCAGATGCGCAGATCACCCATAGGTTTCAAATAGAAGAACCTGCACCAGACGAGCCGAACATATCCTCGGACACTCTCAGCACTAAAAGCCATACTAAATATCTTTTTTAAAACAAACTTTATAATTTACATCTGAGCGAGCGAAAGAGAGAAATATATATCTTAATTCATGAATTCGTATGGTACGTATTTTATCTCCCTTAACTTCTACGTCGGAATGCCGGAACTTAGCATTCAAAACGGGTTCTATAACGAGCTAATAATTATACTGAAGTCGATCTTAGTGGCGTAGTCGGTTAGTCATTGTCCTTCTGTCCCGGACGAGTTTGATGGAATTTGAGGGTGTTAATGTAGCACTTAAACGTCATTTCTTCTTGGAAGTTAAGAAACTTCTTCAGGGTAATATTCTGACGTCTCTCAGAATGTATGGGAATTGAATGGCGTTCAACAATTATTATTATTAAACCTACTTACATAAGTTTGTCGTATTAAAAACTCCTAAATTGAAGTGATTGTGGCCGTATTCCTTCATATGTAATGAGACATAGAAGGCAAACGCCGAATTGTCTACACTGCTGACATGATCAGCTTACCTCAATAGTGTTTTATATTATTTGTGATTATTACTTCGTACGCTGTCATGCTAAATTTCGCACCGCTTGAGGTAATGGAAGCTACGATTTTGTTACTACATCCTGGACGGTTGATTTCTGTCACTCAAGAGCTATGCATTGCAATTAATGCTCCATACACGTCTGTGGATGTGGGAATTACATTCTATATAGGGTACTTACAAAATCTATGTCTTCATCTTCTTTGCGTATCTACTAAGTGTTTACATTTACTTTCGTGTCACGTACTGTTGGGAATGGACTTGTAAACTTACGATAAAATATCTCATGCACGAGGCCATGTACTTCAATTATCTCAATGTGACTAATTTATTACCGTGTAATATATAACTGACTGCCGCAGTTTCTGTCTTAGCAATTAGACTGGCTGACAAAAAATGTTAAGCACCCAGAAGGAGTGGTTGAAAGTTAATGAAACTACATATGATGAAATACCATGTGCCTTTATTGAGCATTACAATATGGGATGAATGAGACAAGGCCGTTGGCAGTTACAGGTGGAATGTTGGCTCCAGGTCAGTAGAGTGTCGCATACCTCTGGCCGCAATGCATGCCCTTGTGCGGTTCGGAATGGTGTCAAACAGCCTTTGTATCCTCTCCTGAGTCACGTTCGTCCACAGTTGTTGCGACTGTCCCTACAGTACTGGGACGGAGTTCGCTTCCAAAGTCATCCCACACGTGTTCAATGATGGAGAGGTCCGGGGATCCTGCTGGCCACGGGAGGACCTCAACATGCTCTAGGCAGTCCATATAGACACACGTGCTGTGTGGGGACATACATTATCTTGTCGGAACACTGTCCCAGGTTGCTGTGCTATAAGGGGTAGGACGTGCGGACGCAGAATGTCTGGGACGGATCGCGTTTTCGTCAATGTCTGCCGAAGTACTATTAAATGTGACCTGAACGCATATCCTATGGCTCCCCATACCATGTTGCCAGGAATTACGCCTGTGTGTCTTTCCACAATATGGAAAGGATCTTCCCTCTGCCCTCAACGTCGCCAAACCCGCACACGATGGTCATCGGAGGTTATGGAGAAGCGGGGCTCATCATCGAACATGATGCGACGCCAGTCGTCCTCTGTCCGTGCCTCCCGGGCAAGGCACTACTCCAAACGCAGGCGTTGGTGTTCTGGTGTCAATTGCAATCGACGCAAGGGATGGTAGGACCCCAATCCGGCGGATGCGAGTTCTCGAGACACTGTGCGGGAACTCAGAGGATGTTGTAGAGTCTCCAGTACATGTTCGAGTATGGCGGGTGCCGAAGTTATGTGATCCCGCAATGCTTGGCTCACCATACGACGGTTCTCCCTAGGGGTAGTGTTTCTTCGTCGGCCCGAACCTGCACGACGTGATTGGGTGCCCTCATGTATCCATTGAGTCCAACATCGGGCCACTGTGACATCTGAATGGCCTACATGCCTGGCAATAGCACGATACGACTAACCAGCCTCATGTAGTCCCACAATGCAGCCTCTGTCAAATGCTGTCAGTTGGTGGATAGGCTGGCCAACGCGTCTGCGAGGCATCGCGGGTGCTTCGCACTGTACGTAGTCCTTTATGCACGTCTTGCTTAGCTATCTGACTCACAACAATTGGCTAGCAACAACTTATCAATAACAGGACGGTGCCATCACGAATGCACTCTGGTGGACGTTATACACATTACAGATCCTTGTAAATATAACAATTTACTCACACATCAATGGTATGCATGTATACAGAAAGGAGAAAATATTGGACCACTCCTTCTGGGTGCTTAACGATTTTTGTCAGGCAGTGTATGTTTGTAATTTCTATAATAGTGTGTTGATTTATGTGATCTGTATTGTGGTCTCAGCTCCACGGTGTAGGGGTAGCAAGCCTACGTCTTACAAAGAGGACTTTTATTTGATTCCCGGTCACTGTAGGATTTGTAATTCTAGACTGAGGAGAGACAGCGGACTCGGTCGCGAAATCCAAGCAAAAGAGTCACGGATGTCTCCACACTGACCTCGTGGATCTCTGGTATCTGCAGGCCATCTAACTGGGCAGCATTCGACTTGGCAGCCGAAGGTCCCAAATGGGCTGTTTGTTTTCGTATTATTAAGGTATTGTAACAATCTAGGTCGATGACGAAGATCTGTTGCAAGTGACAAAGTTCAATCATCTTGAGTCTACACTATTGCTGACTGTGGCAAGACAGCGAATACAAGGATTAATGCAGCCTGAATAGTAGCAAACGACTGGCGTCACTTGGGATCTATCTCACTGCCGTCCTTCCTGTCGAACTGTACGATACATACCACGAAAAAGACAGAACGTCAACTAAGCGTCATAGGAACAAAGATGCTTAGGATACTCAGCCGGGGTTACCAGCTTGAATTATGTTTCAAATTATGTTTGGCGGTGTACCGATCCAGGAAAAAATACATACATGGACTACGGTAGTGTTGAGATATTATAGGACTGCGTAAACTGCTTCAAATTGTGTTGTCTACTTCAACTTTTCATCGAACGGCGTCGGCTGTACTCCGCCTTGCTGCTGAACTACCGCAGCTTAAGAAACTACTCCGCGTAGCTAACACAATACAGCCAAGTGCAGCAGTTCATTATCGCGTAACTAACTTGGAAAAATGAACGTTGTTCTTACTTTTAAATTAGCTGATCTTGAGGGCAATTTCTTTCTTGTTTAAAATTAAAATTTTATCCTTGTTCTCTAGTACTAGCAACAATAGATTGTATCCCTAGGAGTTTGCCATTTCTAACTCGTCATGACTATGATGTCGTTGTTGGTACAATTATAAGGTAAACAGAGGAATTGATTATGTAACGGAACAGATTTGACACAGGCAGAAAGACCGACCATAAACAGATTCGAAATGATCTTTCATACTTGGTTGTAGTATAAAATACTGTTTCAGAGAAACGTCTCGTGGTTTGCCGATATAGCCAGGTGTCATACTACGTCATCGAACGTATGATCTTCATACTTGGTCATGCAGGGCTCTGTAAGATATGTGTCTTAAGCAGAAATTGAAGCAACTGCAAAGGCAAAGAGACCTGGAGGGACGAACTAAACGGTCCGGTACTCAAATACTGTACATGAGGAGGGCAAATTCATACCCCACTACGCACAACGAACGAATGCAGTGAAGATGAAGGAGTCACATAACGGACTCTGTATTAGACGGGGGAAAATGATACTGATTTTGATGTAAACGAAGAAGATCAGAGAAGAAGAAATATGCGTTTTTGTTTGGTGCTCTTTTGAATACGGTATATATTTAACTTATCATGTGTTATATTACATTGCTTATTCATATGCGGACTATTACAGAATCTGGCAATAATGTGCAGTAGCAAACCACTGAAATATCCCTGTGCCACATAAAACGTGCTTTTAGAACTAGGTTTGCCAAGATGACGCCCGTCCAGCCATAACGTCTGTAAACATTCCAATGTCACGTGGTCAGCGTAACGACATCCTGACCTGTATTGCAGAGCCGCTGGCTAAGGGAATTTAATCCACAATGCCCGTCCCAAGTCAGGAAAAATAAGGATGTTTATCGCAGGCGGGATATTCGACAAAATACACTGACTGACAGAGCAAATGCAACACCAAGAAGGAGTGGTCAGAACTTTATGCCAATTGCAGGGTAGACTGACGTCACTGAGGTATGCTCATGATGTGAAATGCGCCGCTGTGCTGCGCACGTAGCCAACGGTAAATGGGACACGGCGTTGGCGAATGGCCCACTTCGTACCGTGATTTCTCAGCCGACAGTCATTGTAGAACGTGTTGTCGTGTGCCACAGGACACGTGTATAGCTAAGAATGCCAGGCCGCCGTCAACGGAGGCATTTCCAGCAGACAGACGACTTTACGAGGGGTATGGTGATCGGGCTGAGAAGGGCAGGTTGGTCGCTTCGTCAAATCGCAGCCGATACCCATAGGGATGTGTCCACGGTGCAGCGCCTGTGGCGAAGATGGTTGGCGCAGGGACATGTGGCACGTGCGAGGGGTCCAGGCGCAGCCCGAGTGACGTCAGCACGCGAGGATCGGCGCATCCGCCGCCAAGCGGTGGCAGCCCCGCACGTCACGTCAACCGCCATTCTTCAGCATGTGCAAGACACCCTGGCTGTTTCAATATCGACCAGAACAATTTCCCGTCGATTGGTTGAAGGAGGCCTGCACTCCAGGCGTCCGCTCAGAAGACTACCATTGACTCCACAGCATAGACGTGCACGCCTGGCATGGTGCCGGGCTAGAGCGACTTGGATGAGGGAATGGCGGAACGTCGTGTTCTCCGATGAGTCACGCTTCTGTTCTGTCAGTGATAGTCACCGCAGACGAGTGTGGCGTCGGCGTGGAGAAAGGTCACATCCGGCAGTAACTGTGGAGCGCCCTACCGCTAGACAACGCGGCATCATGGTTTGGGGCGCTATTGCGTATGATTCCACGTCACCTCTAGTGCGTATTTAAGGCACGTTAAATGCCCACCGCTACGTGCAGCATGTGCTGCGGCCGGTGGCACTCCCGTACCTTCAGGGGCTGCCCAATGCTCTGTTTCAGCAGGATAATGCCCGCCCACACACTGCTCGCATCTCCCAACAGGCTCTACGAGGTGTACAGATGCTTTCGTGGCCAGCGTACTCTCCGGATCTCTCACCAATCGAACAAATGTGAGATCTCATTGGACGCCGTTTGCAAACTCTGCCCCAGCCTCGTACGGACGACCAACTGTGGCAAATGGTTGACAGAGAATGGAGAACCATCCCTCAGGACACCATCCGTACTCTTATTGACTCTGTACCTCGACGTGTTTCTGCGTGCATCGCCGCTCGCGGTGGTCCTACATCCTACTGAGTCGATGCCGTGCGCATTGTGTAACCTGCATATCGGTTTGAAATAAACATCAATTATTCGTCCGTGCCGTCTCTGTTTTTTCCCCAACTTTCATCCCTTTCGAACCACTCCTCCTTGGTGTTGCATTGTCACTGTCAGTCAGAGTATTTATTGTCAAGAAATATGGAAATGCGTAAAAGTGGATGATGGGATAGGCGTATCAGAGTGGATACCACAGGAAATAGGGGTCCACCAGGGAGAACCACTGAGCCCGATGTTGTTTATGACCTACACATGCGATGTAGGTGTAAAGATAAAATAAATTGCCAATGTTGTATGTCTCGCGGATGTCATGGCTATTGCTTCAGGAAACGTTGATGAACTGCAACGAGCTACAGACTTACTCGCGTATTGCCCTGAAGAAAATGAAGTTAGCATAAACGATGACAAAAGGCGTTAAACTCGCGGAAGCTAAATAATGTGTAGAAGGTCACGCCTAAGAAGAGTGAATCATATCTAGTCTTAATTATGCACCTCCCTTGGTTAACTCTTTTCTTTTCGGACCCCAACGGTATTGGAGCATTTGTGGCCTAGGGAGTCTTTAATTTTCATACCCTTCATGGCCTTTGTCTTCCTTTGGCTGATGCCGTAATTTTTCGAAGCGTCGGAACCCTTCCATTCTTTTCTCTCTATTTAGTGTTATATAGAGGATGATAGCCTAGTTGTGTGTATTTCCTCTTAAAACAGTAATCACCACCACTACCACCTTTAACTCTGCGAACAAGTGGGCATTGCTTCTCAGGTACAGGTTGGTTGCGGCGATCGGATTGATGAATGATGTAGCAAATATTATTATCCTCATTGCACCTTTGAAAGGCAAAAGTAATACAGGTGCTGACATATGGTCTCGAACTCATAGGAGAGTATCTTACCTATAAACAACTGGGGGAACTGGAGGAAATCAAGGCTCGCTACCTCGAAAGGGTTCTGGGAGTACCATAGACTACCAGATCGCTGACGAGGGAAACTTATCTGACTGACTCCAACATGAGCTAATATTGCCAGCTATTGCAGTAACGAGAAGCTCCTACAAGATCTGAAGGCCAAGAAAATGGATATTTAGAAATCCTTTCACAATACCGAGGCAATGATGGACACAAGATGATGGGTACAAATTACAAACTGCGTCACATTGCAACAAGAATGGCGGGCTTTGGTTTCCATTTGAAGTTGTGCTCGGAAATAAAATTCCATGGCCCAACTGATCAGCGTGTGCAGTCAACACTGCGGACGATACCACATCCAGAAACGCTCCGAGAGGAAGGGCTCAGTTAGTGAATTCGTGAATTCGTGAATGACAGACACATATATGCCATTGCGTTTTTCTGTTTCTTATGGCCATTGGCAGCTTTAAAACATTATTATTAAATGCTGAACAGTTGCAAAAATATTGTTGCAAAATTGCCTAAAGAGTGTTCGTGAAAACATCATGCGTGAAATAATTTTTGTTATTATTATGAAAAGAGGCAAAATGAAAAATTTCCTGCATAATATTTTATTTTCCAACATTACTCACTTCTTTCTATGAGTCAGCCTGGTGGCCATGATCGTTAAAGCCTTCAAGTCTAAATAGTCTGACATCGTAGTTAGCCGGTTCGAGTTCCGTTGGTAGAAAAAATTTCACCATCAGAATGCTGGCTGGCAGGGTAGGGAAGGTGGTGGTAAATTTTTAATCACTAGATTGCGTGCTAAAAGCCTGGATTAAATTCCAAACCTCTCCGCATATGACGCAGATGATGGCGATTCGACCGTCGGATGGGGACGTAAAGACTTGAGCAGACCTCTTGTGTTGCTATTCGACAGGAGCAGGCTATGTGCTGGCACCGAGTTGGAGCCTCTTTCTTCCTATCATCATATATCACGTCATTCATTTCATCTCATTTACTCCTTTGATGAGGTTGACGTCAGGAAGGGCATCCGGTCATAAAACGCCCCTATCTCATCTCACACCCGACCCCGTAGAGAAACGGGATAAGGGTTGCTAACCGATTAAGCTGAGACGAGTGGAGTGGAGTCAAGCTCTGCATTCGGGAGACGCGTGGGCTCGATCCCCACCGTCGGCTGTCCTGAGAATGATTGTCTGTGGTTTCCCATTTTCACTTCCAGGCAAATGCCTGAAAATTTCCAATTCATAGGCCACAGAAGATTCCTTCCACCTCGTTATCCAGTTTCATTTACAATCATTCATTTCATCTCCATTATTTCCTCAGCTGAGGTTGGTGTCAGGAAGGGCATCCGGCCGTAAAATGGCATATAAATTCATATAACCTTATCCCCGACCCTGTATCAAGAACGGGAATAAGTGGTGGACATATATTACTATTGTATTCTAATAGACAATTATTATTTGCACTAACAGTGTCTAAATTGCACAATTAGGTCAAGGAAACGTGCAATATTTAGGAATATATGTGCATATATATTCCTTTGCTGGCAGGACCTAGTGTTTACAGTGCACTATGTCTTCTCGTATAGGCTAGAACAATTATGTTACTTTCATTGATCTGTCTACGTCTTATCCCTGGATTTGACAAAATGAAAGTGACTGAGGTATGAGCGATTCTAGTAATGCCATTCCTTATGCAGCCAGTCCCCGCTATGAATGGTGTGAACATGTTGCTCATAGGGTCGGTTGATGCATGCAATTCAGTGGCCTTGGCGGACTAATATGTAATAGCAACTCCTAGCTCGGTGAGGAAAGCAACGGGAAACTACCTCACTCCTTATTTCCCTAGTACGCTTCTTCAGTGGTGTCTAGTAGTGATGGAACATTCGATTCATTTCACTGAATCGATTCATTTGATTCCGTTCACGTTACTGAATAGATACAGTGATCCGATTCACGCCACATTAGTCACCGCTCCTACTGCATCTGTGTAGTATGTGCTGGTAAGACAGCAGCAACAGCATTCAGTGCTCGCAGCTGCCATCTGGTCTTCATACTATGAACTCCTATCTTTGAAAAAAATTCTAGTCACTCTAATACATCGAAGGTTTCCGGCGACGCAGGGTGGGAAAGGTTAGGATAAGGAAGGTAGCAGCCATGGCCTGAATTAAGGTACAGTCCCAGCATTTTCTGGTGTGAAAATGGGGAAACTACTTTAAACCGTCTTAACAGCTGCCGACGGTGGCATTCGAACCCACCATCCCCCGAATGCAAGCGCATAGCTACGCGATACTAACCGCACGACAACTCGCTCAGTCATTTTTGAAAATATGTATTTTTCTATCATCTGAAGATTTTTTTAAATCGTCATATTTTGTATAGACTACCCGAGATGTACAGCAGCCCGCTGGTTTTCTGATTCTACATACTGTTATTGCGTCTGTCCACATATGATTGAAGTCTTGTGCAACGATGTGACATGAACTGAGAGAATACTGAGCCGTTCTTCCCAATATAAAACAGGTACTTTTGAGTGGTCATGAGCATGACTCATAGTCATAGGGCAGGCTAGAGTCGAGTTTATTTGTCATATGTCAACTAAGTTATAATACTAAGATTCATTAAAATTATTTTTTTTTTCTATTTGCTTTACGTCGCACCGACACAGATATGTCTTATGGCGACGATGGGTTAGGAAAGGCCTAGGAATTGGAAGGAAGCGGCCGTGGCTTTAAGGTACAGCCCCGGCATTTGCCTGGTGTGAAAATGGGAAACCGCGGAAAACCATCTTCAGGGCTGCCGACAGTGGGACTCGAACCCACTATCTCCCGATTACTGGATACTATTCATTAAACTAATAAATAGTATAACTTAATAGCCTACCTACTTACTAGCTACTTCAGAATTGTGTTTTGACTACCTTTTTAACAATGCAAATAAATCCATCTATTATTTAAACCTCCCTGTAAGAAGAGGACAGTGAATGCAAATGGGTATTATTTTCAAATGAGCTGTGCTCGAGAGTCTATTATAACATACGATTCTTTCAGTGTACTATGGCTCAGTGTATGTCTCGCTGCAGCGGAAGCTCGGCTCTCCGCCAGTGTCCAGTGAGCCGATAAGGAGCCGTGTGTATCTTGTGTCTCACTGAGCCACGCTCGTTCACGGTTCTTTCGATATGCCATGATTCACTGTCTCGCTGCAGCGGAAGCTCGGCTCCCCGCCAACGTCCAGTGAGTGCGCCACTCAGCACTGTCCACTGGGAGTAAGCTGAATCGTGTGCCGTGAGCTCGCCGTTCCTGTGAATCGATTCTCTCGGACACTTGAATGAATCGATACACTGCTTCGAATCATGCATTAGGTAGCCAACACTAATGTCTAGGCCATCTATGACAACTGATGGTGGAGCTGTTGATGATCCAACCAGCCTTCGGGATGAGGACTAAACATACACATACTTTATTTTTCACACACTGGAATTATACAAAACAATGGTTTCAGTAACTGTACAAACATGCACCATACGGCTGTTGATAACGCTGTTCGTGTGTCATTTTTTGACTAGGTAGGTTTACGTTAATATCGAAGTATGAAATCAAGAGATTATTGCAGAAATAATGTTCCAATGTGGTCCAGTCTGCGCTTACAAGCCCAGACAGTTTCTCATGTATTCATTATGGATGTCTAAGCTGTTATCTTTATGCCATAACTGACAATATTTATCTTAATTTAAACCGTGCATCATAGGATCTACAGCTTTAATGAGTGAACTTCTGTCAAATGACTTCCAGTTTGGAACAGCGATAAGATAGGTACAATAAGTAACTGGACCATATTACAGTTACCTGAAAAATATTTTACTCATTTACAATTAAAAATTAGGGTACGTTTCAAAAAAGTAATAATTAAAAAAGGAATTAAAATTACAATTACTTCATAGAACACCAGTCTTAAGGAAATCACTATTTCTTGCATGGGGTTGGAATGACACTGATGTTTGCAAGGAAAAAAGGTATTACTTCGTTTTAATTAGCATCCTTTATTCAAACACGAAGGAAAAGTGATCACCCGAACGGGCATTAACTTTTACTGTATTCGCTGAGGTTAGGGGCGCGCAGCTGTGGGCTCGCATCCGGGAGATACGGGGTTCGAATCCCACTGTCGGCAGCCCTGAAGATGGCTTTCTGTGGTTTCTCATTTTCACACCAGGCAAATGCTGGGGCTGTACCTTAATTAAGGCCACGGCCGCTTCATTCAAATTCCTAGGCCTTTCCTGTCCCATCGTCGCCATAAGAGCTGTCTGTGTCGGTGCGACGTAAAGCAAATAGCAAAAAAATCCAATTGTTCTTTGGAGACATGTCATTAGATGGTACTTCGTACACTTTTGACAATATAGTACACATACACATTTGTCACTCGGGTTGTGGAATGTTCTGACTGAGCATCCCTTATAGTGGAAACCATGGACGGCGAGTCTCGTTATCATGTGCCTTTGATACTGATTCTCGTTGGTCCACGTCCTGTCGATCACGGCGTCAGTAATATAAAATTCTTAATCGATCTCTCTTCTCTTTGCTTGTATACACTCTAATAGGTGTGTAGTTGGTCCTCTAGCGTGCAATGAAAATTTCATCCTAAGGCCCCCTTTATAGAGGGACTCTTCCGCTAGCTCGTAAACTAATTTTTAGGGGCCATTTTTCCATGTCTTAGGGCACATTTTAAGAAACGCGACCTGACACTCTCTACACTTTGTTCGTTTTGCTTTTAATTCTCTTTATAGCATAGTGGAAAATATGTGGGACTAAACATGGTATCTTGGGAATTTCAAATTGCCTGCGTCTCATACAACGGTTGCCTTGGTGAGAGGCTAGTGGTGACGACTTTACACATCTATCATCCCAGTTAATGAAATATACGTTGGTTCTGTATCACCTTGACTGTTCTCTGGCACGATCGCAGACGGCTGGATTTCTCGTCTCAATGGATCAGGTATCAGTTGGAAGCAATCTGGTTCTTGTAACAAGATCTAAGAATAATTAGTAACGTACTCTGTTGATTCACCGGTTTCTTTCTAGTCCCCTTCACAGTTCAGCACGTTTGATCTGGTTTACGCACACGGATTGCATTTCTTGGTTATGTGCCTATATTAAGCACAAACACTTGCCATCCTGCAAAATTTTCGATGTCAAAAGTATAGCGACTTGCATTGTTTTATGAAAAATATTATAGCTTTTATATTTGAGAAGCGGAAATATTTATATGGGCATGATTAATGAGTATCCTTCCAAACAGAAGTAGAGTCGTCCGTTTTGTGTGAGTGAACTGGATTATACATTTTGTCTTTGTTATCTTTATTATCACCTCTCGAATAACCTCAATCTGCAGGAGGTAATGGAACAAGAGGGGGGGGGGGAGATACGTTGATGAACAAAGGTACTTTTTGTTAAATCAGTAAAATTTGCTTGAATTCAGGCAATGAAACGTATTAGGAGTCTCCGAACGATACCGGTATTGCTTTATCACAAATAAACCATCGTCTAAAATTTCCAAATGTATTTTTCCAATGTTGTATGAATTCAAGATTTTGAAATACAATGTTTTCTTGTGATGCTACAATTCACTTCAAACTGTATTCGAATATTAAGTTCACATCAGGTTAAGAAAGAATTCCTTCGATCATGAATATATTACAACTTGCTATTGTAAAAGCTCAATCCACCGGCATTTCGCCCCACTGTGTCACTGAACTCATCAGTTGGAATGACATCCCTTATTACATGTTATAAATCTCATTTTTGGTCCGTATTGAAAATTTATAGTTCAAAAACAACGAAGGCGATCTTTAATCCACCTATTCAATACATTAATTTTCACTTATAGTGGTTCATAAACATACTATCAGTTAAATGGGACATGTTTCGCCCTCAATTCAGGGAATCTTCAGCCTAAAACAGTCTTCAAGAGTACACCTTATATTAATATCGAAGCTAAAAGTTTAGCCAGTTACTAAAATTCAGTATATAACATTTTTGAGAAATGATACGTTATACAAACATGTTGATGGAAACACTGCCAATGATTAAACCATAAAAAATATTTTGTCAGAGACTAAAACTTTTTGTGTTACAAAATTTCTAATTAAAACGGTTCATTAAAATTTTTTTAGTGGAAAAACAGTGTGACAATGATATAATGCCAACGACATGAGGGCGTGCTTGTTTTTTTAATGAACCGTTTTAATTAGAAATTTTGTAACAGAATAAGTTTTAGTCTCTTTATGGTTTAATCATTGACAGTGTTTCCATCAACAAGTTTGTATAATGTAACATTTCTCAAAATTTTTATATACTGAATTTTAGTAACTGGCTAAAGTTTTAGGTTCGATATTAATATAAGGTGTACTCTTGAAGATTGTTTTTAGGATGAAGATGCCCTGAATTGAGGGCGAAACATGTCCCATTTAACTGATAGTATGTTTATGTAACCACTATGAGTGGAAATTAATGTATTGAATAGGTGGATTAAAAATCGCTTTTGTTGTTTTTGAACTATGACATACCTTCCCAAGATACGTATATATACGAAGACCTTACTGAAATTCATGAACAACATTTTAAAAATCAGAATCTATCAGTGTATACTCGCAGTATAACCAAGTGCATGATCGCAATACACTGACACTAACACATTGAGGTATTTTAATATCATTAGCCTCATTGGCATGAACACAAGTAGAGTTGTTATGAAATGGATGGAACTGATGTTTTGTTTCCGCAACGTGCAGTCATTGAATTCTGTGTTCATGAGAAAATTTGAGGAAATTCCTGGTGTTGAAATTTACTATAGATTTCAGTGTCCTTGTGGTGATGTGTGCATGAGCACTGGTGGAAATTGAAAGATATCAACGCGACAATTCTGGTTTCATCTCGTTTGGTTCACCTTTGAACTGCCCCCACTAAACACAACAGCGAAATTGTTGACATCACGATTAAGGAAGAGAGATGTGTTGCTGTGGGTACAATCACAGTAAACCTTGAAGTAGGACATTGTACAATCCAGGACATTTTTGAAAGATTACCTATCGAAAAGTTTGAAACCACTAGATCCCATGTTTATTGGCAGAAGATCACAAATTTCATAGAAAATCTATCGCCCGAGACCTTCTTCACAGATATTGAAATAACAAAGATTATTATTTGACTGTTTCGAATAATAATGCAAGCAAGTTCCTACAGTATGAACCGGTAACAAAATGGCAGGGCTTGGAATGACATCTTTGGAATTCGCCGATAGAAAGGAAAGCAACAACAGTGCAATCCGCTGGGGAAGTTATCAGTACTGTCTTCTGGGATGAATAGCAGGGGTGAATTCAAGCGAATTCTTGAACCTGGAGAAAGCATATATGGTCACCATTATGTTCAAACACTTCATAAGATTCATAATTCTTCAACATAATGGTGTGCACCTCAACCTTGCTCAGTCCACCTAGTAGAAAACTGGGACTATAAGGTGCGAAGTTTTGTCCCACTCTGCGTACGGTCACGCTTTAGCACACTCGACCAACATTTTGGACGGGCGAAGGAAGAGATACGAGTTCAATGCTACGTAATGACGGATATACAGAAAGGCTTACAGCAGTATCTACAGTGAGAAAACATGTATTATTGGGAGATCAGAAGAATGCACATGCCCGGTGAGGCACGAGGTGAAGGGGTTTTCACCAGGAGAGCCAGTGACGCAATGGCTACCATAGCAACTCCGCTACTACCTAGGCGACTTTAAATTTTCTTCTACTGACAGTTCTTCGCAC
The DNA here is from genome assembly GCF_040414725.1 of Anabrus simplex. Classification (NCBI taxonomy): domain Eukaryota; kingdom Metazoa; phylum Arthropoda; class Insecta; order Orthoptera; family Tettigoniidae; genus Anabrus; species Anabrus simplex. Next base: position 329,978,590 of record NC_090265.1, read on the forward strand.
TTGTCAGTTGTAATCAAGCAAACTGCAAAGTGTGAGTCATGTTTTCGTGTAGCAGATAACAGCCGATCTGTCTGGGCAGAACAGGAAGTTCGCGTGCTTGCAGGCCACATTCCTCATTCTTGCTTTCTTCTCATCTCTACATAGTAGAAGTAGAGATTATGCTGAGAAGTGAAGAATAATCTGGTGTATCTATGTGGATCCTTATTTTAGAAAAAAAGAAATATGTTTTTGAAACCTTGTTAATTATTAGTTTCAGTATGATTCTTGCACCGTTCTGTATTACAGAAATGACCAATCATCAGGCTACATTTGCGACACATTATATTGAAATATATATGTGTATATGAATAGTATCTCAGAAAGAAGATTATCCCTCTCATCTCCGCCTTAGCAATCGTTGATAGGAAGCACTTTTCGATCGAAATTTCCAGTTATCAAAAATCAACTTTGGTAGAGTTTTCCTCTCACACCAATTTCTCCCAGTACACCGACACTGCACTGTGATTGTAAATAAGTTTGTGATGGTAATGTATTTCATGGAATCAAACTCTTGTGAGAAACTTGACACACGTGGAAGTTGCCACGTGCAATCGATTCCATTTCCAAGGATAAACAGTTTAGTCATGCGGTTCTTAATGTTTTCCAATAATTGTTATATGTAAAACCGGATGAATGGAGGAAAATTACAAGTTCTGCGTCATAATTAATATATCAGTCAGTTTGAATTTTAATCTAACTGGAACTGATTATATAAATCATTAAATGGCTCAACACTTTTTCTCTGCACTTAATCTATAGGACGAGCCATATTACGTTTGACTTTGAAACACAACGCATCAATAAGTTGCATCATATGAACGAAGGATATCCAGAAAATAATACTGAGAGAATAAAGAAGAAGAACGTTAAACGCCCATTTCGTAATGACTGTAATAATATACTGTACGGTAAATGTGATAATTACCAACACGAGTACATTCATAATTTTTGTTCCTTTCTTCAGGCATAACAAATGCAAAAGGAACTAGTGTCAGCAATGGACAAAATCAGTGTTGTTCCGACTTTGAATAAACACCCGGTAAACGACTTGATGGGAGCATCGGTACCGACCAAGTGCCCGTGTGTTTCGGGTCATGTAGCAATCTGCTTGTAGGCCTATGAGCACTGTCGGCAATCCTAAAGATGGTTTTCCGTGGTTTCCCACTTTTCACACCAGGAAAATGCTGGGGCTGTACCTCAATTATGTTCACAGTCGCCTCCTTTCCACTCCTAGGCCTTTCCTCTCCCATGGTCGCCATAAGATCTATCTGTGTCGATGCGACGTAAAGCAAATAAAATAAAGAGAGAACATGAATAACCCTGGTCTTGGTTAAGGCTCAGAGAACTGTATACTGACTTCATTTTGCTTTTAATCAGTTATCATAGACATTCACCACCTCCCCAGTATATTGATTTTCGAATGTACCAATTTCACCAATAGGCTATTTTAAGTGGTCGAAAAGACCGGTTATAGAACTGAAAATTCTGCCGCAATTCTGGCACATCAAATCTGTCATAACTTCTTGTTGCTGTAGCTGGCCCATTCAATTAGCGGACCGTGCGACATTGTGTAGGCTACTGAGTGTATGATTCGAAGTGCAGTGTCCGAGTGAATCAAGTCGCAGGAACGGCGAGCTCACGGCACACAATTTAGCTAACTCGCAGCAGACAATGCTGAGTGGCTCACTCGCGGATCAGTGATACACAATACACACACACGGTTCATTATCGGTACATTGGAGGGGAGTAGAACATCCGCTGCAGCGAGACTTACAGAGCCATGGCACACTGAGAGAATCGTACGGTATAACGGATTCCAGCACTCTACTCATTTGAAAATAATACCCACTTTCATTCACTTTCCTCTTCTTATAGGGAAGTTTCAATAATAGTTGGATTTATTTGCTGTGTTAGAAAGGTAGTAAAAATATAATTCCAAAGTAGCTAGTAAGTAGGTAGGCTGTTAGGTTATTCTTGTTATTCGCTTAATGAATCTTAATAATATAACTTATTTGACATTAATTTAATTCAGCTCTCTAGCCTACCCTATTACTAGAAGTAATGCTTATAATCACTGAAAATTATCTGTTTTAAATTGGGAAGAAATGCTCAGAATTCTCTCAGTTCGTATGTCGCGTTATTGCATAAGATTTCGCGAAGAGGTGGCTGCAGGAGAAACCTGAATCTGACAGCTGGATGACGCATAAGAAAGCAGTTCATAGAATGAAGACCAGATGGCAGGAGCGAGCATTGAATGCTGTTGCTGCTGTCGTATCAGTTCACACTATGTCCGACTCGTTGGCTGAACGGTCAGCGTACTGGCCTTCGGTTCAGAAGGTTCCGGGTTCGATTCCCGACCGGGTCGGGGGTTTTAACATTAATTGGTTTATTCCTACGGCACGGGGCCTGGGTGTATGTGTTGTCTTCATCCTCATTTCATCCTCATCACGACGCGCAGGTCGCCTGCGGGTGTCAAATAGAAAGACCTGCACCTGGCGAGCCGAACCCGTTCTGGGATATCACGGCGCTAAAGGCCATAGGACATTTCATTTTTCAGTTCACACTATACAGATGCAATAGGAATGGTAATTCTAATGTACCGTGAATCGGTTCACTGTATCGATTCAGTAACGTGAACGAAATCAAATGAATCGAATATACCATTACTAATGTGACCCGCCTTGTTCGCGTGATCCCTAGATAATAGATTTTATTGTATATATACAGGGAGAGGCAGCGGAGTGTTGGAGCGTAAGTGGACTGGAGAAATGTTTTCTTTGCTCCCGAGTGGTGGGAATAGAGGGCGCCATCAGGCATTACAGTGAGCATGATTATTTATTTATTTATTTATTTATTTATTTCATGCCTTCATTTGTGGCGAAGTTAAGGCTCACGGCCCTCTCTTACACTTAACCACATATCTAATACACTTTATAAAACAGTATTATGAAATAACCACATACCTAATAAACTTTATAAAACAGAATAATGAAATAATTTAACAAAATATAAATCCTAACCTCATTCATTCTTCCATTCATACTGCCATTCATACAAGCTGGTTATACATTAAATAGGTAATCTCGGCAAGACCGCTTGAAAGAAGCTAAGGAAGTGCAATTCCTAACACTACCTGGAAGGGAATTCCATAGCCTTGCACGAGACACTTGAAAGGAGCGGTTAAATGAAGATGAGCGATGCACAGGAATTGTGAGTGTCGTAGTCGATCGTGTGTTGTGTTCATGAGAGGAGGAGAGTAAATTAAACTTTGAGGATAAATACTGGGGTTTAGATTCATTCAGCAGACGAAATACGAGAGTAGCAACGTGAAGATGTCGTAGTTTATCGATTTTTAACCAGGAGAGAAGTTCATAATAGGGGGAGATATGAGTTGAAAATTTAATTGAAAATATAAACCTAATGCATGAGTGATAAGCGTACGGAGTTTATGAGTGGAGTTCTTGATGGGTGACGTTATTAGCGTTATTAGTGTTTAATTCTTTCACTTTAAACGTTACGTATGTTAACTTTCAATATGGTGACGTATAGTATTGAACACTGGATACCGGGCGAGTTGGCCGCGCGGTTAGGGCCGCTCAGCTGTGAGCTCGCATCCGGGAGATAGTGGGTTCGAACTCCACTGTCGGTAACCCTAAATATTGTTTCCCTTTTCTCACCATGCAAATTTTAAGGCCACGGCCGCTTCCTTCCCACTCTTAGGTCTTTCCTATCCAATCGTCGCCATAAGACCTATCTGTGTTGGTACGACATAAAGCAAATTGTAAAAAAAAACAACAGATATTTCTAGATGAGATATTTCTCCTAAACAAGAAATCGTATGACAGAACAGTTCGCAAATTTCGATGCCATTCCCGTGGCGCTGGAATACCTTCGAAAACCAAGTTATTCATGGCGAGAATTTTAAAACGGAAAGCGTAAAGAACAATCCACGTACAATTGAAGCCCTGGAGAATTCAATTTCATAGGCAGAGATATAACGAGTGTTTTGGAACTTTTTATGCCGATGGAGATCAAGTTCAAGAGCTGCTTTGAAGAAATGTGAGATCAAAATCAAAATCTCTCTATTTGCAAATGAGGTGTTTACCTCGGTGGCAAATGGTACACTAAAATACATTATTGTCAAGCACTAAATATTAAATTAACAAGAGAATAAAATTTTCCTATAATACAATATTATATAATTTACGCTAACAATTTTTTCTATTAAACACACAGCTCATCCTTAATAAATTTACATTGTTTACAAAATTCTACTTATAATATCTCCTGTAATACTTACAAATATATAATCATCTGATATACAGTATGTGGAATTACTTAAAATAATACTGTACAACTGGTATAAGATTAAAATTTACATTGCATTTATTTACTTTTTCTTTTCTTTACCCATTCTGGAACCTAAGTAGCATAACGACCTGCTGCGTCTTAACCAGAGCCCCTTTTACCACCACTTTTCAGAGTTCCTGAAGGGCCTTCACAGCTACCGTAGCGGTCCCAGGGCCCTCGAAGTCCTCACTGTACTTCACCCCTACAGGCAGTCCCCTACTTTGGCTGTCCAAACTCCTTAGACCAGGGGATGGAATTAATTTATTCACACACATTCTTTATTTACATTAACCTGCACTGGTCGAATGCCCTCTAACATTTCATTTATTTTCTCTGTTGCTGTTTATTCTCCTTTTGAATATCTGTACAGATTTTGGAAAAGGATTAAACACTACCCCTGGAAAACTGTTCCACTCCTTCACGCCCTTCCCAATGAATGAAAATTTACCCCAATCGCTTCTGCTAAAATTCCTTCTAATTTTATATTTGTGGTCAGTCCTGCCATTATAATTATTTTCCAACTGAAGCCTCTCACGGATATCTCCCCATGCTGCTTCTCCTGTATAGGCTCTATATAAACCTATAAGTCTAGTTTTCTACCTTCTCTTACTTAAAGTTTCCTACCCTAGTTTCTTTAACATTTCTGATACACTACTCTTTCTCCTGAAATCCCCTGTTACAAATCTTGCTGCTTTCCTCTGCACACTATCTATTTCTTTTATTAGGTATTCTTGGTGAGGATCCCAAACACTGTTTGCATATTCCAATAATGGACGAACCATACTTAAGTAACTTTTCTCTTTTAATTCTTTGTTGCATCCTTTAAGTAGACTCATTATGACATGTAACGATCTGTATGCTTTCCCAACAATGTCATCCACATGACCCTTCCAGTGCAAATTACTTTCAAATCTTACACCTAAGTATTTGCACTTGCCATCTTTTGGGATAACTACCCCATCCAGAGTATATTCAAATTCAGTTTTAAAACTCCTGTTTGTAAATATTGTAACAGTTGATTTGCCTCCATTAACCTTCATGTTATTCTCTTCAACCCGTTGTTGGATACTATCAAGGTCCCTTTGTAATTCTGAACAATCCTCAATGGTATTTATTTCCCTATAAACAATTATGTCATCTGCATACAATCTTATTTTTGATGTTATATTGTTCCCTAAATCATTTACGTGTATTGAGAAAAGTAACGGTCCGATTATACTACCCTGTGCAATTCCCTTCCAAACTTTCTCTTCCTGCGATACGTTAATTCCTACTTTGACTTTCTGAACCCTTGAATTTAGAAATGATTTTACCCAACGTGTAACCCTTACGTCCAATCCTATTCCCTCCAATTTCTTTAATAATATTCCATGTTCCACTCTATCAAAGGCTTTGGAAAGATCTATGGCTATGCAATCTAACTGGCCTCCTGAATCCAATTGATCTGATATGTCCTACTGAAATCCCACCAGTTGTGCCTCACAAGAAAATTTCTTTCTAAATCCATACTGGCTCCTCATGAACCAATTTTATCATCACATATCCCTCTGATGTACTTTGATATTAAACTCTCCAGTATTTTACAAACTATACTGGTCAGGCTGATTGGTCTGTAGTTCTCTGGTTTCCTTTTATCACCCTTTCCTTTATAAATTGGTATTGTTATAGATTCCTTCCATTCCTTTGGTATTACACTATTGTTTATGACATAGTCAAAGAGAAATCTTAAATAAGGCACTATGTACCACCCCATTGTCTTTAATACCTCCCCAGTAATTTGATCACTTCCTGCTGCTTTTCCTTGCTGAAGCAGTTGGATTTCTCCGAAAATATCTTCATTTGTGAACGAGAAGCTTCTTGTTTCCCTCTGTGTCTGTCCCTCTGTAACTTCTGTTTCGGTTTCCAACTCCTGACAATCATCTACTGAATCTCTAAATTCCCTACTAAAGAGGTTTGCTTTCTCAGTATCTGTTAAATAGTGTTCACCCTCTTCTCCCACCATTGTAGGAATTTGGATTCCTTTTCCTTTTTGATTCCTGATATATGAATACAGCTTTTTCCATTTCCCTTTGTGGTCATTACGCTCTTGAAGAATTCCATTCATATAATTCTCTTTTGCTTCCTTTTTCACTCTATTCAGTTCCCTCATTAGCTGTTTTCTACTTTCTCTACTCTCCCTACCCTCTTTGATTTTCCTGTTTACTATTCTACATTTTCTTTTTAATTTTCTTATTTCCCTTGTATAATAAACAGGGTCTGAGGTCATTTTACCCTTCTTAACAGGTACAAATCTCTTCTCTCCTTCCCACACGATTCCTTTGAATTTAGCCCAAAGTGTATCCACATTACTCCCTTCACTTATCCAACAACTGAATTGTGATTTAATGTAAGTCCCAAATTCATCAACTTTAGTTTTTCTGTACAATTTCTTGTCTTGTGTGACCCTCTTATTAAGCCTTTTTGGTACCAGTCCTACATCCATTATTACAGCCTTATGGTCACCTATTCCTTCAATTACCTCAGTTTTATCAACAATTTCCCATGGTTTAACCAAGAATACATCTAGTAAGTTATTGAGACGAGTCGGTTCTTGTACTACTTGTGTAAATCCTCCCTCCCAAATTAACTTATTTGCCAGTTTCTGTTCATGGGCTTCACTTGCAGCTCCATTCCATTCAACCTCAGGCAAGTTTAGATCTCCCCCAATTATTACCACACCATTATTATTGTTTTTATGAGTATAATCTATTATTTTCTCAAATATTTCTATGTCTCTTTCCTCTCTTCCAGGCCTGTATGTTCCTATAATTCCCACCTCCTTCATATTATCACAAATTAATTTTATCCCTAATATTTCATCCCTTTCATCGGTAAACCATTCATGTGAACAATATGTTTCCTTCACCAGAATAAACACCCCCTCCCTTTTTATCTCCTCGGTCTCTACGATAGACTGTGTACCCTTCTGGAAATACTTCTCTATTACCCACCCCTTCTCTCAACCACGATTCCACTCCTATCACCACAGCAGTCTCATAAGATTCCATCAATGTACCGAATTTTAATTGTTTATTTACTACACTCTGACAGTTTACCAAGAGCAATCTCAGACCCCCTTCGTCCCTAAAAATTGACTGTTGTAATTGGGTAACTTGAAATTCCTTACTTTCCTGAGTTTCATTTTCTAGTTGGCTGAGCCAGCTTGAAGTACAGCTGGCTCATTCTACTAGTTTTCCTGGCCAGTATTACAACTCAAGGGAGTTGCCTTTTTTACAGTACATATCTTATGATTAATAAAATCTAGAACAATATTTGCTATCTTTCGTTTACCTGAATTGTTTAGATGAAGGCCATGCTTTGTGTAACAGTGTCTCTCGAAACTGCTGCTATCAATTACCTGTGTATTACGAAAATGTTTACAAATTTTAACTATATCGGTATTAATTTTGTCCACTTCAATGTTCGCACACGAGTCTCTAATCAAATCATGCCTGTGGGGCACGTTCACTACAAAGATGTTAGTGTGAGTCAGCTTACCTAGTGTACATTTAAGTTCAGAAATAACATTCTTAGCGTCGTTGTGAGCTACGTCGTTCGTCCCGCCGATGATCACTACTGCATCACGACTTCCGAGATTTCTTGCCGCCTGCTCCGTGTTTTCCAATACCTTCTTCATTGGGGCCCCAGGATAGATGACGGCCGATGCTGCAATATCTTCATTGACCATTTTCTCCGCAATTCCCCTCGCCTGGCTATCACCAAATATAAGAATGTTCGACACTTTCGCAGGTGCACTGTGTGGGATTTTAGGCCTAACTTTGCCGCTTCTCGTAACGGATTTTGCGCTATACGTTTGACTGCTTCCTATACGGATACCTTGCGTATCGCTTACTTCCCTCAGGGCTGAAAATCTATTTTTGGTGTCGATTACAAAGTTGTCCTTATTAAACTGTACACTTTTCCTCCTAGAATCTGAAGCAACTTGACACCACGCGCTACAATTCTCGGAGCCACCTGTGTTCTGAGTGTTTACTGGTACCGGAACTTTCGATTCCAGTAAACGTACCTTTTCCTTTAAAATCTCATTCTCCGCTTTTAATGCTTGTAAATCCTGTTGCAATAAAGGGAGAATTACAAGTACATTATCATTACCTCCATCCTCCAAGTAATGAGACGCCAGCGATTCGTTGACCGTTGTAGGCCTAGGTTTGTTACCGCTATTCAAATTGCTCTCGCCACAGCTAACACAAGTCCAAGTATCTTCATTTTTAGCAAAACCAGCACTACATATACACTCAAAATGGTACCAAATTAAACACTTTTCACACTGGATACCATTCTTCACTCGCTTCTTTATTCCCGATTATTTCGCAAGAGAACCGGGAGCTATCTTCACTTTCATCCTTCGCCGACGCCATCTTGTCTCACATTACTTTACTTTCTAATTTCTTTCATTATTAACTCTTAACTAATAATTTAGATCTACCGGGATGAAAATGAACGCCGCCATGTCCCCTGCTTTGTATAATTATCGTCATTATACGTTACTAACTTGTCAATAGGGTAAATTGGACGTTCAGCAACTCTACACGGGCCTGGGAGAGGCCTCCACCTCACTGAATTTCGATGCCGTTCCCGTGGCGCTGGAATACCATAGAAAACCAAGTTATTCAACTTTATGGCTTACACTAATATGGACATTTTGTGTGGTTTTGGGGTGTACTATCCACCCCATGATTACTTCCCACATGTTTGGGAACATTCTGTATATCTCAAGACTTTAGTACGGGTTCTCAGTTGGATATTGTCTCTCTTTCTTTCACCACCTTTCCCATAGCCAGTCAACGGCTGTAGCCGTGTTGAAATACCGGACCCCGTGAAAACTCCGAAGTTAAGCAACATCGGGCGTGGTCAATATTTGGATGGGTTGCCACGCGCTGTTGGTAGGGTGTAAGGGAATGGAGGAGCGGAAAGGAACTGGCCACACTACCGTACTTAAACACCGGCTCAGGTACACCTCTGCGGAGGTTCGGACCTGCCTTCGGGCAGAATACACCCTTACCTTCCCTTACCTTACCTCCCATGGCCAGGTGATGTTGCGGGTACGAGCTGTATCGTTAGGTGGAACTGGCCGTTTTTTGCTCTCTTCCTGACGCCAACCCTGTGTGGAGGGAAGTACTGTATTCACTACTGCGTGTTTCTGTGGTGGATGGTCCTACCGAATGTTGTGTGCATAAGAAGAAGCATGTATTAAGACAAACACAAACACCCAGTCGCCAGACTCAACTTAATTTGATTTTGCAATGGGGAGGCAGTGGGTTCGAATCACAACATTGGCAGCCCTGAAGATGGTTTTCCGTGATTTCCCATTTTCACATCGAGCTGAAAATTTAGGTCACACCCGCAACCTAACCCCAATCCTAGCCCTTTCCCATCCTCGCGTCGCCGAAATCCTTCGATGTGTCAGTGCGACGTTAAACTGCTAGCCTGTATAAACCTAACTAATCGTGATTAAAATCCCCGTCCCGATCGAGAATCGAATTGATCCTTTTAACTGAAGGACATAATGCTGACCATGTGCCGTTTCACAGTTCTTTAGACGAGCTGGTAGGAACAAACATGGAGTCTCTGCGATCAAAATGTTAAAATAAATGCATTTAACGTCAATACGGGCCGAAATATAATTATTTTCATCAGTCAGTTATGGAAAGAACCATGTATAGAAGGCGCAGGAAAAGAATGACAAATGGACATTATTTAAACCTATTATTTAAGAAAAAATTTGCTCATCACTCACTATATAATCAGACCTTGAAGCAGTAAGAAGACGTAGGACTGGACTGAAGGAGATTATTCATCTGGAGTAAATACCGTAATTTGGAAGGAAATATAATTCGCGGCTACACGCCCAACACTTGTTATCAAGATTTAATCGCTGCGCGAAAGATAAAATACTATAAAAGGAGATAAACCAGATTACAATAGAGCTACGTCACGAAGTGGCGCAGAGCTTAAATAAATTTGCCCGATACCGCTTAATAGTAAAAAAATACGTATTGATCAGCTGTTGAGTGCGTTCGCACTAATAAAAATATAGAAGAAAGAAGTTCCTTTTCAAATTGGAATAAATACTTAATAAGTATCATAGTCGATTTGGAGCTAGCGTATTGGACTAACTGTACCATAGCAAAATCCATACAATTTGAGCTTCACAAGAGACATATCAGTTGAAGAATGACAGCAATGAATCACATATTTTGTTATTATTCTGTTACATACGTCCGAGATTCCACTATGAGCCTGTAAAGAAGCAAGGCAACGCTATTTGGATCCTGATGAGGCGATACGATGTTGATCATCCCAGATGACCAGTAATCAATTGTGGAGAGCTACGATGAACCCGATCACTCGTGGAGGAACCAGATGACGAGATCCTGATCTCAGATGACCGGAGATGAGAAGACATCGAGACCACCTTGAGCAAAGCTAAGTCCATTATCTGAGTCGCTTTCGTAAGTAAGAGAATATTACCTTTGATAATTATATGTTGATATGTGTATTCGTGCGAAGACAGTGCGTAGATAAACGTCTAGATGAGATTATTGGAAGTAGGTATTCATCTATATGAAATGTCAATTTCATTAGTAGGCGTGGTTACCAAGTGATATTCCGATCGTAATGTTTCCAGTGATATGTGAGAGTAAATAGTTAGTGTTATTATTATTATCAGTGAAGAGTAAAGTGTGAAGTTGACATTAACACCAGTGTATACTATTTTAATCAAAGTCACTCGGTGCGAGATCGTATATAGGAAGTGTTTATGGAGGAATAAGGCAGTAGATTACTCAGAGTTATGATGTTAAATTTGGCACTATGACGATAGGAAGTAAAGAGGGCAATTTAAGAATGTCACGGCACGTTGACGTGCAGTTTAATGAAGTGATTTGCATATGATGAAGAGAGAGATTTATTATACGTGAAATGTGAGTAATAATTGACGCGTTATAGATATGGTATAAGGATGATAGTGATTTATGATGGTCATATTTATTATTTCTTCGAGAGAGATAGTCATAGTTGTTCTAAGTTGAGTCGATGTGATTTTCAAGCGATGTTTCTGAGAGTGTCAGTGAATTCATGCCAATTCCATATGATAATTCTTAATCCTATGCATTTTCACATAGCTTAGGATACGATCTCGAGATTGATAGAGCAATGTTTTTATCCATGTTAGAATTGTGTAGATAGTCATACATGTAGTCATGATAATATTTAAGCCTTCACTGAATTATTTCGGATGATTTTGAAACTCTCACTGTGAATAACATTATTCTGAACAATATTCAACCTACTAGACTAATCACTGGTAATATAGCTATTCAAAAAGAATTATTTTTAGTCGAAGATAGTGTCTTCTGACCAAGTAGATTTTCCGTTAGTAGTAGGTGTGATGATAATTTCATAAGGGTATGTATGATGACGTTTCTTACAACCAAATACGCACGTAGACTAATACTTATCACTAAAATTAAGGTCATATTACCTTAAGTTTATAAGTTAAATCTTATGATAACGTTACTTGGAGGGTGATTACGACTTACACTGGACATAGCTTAGCTTATGGTGAGTGACACAGGGAAATATGAGTAATTAAGAGGCAATTGAGCATGCAAATGTGAATATTTAAACCGTGAAACATACGTGAGTGTACTTGTCAATTCAAAATCAGGAGAAGTTTTGAGATAGTTTTATTGAGAATTTTGCACCTGTATCGAGACAGACAGTTAGTGTAAATTGAAATATGTGTCAGTCCTATGAGTAAGGAATAGGTAGTAACGAACTGAATTTCATATTTATCCGAAGAATAACTGATATTCAGACAATTTGAACTCCAATTCTTATCTGAACACCAACTCGATGATTCCATAAGCGTTCTTTATTTCTCAAGAAAGTTTAATCAGAGATATTGTAAATAGTAATTGGTACAATTTTTTTTCTTCTTCTTAAAGGATGCATCCAACACTTTTAATATTCTTGATTTTAATGTTTATTTTCTTGCCAGTACGGCACATGTAAATATAATTAATTTCGTTCATAATAGTTTAATACATTATCGCCCAACTTCGTAAGTGAATTGCCTACGAATGAAACCATATGTTTCTTTATAATTCCCAAATGTTATGTAATATTTCTTCTAATATTCTATAATTTTGAGAGATCAATGGACTCATGAAATGAAATGGTAGAATCCTAGAATGCGTTTATTTACGATGAGTTCGGAGGATATGATTTTTCTGAGATGTTGGTGAAGAATACAGACTGTAGGAAAAACAACGAATTACTCACTTCAAGAAATTTTCATTGGTCGAATTTAAGATGATTTTTCTTATATGTCTAACTTAATATTTAAATAAATGTGAGATGGTATAACTTCAGCATTTTTTTCTATGTGTTCTTAGAATAAGTATTAGTTATAAGATAGTGGTATCTTCAGTTGACGACAACTTCTCTATGAGCTAATAAGAGTATGGTATCTAACTAGTAACGGGTAAGAGACGTCTTTCAACGTTAGTTAGAATCTACCATTAACCGACCTGAACGTTTTTCTCTTACGGAACCCATACCCATAAAACTTAGTCGTTGAACCAATTGAATTTAGAGCTAGTCAGGATCTCTTGCGTACATGCCTGGACGCGGGAGCGGCGCAACCATTTAGTCGAGGATTCTGACAATTGGATACTGTCTAGCCGGGCTGAGTGGCTCAGGCGGTTGAGGCGCTGGTCTTCTGATCCTAACGTGGATGGCTCGATCGTGGCTCAGTCCAGTGGTATTTGAAGGTACTCTAATACGTCAGTCTCTTGACGGTAGATTTACTGGTACGTAAAAGAACTCCTGCGGGACTAAATTCCAGCACCTCAGCGTCTCCAAAAAACCGCAAGGGACGAAAAGCAAATAAGGTTATTATTATTTATACAGTCTAAATTCTGGATATAAACGATATGATGGGTATATTCCTGTTCAATGAAGGAGGAAGTGAAGTTGTTATGAAAACTCATGTGCAAAATGTGATTTAAATCTCGAAATATTGTAAGATCTCATTTGAACGAAGCATTAAAATGTTTCGGTAGTATATGACTTCCTACAAACTTTTTGATAATTGTGGTTAAATATTTTATATCTTAGAGATATTTGATATCCTTAGTGAGTTTATTTGGTCAGTTCTGGCCACCCTGTATATTCTAGACATCATTCACTCTGAGTCAATGCTGTGAAGCTTGAGAGGCCTTGAACTCCATCTCCCTTGAACGAGTAACAGTTGCTCTAATATGTATCATGAAAATCATGTCTGGAGGAGAAAATAAACCAGTCGAGCGAGGTGGTAATCATTACATGTGTAGTTAAGTAAGAAGGACGAGCTTCATTTAGTTCACAACGCACAGAAAATAAAAGAAAACTGGAAGTAGGATGCAAAGCAACCACGCGTTTGCAGGTCACATGCGTGCTGTCCCTAAACGGCGTGACGGTAATACACGATGCTCGCATTTTAAAACTAAGCAAATTTGTCGTTTTACGAAGACTCATAGCTGCAGCACCTCCAGTTTTACGTAACTTGATTTCGTGCTCATAGCTACAGTGCCTCCAGTTTTAGGTGGCTGTTGATTTCGTGCTCATAGCTACAGTGCCTCCAGTTTTAGGTGGCTGTTGATTTCGTGCTCATAGCTACAGTGCCTCCAGTTCTACGTAACTGTAGATATCCTGCTCATAGCTACAGTACCTCTAGTTTTACGTAACTGTTGATATCGTGTTCATAGCTACAGTACCTCCAGTTCTACGTAACTGTTGATTTCGTGCTCATAGTTACAGTGCCTCCAGTTCTACGTAACTGTTGATTTCGTGCTCATAGCTACAGTACCTCTAGTTTTACGTAACTCTAGATATCGTGCTCATAGCTACAGTACCTCTAGTTTTACGTAACTGTTGATATCGTGTTCATAGCTACAGTACCTCCAGTTCTACGTAACTGTTGATTTCGTGCTCATAGCTACAGTGCCTCCAGTTCTACGTAACTCTAGATATCGTGCTCATAGCTACAGTGCCTCCAGTTCTACGTAACTGTTGATTTCGTGTTCATAGCTACAGTACCTCCAGTTCTACGTAACTGTTGATTTCGTGCTCATAGTTACAGTGCCTCCAGTTCTACGTAACTGTTGATTTCGTGCTCATAGCTACAGTGCCTCCAGTTCTACGTAACTCTAGATATCGTGCTCATAGCTACAGTGCCTCCAGTTCTACGTAACTCTAGATATCGTGCTCATAGCTACAGTACCTCTAGTTTTTGGTAACTGTTGATATCGTGCTCATAGCTACAGTGCCTCCAGTTCTACGTAACTCTAGATATCGTGCTCATAGCTACAGTACCTCTAGTTTTTGGTAACTGTTGATATCGTGCTCATAGCTACAGTGCCTCCAGTTCTACGTAACTCTAGATATCGTGCTCATAGTTACAGTGCCTCCAGTTCTACGTAACTCTAGATATCGTGCTCATAGCTACAGTACCTCTAGTTTTTGGTAACTGTTGATATCGTGCTCATAGCTACAGTGCCTACAGTTCTACGTAACTCTAGATATCGTGCTCATAGCTACAGTACCTCTAGTTTTTGGTAACTGTTGATTTCGTGCTCATAGCTACAGTACCTCTAGTTTTTGGTAACTGTTGATATCGTGCTCATAGCTACAGTGCCTCCAGTTCTACGTAACTCTAGATATCGTGCTCATAGCTACAGTACCTCTAGTTTTTGGTAACTGTTGATATCGTGCTCATAGCTACAGTGCCTCCAGTTCTACGTAACTCTAGATATCGTGCTCATAGCTACAGTACCTCTAGTTTTTGGTAACTGTTGATATCGTGCTCATAGCTACAGTGCCTCCAGTTCTACGTAACTCTAGATATCGTGCTCATAGTTACAGTGCCTCCAGTTCTACGTAACTCTAGATATCGTGCTCATAGCTACAGTACCTCTAGTTTTTGGTAACTGTTGATATCGTGCTCATAGCTACAGTGCCTCCAGTTCTACGTAACTCTAGATATCGTGCTCATAGCTACAGTACCTCTAGTTTTTGGTAACTGTTGATATCGTGTTCATAGCTACAGTACCTCCAGTTCTACGTAACTGTTGATTTCGTGCTCATAGCTACAGTGCCTCCAGTTCTACGTAACTCTAGATATCGTGCTCATAGCTACAGTGCCTCCAGTTCTACGTAACTGTTGATTTCGTGTTCATAGCTACAGTACCTCCAGTTCTACGTAACTGTTGATTTCGTGCTCATAGTTACAGTGCCTCCAGTTCTACGTAACTGTTGATTTCGTGCTCATAGCTACAGTGCCTCCAGTTCTACGTAACTCTAGATATCGTGCTCATAGCTACAGTGCCTCCAGTTCTACGTAACTCTAGATATCGTGCTCATAGCTACAGTACCTCTAGTTTTTGGTAACTGTTGATATCGTGCTCATAGCTACAGTGCCTCCAGTTCTACGTAACTCTAGATATCGTGCTCATAGCTACAGTACCTCTAGTTTTTGGTAACTGTTGATATCGTGCTCATAGCTACAGTGCCTCCAGTTCTACGTAACTCTAGATATCGTGCTCATAGCTACAGTACCTCTAGTTTTTGGTAACTGTTGATATCGTGCTCATAGCTACAGTGCCTCCAGTTCTACGTAACTCTAGATATCGTGTTCATAGCTACAGTACCTCCAGTTCTACGTAACTGTTGATTTCGTGCTCATAGTTACAGTGCCTCCAGTTCTACGTAACTGTTGATTTCGTGCTCATAGCTACAGTGCCTCCAGTTCTACGTAACTCTAGATATCGTGCTCATAGCTACAGTGCCTCCAGTTCTACGAAACTCTAGATATCGTGCTCATAGCTACAGTACCTCTAGTTTTTGGTAACTGTTGATATCGTGCTCATAGCTACAGTGCCTCCAGGTCTACGTAACTCTAGATATCGTGCTCATAGCTACAGTACCTCTAGTTTTTGGTAACTGTTGATATCGTGCTCACAGCTACAGTGCCTCCAGTTCTACGTAACTCTAGATATCGTGCTCATAGTTACAGTGCCTCCAGTTCTACGTAACTCTAGATATCGTGCTCATAGCTACAGTACCTCTAGTTTTTGGTAACTGTTGATATCGTGCTCATAGCTACAGTGCCTCCAGTTCTACGTAACTCTAGATATCGTGCTCATAGCTACAGTACCTCTAGTTTTTGGTAACTGTTGATATCGTGCTCATAGCTACAGTGCCTCCAGTTCTACGTAACTCTAGATATCGTGCTCATAGCTACAGTACCTCTAGTTTTTGGTAACTGTTGATATCGTGCTCATAGCTACAGTGCCTCCAGTTCTACGTAACTCTAGATATCGTGCTCATAGCTACAGTACCTCTAGTTTTTGGTAACTGTTGATATCGTGTTCATAGCTACAGTACCTCCAGTTCTACGTAACTGTTGATTTCGTGCTCATAGCTACAGTGCCTCCAGTTCTACGTAACTCTAGATATCGTGCTCATAGCTACAGTGCCTCCAGTTCTACGTAACTGTTGATTTCGTGTTCATAGCTACAGTACCTCCAGTTCTACGTAACTGTTGATTTCGTGCTCATAGTTACAGTGCCTCCAGTTCTACGTAACTGTTGATTTCGTGCTCATAGCTACAGTGCCTCCAGTTCTACGTAACTCTAGATATCGTGCTCATAGCTACAGTGCCTCCAGTTCTACGTAACTCTAGATATCGTGCTCATAGCTACAGTACCTCTAGTTTTTGGTAACTGTTGATATCGTGCTCATAGCTACAGTGCCTCCAGTTCTACGTAACTCTAGATATCGTGCTCATAGCTACAGTACCTCTAGTTTTTGGTAACTGTTGATATCGTGCTCATAGCTACAGTGCCTCCAGTTCTACGTAACTCTAGATATCGTGCTCATAGCTACAGTACCTCTAGTTTTTGGTAACTGTTGATATCGTGCTCATAGCTACAGTGCCTCCAGTTCTACGTAACTCTAGATATCGTGTTCATAGCTACAGTACCTCCAGTTCTACGTAACTGTTGATTTCGTGCTCATAGTTACAGTGCCTCCAGTTCTACGTAACTGTTGATTTCGTGCTCATAGCTACAGTGCCTCCAGTTCTACGTAACTCTAGATATCGTGCTCATAGCTACAGTGCCTCCAGTTCTACGAAACTCTAGATATCGTGCTCATAGCTACAGTACCTCTAGTTTTTGGTAACTGTTGATATCGTGCTCATAGCTACAGTGCCTCCAGGTCTACGTAACTCTAGATATCGTGCTCATAGCTACAGTACCTCTAGTTTTTGGTAACTGTTGATATCGTGCTCATAGCTACAGTGCCTCCAGTTCTACGTAACTCTAGATATCGTGCTCATAGTTACAGTGCCTCCAGTTCTACGTAACTCTAGATATCGTGCTCATAGCTACAGTACCTCTAGTTTTTGGTAACTGTTGATATCGTGCTCATAGCTACAGTGCCTCCAGTTCTACGTAACTCTAGATATCGTGCTCATAGCTACAGTACCTCTAGTTTTTGGTAACTGTTGATATCGTGCTCATAGCTACAGTGCCTCCAGTTCTACGTAACTCTAGATATCGTGCTCATAGCTACAGTACCTCTAGTTTTTGGTAACTGTTGATATCGTGCTCATAGCTACAGTACCTCTAGTTTTTGGTAACTGTTGATATCGTGCTCATAGCTACAGTGCCTCCAGTTCTACGTAACTCTAGATATCGTGCTCATAGCTACAGTACCTCTAGTTTTTGGTAACTGTTGATTTCGTGCTCATAGCTACAGTACCTCTAGTTTTTGGTAACTGTTGATATCGTGCTCATAGCTACAGTGCCTCCAGTTCTACGTAACTCTAGATATCGTGCTCATAGCTACAGTACCTCTAGTTTTTGGTAACTGTTGATATCGTGCTCATAGCTACAGTGCCTCCAGTTCTACGTAACTCTAGATATCGTGCTCA
This sequence comes from Anabrus simplex, assembly GCF_040414725.1. NCBI lineage: Eukaryota > Metazoa > Arthropoda > Insecta > Orthoptera > Tettigoniidae > Anabrus > Anabrus simplex. The sequence goes on from NC_090265.1 coordinate 329,997,020, forward strand.
TAGCTACAGTACCTCTAGTTTTTGGTAACTGTTGATATCGTGCTCATAGCTACAGTGCCTCCAGTTCTACGTAACTCTAGATATCGTGCTCATAGCTACAGTACCTCTAGTTTTTGGTAACTGTTGATATCGTGCTCATAGCTACAGTGCCTCCAGTTCTACGTAACTCTAGATATCGTGCTCATAGCTACAGTACCTCTAGTTTTTGGTAACTGTTGATTTCGTGCTCATAGTTACAGTGCCTCCAGTTCTACGTAACTCTAGATATCGTGCTCATAGCTACAGTACCTCTAGTTTTTGGTAACTGTTGATATCGTGCTCATAGCTACAGTGCCTCCAGTTGTACATGGAACGTGAACCAGAGCGACGTGACTTTTCATTCCAAAAACCCCCTCATGCATTGGCCGGCTTTCGAAACGCGACTGCCCATAGTGAGACGTTTTAAAATCAATTTCCTCTCTTCTTCTTGGCCTTTACTCACTGTATTTGGCTCAGGGACGCTTGTGGTTTTGGCCTACTTTTACGGTGAATACCCTTTCTGACACCAATCCTAAGGGAAGGGAGATATTCATTATTGCTTGTTTAAGTGGTGGTTAGTAGTGTGGTGTGCTCTGTGTAGATGTGTATTAAGACGAACAGAAACACCACTTCCCGAGTCAGAAGAATTAATCATGTTAAGTTATATTCCTTGGCCTGGCTAGGAATCGAACCCGAGACCCCTGAACGGAAGGTGAGTACGCTGGCCATCCAGCCTAGGATCCGTTTCTTAAAATCGACTTCCTGGTTTAATCTACAATTAAACTCAGCAAAAACTCATAATTCAGACATATAATAAAACGTGTTGAAGAATACTGCTATTTAATGCAGAGGTTGTCTTTCCCAAACAGACTGAATAAACAGGTTAGGGGAAGAAGTGACTGCCTGGAAGAAATACTGGTCACTTAGATTCATTCTAAAGATTGATTAGCTCCTTAATATAAATAGGAAAATAATGGACACTTATATTCTTCTTGTTCTCACAGAGACAGAGACACGTTCCGCAAGTATAAATTAGGTCAAACAAACGAAGGATGGTAAGCTAATTGCTGGCAGTCTCTGGTCTGTGTAACATTTATAAGGCATAGCACTGAAAAAAAAAAAGACTTTTATAAAGAGAAGATCTTGGAAAGTAGCAAAATCTGATCCCCAGAAATGGTCAAAGACAGAAACGAAGTGGAATCCGAGAGGTCGACAGCTGAGAAGAGGTTGTCCTTAATCAGGTCATGTATGGGCATTTACTGGTTCAGAAACCACTAGTGATAGTTTTCTTAAACATCTGTGTCACGGTAAAGTTCATCTAAATGTATTTAAACATTCTTCTGTTGATAAACACATGAAATAAAGATTAATTGGAGCTAAATGTTTGTTTATATTTACTTCTATATGTCTTTGCGAGAACTGTTTTCATAGAACTATGCCAAGCCAAAATACATATCCCTTTTGACTGACGAACATCTGTTGGTGTAGCTGAAAATAGATGTAATTAAAAGTAAAATCGTTTGGTTTATTTCACTTGTTGACTGAAGTTTATACATGAGCCTAATACACATTTGTCCAAGAATCAGCAATCACTACTGCACTCATTGTTTGTTTATGCCTCCATCTACCGGTTCGTTCCAAACTACGTGCTGTTTGCAGCAATGCTTCAGTTAGTTAATTATCAAGAAGTTCGCGTGGTTCAGGTGACCTGATATAGTGAGGCAGACTGTGGGGCTATTGTAAATAGAAGAAAGAAGAACCAGGAAGACGACAAGGGAGGTCTTCACTCCGAAAAGGGGATTGTATAGGCTAGGAGGATGGTAATGAATTAATAATTACGTTACTATACACACGGACATAGAATTTAGGTTCAAAGAACTCAAAACATTAGCCAGGGCTCTATTTGCAGTGAAGGTAGTTCCTCCGAATTACGTCAAGTATTATGTTGCTGCAAATGACCTATTAATTTCCTGATTCCAGCTCTTTAGCCGAGTAGACTAAGTCGCTTCCAATCGTAGTCTGGAGAATCGGAGGTGAGTAGTTTAATCTCAGATCACAGCTACTGTAGCTATGAGCACGATATCAACAGTCACGTAAAATGTCTTTTTCTTTGATACACTCCATGGAAATGCTTCTTGGGATATGGTGCTGATATTCGAAACCCCTATTCGTCACTTAAACCCGAGTGAAGATATAGCAAAACGCACACACTCCCTGTCAGTACTGTACAGGAAGGACATTTAACAAGGTTGTCTGCCCAGGCACCAAAAGCGAATGAACTATAATTGCTTGAAGCGTTTCGAGTCCTGCAGTAAGTAAAGAAACACGTTTAAACGTGTGTTCATCTGTATCTTCATATCACATAAACGAAATGTACTTTTAAACAAAATCAATTGTCATCAAATATACCTGTAAGCTATAGACCAGCTGAAGAACACTGTTGTTCTTATAATTAATATTAGGTTAGTATATTTTTATTGTTATAGAGTAAATGTACATAATATTTGGCTTTGAACTCATGTACATAGAACACTGTTTACTGCCATACATCCATTACTTTATTATGTATGCTTTTCTGCTTATGCATTGCTTATATTTTTCGGTTTGTACGCCACTTTTTCATTATATCTTTTCCTCATTCTTTGTTAATTTTAGGTTCCGGATTTCTTTTTGTCTTGTTTTTATTTGTTGAGCTTTGCTTTCATTCTTCTTTATAAATGTTTTTCATATATGTTATTTAGGTTAGTTATTCTTGATCTATATATATAATATAAAAATATGATGTTGGTATGTTTGAAGCTAATAGACTCAAAAACTACTGGACCGATTTCGCTGAAATTTTCACAGTTTGTTCTTATTACATCTGAGAGGGATTATGAAATGGTTTGAATGAAATCTGATTGGTAGTTCGGCACTAAGGGGTGAAAAATAAAATAGGGGGAGATCAGCAAACCGCAAGACAAGTCCGTTCAGCGGGTTGCCTACCCAACAGTATATGAAGATTATGATGTGTTCCTTAAAACTTATTTCTGCTTTTATCTGGAAAAATTACTGTAGGGGCAAGAAAACCTTAGCACCCTTAAAGGAAGGGGGATGAAACTTAAAAATTCGAAAATGACGATATTAGTGACGAATTCATAGTCTTTGGGGTAGCTGAGATGAACTGTGACACTCTGAATGCCGTTTAAGTCAATGTTAATTCTCAATCGGTATGGTGAACATACAGTATTATGACTTACTGTTTGGGAAAGAAAACTGTAGGGTAAGACACACATACGGCCGGGATCGTACAACTGAAGATGTTACAGACGTTAAAATTGGTATTTGGAATCTTCCTTAAAAATAAACACATTTGATTATGTTATCGGTATTAAATGTTCATAAAATTATTGAAATGGGCAGGAAAAACAATATGACTACGACAGGCATATCAAGATGAGTTATCCGACCTATTTATAAGGAATGCTGTGGAACAGCGCACGGGTCCACCAGTTGTATACTATAATAGTATATCTCTTTTATGTTTGAATTTTAATATATGTTGTTATGTTTTTTTTTTTTTTTTTGCTAGTTGCTTTACGTCGCACCGACTCAGATAGGTCTTATGGCGACGATGGGACAGGATAGGGCTAGGAGTGGGAAGGAATCGGCCGTGGCCTTAATTAAGGCACAGCCCCAGCATTTGCCTGGTGTGAAAATGGGAAACCACGGAAAACCATTTTCAGGGCTGCCGACAGTGGGGTTCGAACCTACTATCTCCCGAATACTGGATACTGACCGCAATTAAGCGACTGCAGCTATCGAGCTCGGTGTTGTTATGTTTAAGAGAGGGCCACGAAACCTAACTTCGCCACTGCTAAAGTCATATAAATAAATAAGTAAATAAATAAATAAATAAATAAATAAATAAATAAATAAATAAATAAATAAATAAATAAATAAATAAATAAATATCCATGACTGAAAATCAATGTATTGGTCTTCGGTTCAGAGGGTCCCAAACTCGATTCCCGGCCAGAGGGGCGATTTTAGCTTTTATTAGCTCATTCCTATGGCTCACGCTCTGGGTGTTTGTGCCGTCTTCAGAATTAAGGCTTCATCTTCAAAGACGTGCAGATCTCTTGTACGGCGTCAAATCGAAATGACTACAGCAAGCCTCTCCGGAGGCCCCTCGCCGTTATTCTTATTATTATTATTATTATTATTATTATTATTATTATTATTATTATTATTATTATTATTTCTTTCTTAATCTGCTTACCCTCCAGGGTTGGTTTTTCCCTCGGACTCAGCGAGAGATCCCAACTCTACCACCTCAAGGGTAGTGTCCTGGAGCGTGAGACATTAGGTCGGGGGATACAACTGGGGAGAATGACCACTACGTCGCCCAGGCGGCCTCACCTGCTCTGCTAAACAGGGGCCTTGGTGGGGGATGGGAAGATTAGAAAGGATAGGCAAGGAAGAGGGAAGGAAGCGGCCGTGGCCTTAAGTTAGGTACCATCCCGGCATTTGCCTGGAGGAGAAGTGGGAAACTACGGAAACCACTTCCAGGATGGCTGAGGTGGGAATCGAACCCACCTCTACTCAGTTGACCACCCGAGGCTGAGTGAACCCTATTCCAGCTGTCGTACCAATTTCCAAATTTCGTGGCAGAGCCGGGAATCGAATCCGGGTCTCCGGGGTTGGCAGCTAATCACACTAACCACTACACCACAGAGGCGGACATTATCATTATTATTACTGACAAAAATCATACGGACTACGAAATCCCGCCTGTTGAGTTCGTGGCAAAGCTGTAGATGGTAGGGATGCTATTTATACGCATGCAGTATTCGCCGTGCGGAAGCCTGGTTGATGTTTAGCTGCTGTGCAATTACTCGAGTACTTCTTTGTGGGTTATTGCAAGATTTGTTCAAAACAGCTTACTCATTCTCGCCAGACATTACGGTCTTCTCTCGGTCAGATGATACCACCTGAAGTATCACTGTTATTCGTAATTGTCTTTTAACAATGTCTTAGCAATCGGATGTCGTCTGTGCGGATACTTTCCCTGATACAGATGTACGAATTCTCTCTCGCTTCCCCGCAGATAAGGATCATGTAAATCTATTCGTCCGTGGAACACACACCGAATGACTGAAGCGACTTCATTCCTATCGTATAGCATTGTATTGACCGGGCGAGTTGGCCGAGCGGTTAGAGACGCGCGGCTGTGAGTTTGCATCCGGGAGATAGTGAGTTCGAATCCCACTGTAGGCAGCCCTGAATATGGTTTTCCGTGGTTTTCCATTTTCACACCAGGCAAAGGCTGGGGCTGTACTTTAATTAAGGTTCCAAACTCCTAGCGCTTTCCTATCCCATCGTCGCCGTTAAGACCTATCTGTGCCGGTGCGACGTAAAGCCACTAGCAGTGCATTGTGCGCAGAGCACAAAAAACGAAAATTATTGCGCCTGTTTATTATTTACATATGGCACTCGCTGGCCTGTCTTTAAGCATTGAAGCTTCATATCGATGCAACGTTTTTATAAAATTTCGTACGATGTAGGATTCAAACTAGTAATATGACGTTCCGTTAATTGGTAGGCGAGCGCTTGACCACAGTCACTATGCCACAGCAATGAGTGAAAATTTAAGTAAGGAATGCCTTGAGTACGTACTCCTCGAGTTCGCTGTTTCGTATCCTTTGTTAACAGAGTTACGTAGTAGAATGAAGTACGATAATTGATTGAAAACATGTCATGTTTTTCGAATGGTCTATAGTCAGATGACGGAAACGATAACGGTGTTCAGAATCGTTTGCAGGATGTGATTAACAGTACATTTTGTACCATGAGGGATGCTAGCAGAGCAAAATCGAACTTACGACGATTTCACACCTTTGTTGGGCTGCGGAGCAAAATATTAGTAGGGGAAACTGATTTACCTGGCGTAACTTCAAATCTTTTGGGTTCCATTTTATTTCATGTTACGAGAAATAATAATAATAATAATAATAATAATAATAATAATAATAATAATAATAATAATAATAATAATAATAATAATAATAATAATAATTTTGACATTAGTAATTTTTTTTGCTATTTGCTTTGCGTCGCAACGACACAGATATGTCTTATGGCGACGATGGGATAGGAAAAGCCTCATTCGTAATTATTGTATTCTTCACAAATTTCAAAATATTTCCGAAAATATTAGGTCTACCATAAAAGTGTACATAACAAAAATTGTATTAAATGAAGTTTCCAATATTTTGTATCTGACACTGGTTACCATACGAGGTAAATAAAGGGACTTTTTCATGACGTGAGATCATTAGTCTTAATTCCATCAACTGCAAACATCACTGACAGAAATAATATTAACCGAGCTCGATAGCTGCAGTCGCTTATGTACGGCCGGTATCCAGTAATCGGGAGATAGTGGGTTCGAGCCCCACTGTCGGCAGCCCTGAAGATGGTTTTCCGCGGTTTCCCATTTTCACACCAGGCAAATACCGGGGCTGTACCTTAATTAAGGCCACGGCTGCTTCCTTCCAATTCCTAGGCCGTTCCCATCTCATCGTCGCCATAAGACCTATCTGTGTCGTTGCGACCTAAAGCAAATAGCAAGAAATAATATTCAATATTCTTGGTAACGAGTTAACTAGCGATAGCGCTGGTGGTTGCCATCATTGTTTTTATAAGGTGCAAAATCGTGTGGTAATCAGCTCCTATTCAGTGTAGACGTGTGGTATCTAATTAGACTCTCCTCCATCTCTTCGGTTTCCAAGTTTATGAACACTTCATTGACGAGTAGTACAACTAGTCATTTATACACACGAATTGTCTCCCGGTTCTGGCAATCTAAAATCAAGATATACGAGTAATAATAGGTTAAGAACTGCACAATCCATCGACAGTTGGCCCTTAAATCAACTACCTTGTTGTCAGATGTTTCAGATGTTCTTGACACCGTAACTCAACAAATTAAGTTCAGTTCTTCCAGCTGTTTTATTTACCAATCAACACAGGAAGTTTTTTGGCACCGTAGTTGGATTCGAACGCAGGTACGCAGAATTCAAGTTATTTGCTCGTACAGCGTTGCCAACTTTCTCGCATCAAGGTCCATATGAAAGTAAATGTCTTTGGTAGGGAATAGGGAGCACGGTATATGGTCTTATCTGTAGTCAATCGAGGTGAACACTTTCTCAGCTGAAAATGATTGCAGCTATTAAGAAAAAGACGGTAAGAAACGCGAAGACTGTTATGTTAATGTGTGTCTCTGTAAGTTAAAGGTTTGATGTAATGAGTGACTTGGAGAAATCATAAGCGCGAGTGATATCCTCGCTAATAATTATCCACATTCCTTCTTCGCCTGAGAACACGTGAGGTGCGTTCACGTGGACCGGTTAAGTATTTGAAGCCAGCCGCGAGACAGATATGAAGCGTGACATTCATACACTCAGGGCCACACAGAAAAGAGTGCAGGGTGGGCAAGAGAGACACGTGTCAGGTAGGGAACCCGGATTTCAAGGGGTCTGGAATTTTAATGGATGGATTATATTATTGGAAGGCAGCTAACAGCATTCGCATAGGGTACTTCAGAACAATTCTCTTGATCTCTATGATTGTTTGCGTTCATCTTAAATTTTAATTCAGATTACTTACGGATCAGCTGATGTGATTCAGCCGTGAGCTTTTATCATTCTGTTTCTGATGAAGCGTAGTGTGTAGTTTTGTGACTGTTGAAGTGAAAGAAATCAGGATGGCACCGGTATTGAACCTCATCAATATACCATTAGGTGTAAATATTCTCTCTAAAATCTGCAAAGATTCTGTCACCGATCTCATACTTGTGAAATTATTATTTTACTTTAATATTAAGCAATAATTTTCAAATTTTATTTGTTATGGATGATACAGTATATTAATTTGTGTTTATGAAGAGTGACATCCTTATGTCTGTACGTATTATTGTAAAATTTATATTTGGTGCTTTTTGATGAAGTTGAGGAAGAGAGTCTGCCATCAAAATTTGTCAGGGAGCCTAGAATTAATGTGGGTGGCCCTGCATACGCAAGATGGACCAAGACCCAAAAAACCAAACCCCACGACATTTAACGCCCTTGAAAGGACTTTGGCCTGCCCAGCGACCGCTGCTCAGCCCGAAGGCCTGCAGATTACGTGGGGCCGTGTGGTCAGTACGACGCATCCTCTCGGCCGTTATTCTGGGCCTTCGAGACCGAGGCCGCCACCTCACCGTCAGATACCTCCTCAATTCTAATCCCGTAGGCTAAGTGGATCTCGAACCAGCCTTCAGGTTGAGAGAAAAATCCCTGACCTGACCGGGAATTGAACCCGGGGCCTCCGGGCGAGAGGCAGGCACGCTAACCCTACACCATGGGGCCGGCCAAGCTGGACCAAGGAGGGTTAAAATATCCACCATTTCCTAATATTCTTGGCATTTTGATGGTATTGTAACTAGAGATCCGCAGCCATTTGTGTGCTTTTAAGTGAGCGTATTTCTTTATTTGGTTACAAATATACCTTGGTGTGCAATGGAAAAACAAATATTATTGTCAGAATGCTAATATCGTCCAAGTAGTAACCCACATTTTTATAATGGTATTCGGGTATTTCAAGTATTGGCTTGATTCAATGTGTGTACAACATCCGCAAAGTTGGCAAATGTGAGAATGGCTGGTTTATCAACAATGGAGAATCAGTACGCATGCATATCTTGTGTCTATCTGCAGTTTTCCGTACAAAATTAGTGGCATGTTTCCTCAGGCTGTATTATTGTATGGAAAGTCACTCATTATTGAATACATTTTCATAGTTTATGTGCTCCAAAGTACATGAAATGGAAATGACATATGGCTTTTAGTGTCGGGAGTGTCCGAGTACATGTTTGCCTCGCCAGGTGCAGGTATTTTGATTTGACTACCGTAGGCAACCTGCGCGTCGTGATGAGGATGACATGATTATGAAGATAACACGTACACCCATCCCCCATGCCAGAGGAATCAGCCAATGATGGTTGAAATTCCCGACCCTGCCGGGAATCGAAGCCGGGACCCCTGCGACCAAAGGCCAGCACAGTAACCATTTAGCCATGGAGCCGGACTTCAAAATTGGAAATTTTTGACACCCTTCCGGTCCAGGATGTTACAGATTATGGCTTTATCCTGCGTGGGTAAACTGTACCATCCACAATGGAGACGGCAAAATAGTACTTGTTCTGACTACCAGTTTATATTGTCGTTGACAGGAAATGATTAAATAAACTGGTTTTTTTTTGTGTAATGAGGAAACCTGATGTCCAGTTACCACATACTTTAAAACGAATAAAATCAACACCGGTAAATTATTTTGAGCATGTATTTCTCTCATTACATTATCTTGGAGCAGCTACAACCCACTGTCTTGCATGTATTAGAGGTTTATGTAAGTTAACTGTGTGTAATCATTGCATCATGCTAGTTATTAACTTCCCCTTTATGTCTCAAATTAAACTTCCTGGACATTAAAATCATACCATGAGTGCAATTATAGCTACTATGCCTCCAGGAAGTTCTGTGAAAGCTCGAATGCAAAACTAAACCAGTTACTTCGTATAGAACCTCGTGATGTTCTTTTTATTTCAGATAACAAATTTTTTGTCTGTTTTAAGTTGCAGATGTGTACGAGTTTATTTTGACTTTGAGATTTGTTTTTTGTTTTTTGCTAGTTGCTTTACGTCGCACCGACACAGATAGGTCTTATGGCGACGATGGGACAGGAAAGGCCTAGGAGTGGGAAGGAAGGGGCCGTGGCCTTAATTAAGGTACAGCCCTAGCATTTGCCTGGTGTAAAAATGAGAAACCACGGAAAGCCATCTTCAGGGCTGCTGACAGTGGGATTCGAAGCCTCTATCTCCCGGATGCAAGATCATAGCTGCGCAACCCTAACCGCACGGCCAACTCGCCCGGTGACTTTGAGATTACCTTGTGTCAAAAATATAAATGAATTGTATTCTAATTGAGGTTTTTAACTTGACTGATGATTTTGTTTAACTGGAACCAGCATTCGGTGGTAGTGTTGGTGACTGTTGTTTGCTGCGAAAACCATTCCCTATTAAATCTAATGTTATGGGAAATAGTAAGAGGTCTGGTATTTTAAAGAAGGGGATTTCGGAAACAGAAACCAAAAATCATTCAAGGGCTTAACAATAAAATACTTTCTTGGTCTTACACAAACCTAATATCGTAAAAAGCAAAGTCACCTCCGTATAGGCCATGAAGGCCTTTGGAGGAGTGGAAGGTAAAGGCTTCCACCATTGTTAACCCCGGCACGTGATGGGGTAGAGTGGTTAGCTCTACACCCGGCCGCCTTTGCCCCCAGGAATTAACCTGGTACTCATTTTTGGTCTAGGCTGAGTGAACCTCAGGGCCATATGCACCTCCGGAAGTGGAAATCTCGTTTCTTAAATTTTACGACTTCCTGACGGGGATTCGAACCCACGTCCTTCCGGGCGAACCGAGCACGCCTTTACCGCCTCGGCCAGGCAGGCCTAATATCGTAGGAGGAACAAAATAAGAGAACTGAGTAGAAGAGATCGTTGAAAGTGACGAGACTGGCGTGAAAATGTACTGCCAGATTCAGCTATTTGTCAATCAATCAATCAATCAATCAATCAATCAATCAATCAATCAATCAATCAATCAATCAATCAATCAATCAATCAATCAATCAATCAATCAATCAATCAATCAATCAATCAATCAATCAATTAATCAATCAATCACCACTGATCTACATTTAAGCTGTAGTCCAGGTGGTAGATTCCCTATCAGTTGTTTACCTGGTCTCTCTTTAAATGGAATTTTTTTTACATTCCGTAATTCCTCTTGCTATAAATTAATATTTCCCCGATTTGTCCTCTTGAATTCGAACTTTATCTTCTTATTATCTTTCCCACCTTCAAAAGCTGCAATCAAGCTTGTTTTTATTTATTTTTTTATTTTCTTAACAATTTACTTTACGTCGCACCGACACAGATGGGAGAGGAAAGTGCAAGGAGTGGGAAAGAATTGGCCGTGGCCTTAATTAAGGTCCAGGTCCTAGAATTTGCCTGCTGTGAAAATAGTAAACCATGGAAAACCGTCTTCAGGGCTGCCGAGGTTCGAACTCACTATCAACCGAATGCAAGCTCATAGCAGTGCGACTGTAACCGCACGGCCAACTCGCTCGGTCCAGTCAAGCTTAATCCTCTACCAACTTCATTCCACGCCATTCCTCCATTGACAGCTTAGAACATTCGGCCTAGGACCAGCTCATCTCCTTACTCCCAAGTCTTCCCAAACTATAGTTTGCAACATTTTCGTAATACTACTTTTTTCCGGAAGTCATCCAGAATAAATCATGCTGCTTTCCTTGGGATTTTTTCCAATTCTCATATCAAGTAATCCTGGTGGGATCCTATACACAAGAAGCATACTCTAATTCGGTTCTTACCAGAGACTTATATGCCATCTCCTTTACATCCTTACTACAACCCATACATACTACCATAATTATATGAACAGTACTTCTCCCACATTAATAGAATGAAGAGAGACAGCAATATTATAGAAAAGTGTTTCGTATTTCTTTTGCAAGAATTTAGTGAAGTCACTAAATTCTGTACGCGATGAGTGCGCTTACCTAAACAATCACAGCTTCCGTAGGTCAATTTCAAGATTTTGATAATTTTATCCCTTTATATTTAATTTATTCCAGTATTTCTTTTTTTTAATTTACGTGACAATAATGCATGTTAACGTGGATGAATTGACCTAAACATAAGCACACATTTCAGAAATCGGAATACTATTCCCTTTACCCGAGAACCAAAACCATTCAAGTACATGGAGACAAAGAAATAGAGGATTTTACTTTTCGTAGACAAGAAAATAGAAACGGACTAGGAATGAGGAAATAATAGTCTTAATTAAAGTATAGCCCCGGTATTCACCCGGTTTAAAACTTGAAATCATGGAAATCACAATCCGTTCCGCGCAGCTAACTTACTCAGAAGGAAAAATTAAAAAGAATATTCCGTGGTTGGTATTCAGCAGCTTTATGGTAGAACAGCGAATAGTACACAAACGAACCTGCCTAAGGTTACTACAATAGATCTTTTATTATCTCTATTGAGATGCAAAATATCAGGATGTATCAAAAGAAAAGAAAAAGAACTCCCATCTTGTAGAAGAATTATTTTGTATACTGTAAGCATATCTGAGACACACGTCGGAAATCAGTGGAATCGAATGGAGTATTATTTCATAACTTATACTATTACCCATATGCCATGTGCTTAGTTACATACTAGCCCAGAGATAAAATAGACACGTGTATCTCCTCCCACTGTGGTGAAGTCCCTTGGCGTATTGTGAGATAGCCATCTCCACAACAATAGACGTGGTTTGTTTACGTAAACTCAACTGGAACGTGACATCACCTGTCATAACTCAAGAGATCTTCATTTTCTGCAGTGTCCATCGGTAGATAGAGAGATGTATTTATTATCTACACGACAAACATCATCTACACGATAACTTCATAATTACAGATGGTAACAACACATATCACGACCTCACTTCATTTTATCGTCGGTTCAAATTTCTTTATTACATGTGTGATCGTTCAAAAGTTCCTTATTGACTTTCGGACCTAACATGTATTTTTTTTTTGCTAGTTGCTTTACGTCTCACCGACAGAGATAGGTCTTATGGCGACGATGGGACAGAAAGGGCTAGGAGTGGGAAGGAGGCGGCCGTGGCCTCAATTAAGGTACAGCCCCAGCATTTGGCTGGTGTGAAAATGGGAAAGCACGGAAAACCATCTTCAGGGCTGCCGATAGTGGGGCTCGAACCTACTACCTCCCGAATACTGAATGCTGGCCGCACTTAAGCGACTGCAGCTATCGAGCTCGGTCAACAGGTTTAGCGTTTTCTACTTTTGTCCATCGTTGTGGCAACAAATCCATTCACATTTGGTCACCATTTAAGGGTGGTAAAATTCAGATCAGAAATTAAGTACTCCAGTCGAAGAGCTGATTTCAAGACAAATTTTGGATGCCTCTGCAACTCTTAAGATCTTTTGCTATTACAGTGATGCCCAAATATCCTACATCACAGGACTAAACTTTATATTGGATATCTATGAAGGCATATGCTCTAAATACGTATGGTCCATAGCCTGTACATCCGCAGTAGATCATCATCATCATCTGTTTACCCTTCAGGTTCGGTTTTTCCCTCGGACTTAGCGAGGGATCCCACCTCTACCGCCTCAAGGGCAGTGTCCTGGAGCTTCAGACTCTTGGTCGGGGGATACAACTGGGGAGTGTGAACAGTACCTCGCCCAGGCGGCCTCACCTGCTATGCTGAACAGGGGCCTTGTGGGGGGATGGGAAGATTGGAAGGGATAGGCAAGGAAGAGGGAAGGAAGCGGCCGTGGCCTTAAGGTAGGTACCATCCCGGCATTCGCCTGGAGGAGAAGTGGGAAACCACGGAAAACCACTTCCAGGATGGCTGAGGTGGGAATCGAACTCACCTCTACTCAGTTGACCTCCCGAGGCTGAGTGGACCCCGTTCCAGTCCTCGTACCACTTTTCAAATTTCATGGCAGAGCCGGGAATCGAACCCGGGCCTCCGGGGGTGGCAGCTAATCACGCTAACCACTACACCACAGAGGCGGCACTATAGATAATAAGTAGTAATTAACCTATTTATTTGACTTACTTCCAATTGTCACAGATTTTAATAATAATAATAATGTTATTTGTTTTACGTCCCACTAACTACTCTTTTACGGTTTTCGGAGACGCCGAGGTGTCGGAATTTTGTCCCGCAGGAGTTCTTTTACGTGCCAGTAAATCTACCGACACGAGTCTGACGTATTTGAGCACCTTCAAATACCACCGGACTGAGCCAGGATCGAACCTGCCAAGTTGGGGTCAGAAGGCCAGCGCCTCAACCGTCTGTGCCACTCAGCCCGGCGTCACAGATCTTAAGAGACACCGAAGTGACGGAACTTCGCCCTGTAATGGGGTTCTTTAATATTCTAGTAAGCTAACTTACACGGATATCGCGAATTTAAGCTCTAATATGGCTAATGATTAAGTCGTTACGCTACCCAGTGAACCTGAACATAGAAGAAGAACGTCTAACCAAATGTAGGCCTACTACGCAGCAGGTCTATGTACAAGAGAAGTTTCATGCTGTTAAGACAAGCTAAGATGTCTACTCGGTCTTCTGACAGAGATGTTCCAAGTCTTGACATTTTTGGCAGAAGACCTGTGAATACCAAATCTTCACGGTAGATTGCGGGCCGAAATAAAAACAAAACAAAGCTTGCATAAATTATCTGCAGGACACGAAGTTGGGGCTCACGTTCATACAGGTGCAACACTCCAACTTCTATGGATGATAGGAGAGACCCCCTGTGGGTGGTCACAGTAGAATAACTCCCACGATATCCCCTGTCTGTCTTAAGAGGCGACTAAAAGGGGCCTCAGGGGATCTTAACTTGTGACTGTGGGTTGGTGACTACGGGGCCCTCAGCTGAGTCCTGGCATTGCTTCCACTTACATTTGCCAGGCTCCTCACTTTCATCTATTCTATCCAACCTCCCTTGGTCAACTCTATTCCGACCCCGACAGTATTAGAGCATTCGTTTTCACACTCTTCTTGGCTCTTGTCTTTTTGGCCCATATCTTCATTTATGAAGAGTCGGATACCTTCCATTTTTCCTCTCTGATTAGTGCTATATAGAGTTGTACTTCCTCGTAAAACAATAATTATCAACACTGATAGGAGAGACCGAATGAGACGTCTTTTGGTGAATGACGATAGGTCTGAAACGAAGTATTGATTGACAAGTCCAGAAACTGTACTGTGAAGGTAAAAATTAATGATGACTTTCAGTCTTCAAAGCCATCAATATTACATATTCTTGTTAAACATACCGTGATGACAGAATGCATGTCTATGTTGTGACAACACGTATTACGTTTTCGTTCATTTCAGACCGAGAGTGTATGAGACTCCAATTGAACCCAAGGAACAGCTCGTCCCTCGGGTGCTTGCAGCTGTGTGTACTTTTTACAGCACATGCCTAGGGTCACTCAACGTGTATGCCAGGCAACGGCACGTCGTTACAGGGAGTGTATTGAACAGGGGGACACACTTATGAACAATTTCGTACCAAATGAATATTAAATTGATATTTAATAGTTTCATTCTCAACCATCTCAAAACGTACGGTTATTCAATAATTATAAAATATGTTTTAATCTTTTACATCATTGCTAGAAGTTTGAGTACTGAATATTGATAAACCTGTACAAGGTACGAAAGAAGGTTCACAGACAATCAACAGTGACAGATGAAAGTGAAAGCGAAAACCATTTACATTTCCAGAACACAGACACCAGCAAAAAAGCTAAATTGTATAATGTTGGAGATATGATCAAACTATTAATCCTTCTGCATTATTAAATTATATAACATTTCAGTAAAATACGTATTTTGTACCAAACCGTAATCCATCCATCAGTTGCAGCTAGAAACAAGCATGAATTTTGCAAACAGTGGCCTTTAAAAATTGGTGCCTTGTAATGTTCTGGTAATTAAGCGACTAATCACTTGTTATTGTAGAACACTTTCCTTTTCCATTGTTGATATTGAACCCTTTAGGTCCATATTGAAGGATACCTACCTTTCTTACCTATCAGCAAAGTTCATGAGATCTGTCTCTTGGGTCGTATCGGGTTCTTCGTCACTTGCTGAGTTAAAGGTAGGGTTCAGTAATTCTAATCTATCTACTCAAATGAAAGGTCCGTTTAAAAGATTCCTATTTATTCATGAAATTCTGAAGCATTCTGATTTGTCAACGGTATCATTGAAATTAATCGTGTCCACTGGACACCACAATCATTTTTATTACATAGAAGGTCAGAACACAGGTGTGAGCCTTTGACGTGTCTGCCTGATGAACATTCTTACTAGAAACCATTGTCTCATTTTTTATTAGAGAAAGGAAGGTCTGGAAATCCTTAAATTCGGCTTCCATGTGAGACTACATGTACCATCATAGCGATTATTTATGGTCCAACCCTCGTAACACGAACTCTGGACTCTGGGTATAATTAAGGCAGTCCAATCGGTGTGTGCCACGCAGTGGTTATACGGCATGGACCCGTAATTGAATCGATGTGACCTGCGACTATGTCATGGACCGACATCTAAACTTCTAAGTTACTTTAAAGTCATTGTGGATGATGACCGCAAGGAAAATGATGCTACAGTGGCATATGGCCCTAATCTAAGTCACTGAGGTTGATGACCCCCTGACCATCCAAGTTTCTAAGCTGAAGGCTAAACACAATTGAGTTACATCGGTTGATGACCAAAGTTTCCACTTTACTATCCCCAGCACATTCACTGCTCAATCAATCAAAGTTAAATGATACAATAATAGCAATACTCACAATACTTTGTGGCAGTAAAATCCATTACCTTCGGATATGTCCCCTTAATCGTTACGTTAACATTTACACATTCCCCAGAAAACAAACTAAGATTTCCATAATGCATCTCCAAGTTATTCGCTTGATTTAAAGTTATTTCAAAATGCGGTTTCACTGAATTTAATAATTAAATAAATTTAAATGATTTAATGAAATCTTAAAAGACAACAAATTCTGTCTCCGTGGACTCTGGTTTCTTCACAAATTCTACGCAGTTGTGACTGAAAATTTTAATCCTGTGATGTTTATCTGTTGATTCCTATAGCTGGAAAAGAACTATTACATCATTCATGTCCCGTTTATATCTTGTTTCAAGACCTCACACTTTAAATCTAATCTAACCCTAGCCATTATTAACACTTGGATAACCCTAATAATCTACGTACAAACCAAAAGCAACTCGCCATATAATTACGATGTCATATCTCGTCATAACATTTTATAAAGTGTGCGCATCCCTCACAAACAAACAATTATCACTACCATCGCTCTATATTTTGGACAACCCTGAATTTGGCTAATCTTGTTAATTATACTCTAAGTCCGTCGTATCAAATGCACATTACGTCCCCAATTAAACAAATTGTACAGTATCTAATAACACTCAGGTTATTACCGGATGAAAATTTCAACTAAATCCAACATTTAAGGTATCCCTGCCGAGAAATATAATCTCGATTCCACGCGTAACACACTTTGCATGTCCCGTTATCCCCGCTGTGTTCCCCTATCAGGTGACGGCCTCTCGCCCAAGCCTGATAGGCAGTGATATGATATATCTGTTCCGTTCTACCTGACTGGCTTCTCAGAATGCTCCCTTTTAAACTCCGCCGACATAATTAAACAAATACGATATTCTAACCAACAAAATGCACATAGATTATACTTCAAAAACGCCCACACTAATTATACACGTCGCAAATTATTACCGCCATGGATTCCTTGTATACTGCTTTCCATTCCCAACATTATAAATCTTCCTCGGGCTTCCACAAGTCCCGGCTTCATTGACAGGTCTCCAACCTGATTCACAAATCTCATCTCGACTCACACGACAAAACTGACCTCTGTTTCCCAACTCACGACTATCACTGATAAAAGAACTGGAATAAAATTCTTACTAGAAACCACGACGTCTAATAACGCTCAGTGCTTTAATAATGAATAACTTCGCATAAAATAATATCGTATTTAATAACTGGATTTTCACGAAAATGATTGAAATTTCTACTAAATCCTTTTTTTTTATTGTCAGTCAGACATAGTTCAAATGGACCTAGAAAAACGTTCAACTCCGTGACCAAATTCATCACTCTATACTCTCACCCGACAGCGCGCTTCCACTCGATTGAAAATGAGTAGCCATGGATTTTTTAAATATTATTTACGTCGAAATTTCAGACAGAAACATTTTACGTCGGATGGACATCTTACTTTGACATCACAAAATATAGGCAATAAATACACGGAAATGACGACCTACGAGCTGCGAGAACAATTTGTGAAGTGTACGGGAATAAAGCAATTGCTGAAAGAACAGCACAAAAATGGTTTTACCGCTTTCGAGCAGGACCTTTTGACATTTCTGATGATCCACGTTCTGGAAGACCTTCAAATTTTGACAAAAAACGCTTGAATGTGTTACTTCATGAGAATCCTCGTCAAACAACGCGGGGAATGGCGCAAAGTTTTTGAATGTGGTCAGTCAACTATTGTACGCCATTTGCATTCGATGGGTAAGATACAGAAATTGGATATATGGGTAACACATGTGTTAAGTGACAGTAATAAAAATCTACGAGTAAACATCTGTTCGTCATTGCTTGCCTGTATGTCAACATGAAGAAGAGGAAAGAGTGGCTCAGCCCATAAAAAGACAATTCGCCGTGCCAATGATAGTGCCCATCCACAGAAGATCATGTTGTGTGTTTGATAGAACAAAGAAGGCATTTTTCAGCATGAACTTCTTCCGAAAAACATAACGATTACCTCTGCTGTGTATACGACCAGCTAAGACGGCTTTCCCTTGCTATTGACAGCAAAAGACAAAGACAACAACCAGTCTTATTGCTCCATGTTAACGCTCGTCCGCATGCTGCGCAATTGACCAAAGGTGTGATTGCTGAACTTGGCTGGGAACCTCTTCCTCATTCTCCGTATTGCCCTTATCTTGCCCCCTCAGATTTCCATATTTTATGCTCTCTTTCTAAGCACATTCAGGGGCAAGTGTTTCCGCACGAAGCTTCTCTTGGCCAATAGCTAACAGATTTCTTCCAGTCAAAACCAAAACAGTTCTACAGGCGAGGCATTCAACTGCACCTGAACGTTGGAAGAAGGTGGAGATGAATACATCACTAAGTGATTGTGATTTACAGTGCGCGACAGTGACTGTAAAATAAAATGATTATAAAATATAATAACCGCACGAACTTATGCATTGACCCAATAAGACACATCTTAAGACACCCAGGACTTATGCAGTTGATTTTTGGGTGAAGTGTAGGCGGTAATAACGGTATGGGTAGACTAAGATATGAACAATTTAAACATAGTCATTGAGCACACTGGGTGACTTTTTACCAAGTGTGCAGAGATTAAATTATTTGTTAAAGGATGGACTAATACCATGAAAAGTGCAGTATACTAAGTAAATTAATTAAGATATATTCTTCAAAATAAAGTAATATTGTTAATTTCTGAGTAACAAAATTATCAAAAAATTGTAAGAATATTATATTATTCATTGTAATTAATTTTATTGGTTTTTACATCCCCCTAACAACTCATACGGTTTTTGTAAACGTCAAGGTGCCGGTAAGTTGTCCCTCAGGTGTTAGTTTACGTGTCGGTAAATATATCGACACAAGGCTGACGTACTTGAGCACCTGCAAATACCACCGGACTGAGGCGGGTGGAAACCAACAACTTGAACTTTGCCGTATAAACAACTCATCTCGGCTTATAAAACGAATGCTCATTTGATTGAGAGGAACGTTGTCCTGGAAGTTACCAAGACTTAATTAATTCTAGACATTCCTACCACCAGTGGATCGATGGTAGACTGAACCGTGATCGAACCGGACAACATGGAATGAGAAACCTACCACTCTATCCTATCATTATTTTATTATTATTATTATTATTATTATTATTATTATTATTATTATTATTATTATTATTATTATTCTCTACTTCAAGGAAAAACATTCCATAACTGATTCTTCTATTTCATCCGACGATAAATGAGGTTAACATGAACTCTAATATACGTATAATCGAGCGAGTTGGCCGTGCGGTTAGGGCCACGCAGCTGTGAGCTTGCATTCGGGAGATAGTAGGTTCGAACCCCACTGCCGGCAGATCTAAAGGATGTTTTTCATGATTACCCATTTTCACTCCAGGCAAATGCTGCAGCTGTACCTTAATTAAATTAACGACTACTTCCTTCCCACTGTCTTATACCAGCTTCACCATAAGACCTGTCGGCTTCGGTGCGACGTAAGGCAAATTGTAAAAACAAACAAAAAAACCCGGTAGGCATCGTTCTGAATTTAATTCCAATTTCCCGCGCCACACCCGAGTAGATACCTCACTGTTCCCCTTCACGACCAATAGTATTTCGTGCTACATCAACAATGACCATAATTTGTGGAAGTTGATGGAAAGATGATCAAGCATCGAACTGGGTAGTGCAATGCATGTGGTGTGCAAATGAAGATCTGAAATCGCCATAGAAGGAAACCGGAGTTGTTGTGAATATGTTTTGGATTGCTGCACGGTAACATCACGCCTCACTCATCCAACGGTACATGTGAGTTGCTACTTCGCTTTGAGGCAAGTGTAGGCGGTAAGAACGGTAGGAGTGGACCAAGGTATGAATATAACTAGCAGATTAGAGCAGACTATCAAGACTATCCTTTACTCACATTGAAGGGAATGATTATAGTTTTGGGGGAGGTGACTGAGTAAGAAACTAAGTGGAAGAGGATTACAAACTGAGCATGAATAAAGTGAACCATCATGTACTGATGTCAAAGCTTGGCCCTGATTTCGTCCATGTTGCACAGGATAGTGATTGGGGAGGCAGAATACATTTACGGGTATCTTCTGCATGTCGTAAGAGGCAACTTAGAGGGGTAACTCCTGGTGGCTTCCAACTTCGGATTATAGTATACGCTGGTGACCACGGGGCCATAACTGTTTTTAGCATTGTTTCCACTTACTTGCGTTAGGTTCCTTACTTTCATCTTCACGAACCGACTTCTCTTGTTCAATGCTTGCTCTTTTTCCACTAGGTTTGAGAGACCTAGTGTATTTCAACGCACTTTATCACAATAAAAAAGACCATGGTGCAACAGCCCCGAGGGCCATGGCCTACCAATCGACCGCTGCTCATCCCGAATGCCTATAGATTACGAGGTGTCGTGTGGGCAGCACGACGGATCCTCGCGGCCGTAATTCTAGGCTTTCTAGGCCAGGTCCGTTATCTCACCGTCAGATAGCTCCTCAATTGTTATCACGTAGGCTGAGTGGATCTCGAACCAGCCCTCAGATGCAGGTAAAATATCGTGACCTGGCCGGGAATCGATCCCGGGGCCTCCGGGTAAGAGGCAGGCACGCTACCCCTACACCGCGGGGCCGGCACCTTTTACGCAATCCCTTTCTTTTATCGATGTCCACATTATTCGTTGGATTTTTTGCCTGTGTTAAAAGGGGACGGCGGTTATTCAGTTATAATTCCTTTTAAAACAGTGATCTTCTCACCACTACTCGACGAACATGGGGATTATGTGTAAACATGTACCAAATCCATATACGTGTTACACATTACGCAATAACAATATTTGTTTATTTATAGCCCATGTATGTTGGTTTTATTAAAGCGAAAAGCAACTCTTCGGTAGATACTTCCATTCAATATTGTAGGCTACTTGTTCTTCAGTAAGCCTACTGTTGTTATTTTCCGAGTCCAATTTTCAGTACTGTACTACTGTAGTTGTACTCCCCTGTGACGTATGCAATTCTCCCAGCTTCCTTGTATTTCCGGTAATGCACAACGCAGGGTCCTACGTAATTCAGCTGCTGTTTAGTTATATTTGATCATCCGGTTGGTGCACTTGAATGTGTGTGGATACTATGTGATAATGTTATTGGTTTTACGCCCCATCAACTATTTTTACAATTTACGTAGACATGAAAAGCCAGGATATCTACCGACACCAGGCTGTCATACTTGAGCACTTTCAAATAATACCACAGTGCTGAGATGGGATCGAACCTACGAACTTGATCTCAGTAATCTAACATTATAAGGTTTGAGCTACTCAGCCCGGACGGAAGTTGTATTTTCTGATGAATACCATTTCGAATTTTGTGATCGGTACGATCCGTTTGTGCGTAAAGAGCAATAAGTGAAAGTATCACCGGTCCATTTTCAACAAACACAAGAACACAACAAAAAAATCATGTTCTGGGGATGTTTTTCCAACAATGGGTTAGAATATTTAGTCCCTATTAAGAAAATTCACCCGTAGAGTAATGCCTGGGTTACAAAAGCTCTCTCTAGATGATGATGAAGTCTTTCAACAAGATTTTTCACTACGTCACACATCTGAAAAATGGAGCTAGGACAAGTTATTTCGTAGCATAACATATAAGTGACCCCTTGTCCAAGCAACCCACTCGACATCACTCCGATTGAAAATTTATGGGCCATTTGTAAGAAGAGAATGGGAAAATTGAATAGATGAACAAAAGTGAATATGTAAAGTTCCCATGTCAAGATGTGTTTCGCGATGAAGAAATAAAGACTATTTTTCAAGAATTGGTAGATTTACAGGGCATACAAAACGTGTCCAGTTTTTTCTAAAAAACAAAGATTACATCAAGTACTAAAGAGCGACTGTTTTTAACTTTTAGGAATAGCATTTTAATTACAGGATTTATTTTATGCAGCTTGTTAAACATTTTCACACTAAATTATTTTTGTGACTTTGGGGTAGATTATATCTAATAGCTTTCTATTTTCACTGCTATTGCTCATTGTGAGGGCAGGGATGAGGAGTAATTTAAGATTTATCTCCGGCTGGGGTTTGCTATGGAAGATAGTTATTCGAATGTGTAGCTGATGCAATGTTTCGTAATTAAAAGAAATTTGATTAAACTGAGAAACTACAGAAGAATAGAGGTTAAGGGATTAGCTGTAAGAGGAAGAGGAAGCGGTACGATCTTTCGACTGAAGAGGAATCGTCAAGAAAGGTGAAGTACAATGAAGAGAAGCATGAACGTAAATTTTCTTCCCTAGTACCGACGAGTGGAATAAAAGGTATAGTTGAGCGTAGGAGATCATTAGGAAAGATGAAGAGGAGATGCTTGTTGTTTTAAGGGGCCTAACATCTCAGGTCATCGGCCCAGATGAAAAGAAGGCAGGTCTGGTACAAGTATGTCAAAGAACGCCAGACTAGGGCGGGACTCACTGGACGCCACGCCAAATTTTTGTAAGTTTGAGCACTTTAGGGTAGCTTCCCATTCTATACCTTGTAAAAATGACCAATTAAATTCCCAAAATAGGTACCAGTTCGCTCTATGAAAGTAGGCTACCTCATTAAAATTATTCAGAACCACACCCATTGGAATGCTAGATCTTCAGCGTTAAGATAATTGCGAACCTCCATTAGGCGTCGGGAATATATTAATTCACTGAGGAACATCAGTGCGACATGTTACTACCGAATACAGTTCTATGAAAACAGTAAAAAGTGATTCATTTGCCCTAGTCTTTTAGGTATTTATTTCCACAGTGTCTATGATTACAGGCTATCCCGTTTAAGCTTGTTGACCATGGCACTATATAATCACCGAAGTAGTGAGTCAAGGCCATGTTTTATTGTTCATTACGGCAATGTATAATCTTAACTTCAGGAATCTTTTAACAAGGGTGTATCCATTATTTACTGCTTCACCTCTTCGTTTAGTTCCAAATAAATGTTCAAGCTATGTATTCTCTCCACGTACAACGAGGTGTGTGTGTTTGCTCCAGGCTAGACCAGGTTTTGCAGACTTGGCGTCTTGGCCGATGCGGACTTAATCACTCTCAGGTGGTATTCACGGTAACGCACATTTCGATGGCTAACTTCAATATTGCTGCAAGTATAAAATTCTCATTTGTCAGGTCCTTGTATCCCTAGAATTCAAACTCCACATATGGTCATTGTAAAATTTGCTGCCAGTGTTCAGTATTTTCAAGAAAACAACTTCCCGATGAACCAGGAAATTAATGTCGCAACTGTAGAACAACGGCCACACAATATAATTAATAAGTGTATAGGCCTACTGGAAAACCTAGTACTTGTATATTTGTATGCATTGGATAAACGTGCTAAAATAATTTGCAAATATATTCCACCCGATATCCTAAGTCTGTGGTCAAAATGATTAAAATCTGCGTAATTGAAGCGAGAAGAAGGTTATAATGTTGTGTAGAAGGAATCAATCAATCAATCAATCAATCAATCAATCAATCAATCAATCAATCAATCAATCAATCAATCAATCAATCAATCAATCAATCAATCAATCAATCAATCAATCAATCAATGAATCAATCAATCAATCAATCAATCAATCAATCACTACTGATCTGCATTTAGGACAGTCGCCAAAGTGGCAGATTCCCTATCTGTTGTTCCTTTACTCCACCTCCTATAAATGAATATTTGCCCCAATTTCTCCTCTTTAATTCCAACTTCATATTGTGATCGTTCCTACTTTTAAAGACATCACTCAAACTTATTCATCCACGCCATCTCTCCACTGACAGATCAGAACATACCACTTAGTCGAGCAGCTCGTCTTCTTTCTCCCAAGTCTTCACAGCCAAACTTTGCAACATTTTTGTAACGCTACTCTTTTGTCGAAAATCACCTAGAATAAATCGAGCTGCTTTTCTTTGGATTTTTTCCAGTTCTTGAATCAAGTAATCCTGGTGAGCGTCCCATACACTGGAACCATACTCTAGTTGGGGTCTTACCACAGACTTGTATGCCCTATCATTTACATCCCTACTATAACCCCTAAATACCCTCATAACCAAGTACAGAGATCTGCAACTTCTATTTACAATCCCATTTATGTGATTACCCCAATGAAGATCTTTCCTTAGATTAACACCTGGGTACTTACAATGATCCCCAAAAGGAACTTTCACCCCATCAACGCAGTAATTAAAACTGAGAGGACTTTTCCTATTTGTGAAACTCACAACCTGACTTTTATCCCCGTTTATCATCATACCACTGCCTGCAGTCCATCTCACAACATTATCGAGGTCATGTTTCAGTTGCTCGCAATCTTGTAATTTATTACTCTATACAGAATAACATCATCCGCAAAAAAGTCTTACCTCTGATTCCACTTCTTTTACTCATATCATTGATATACATAAGAAAACATAATGGTCCAATAATACTTCCTTGAGCTGTGCCCTGCATTTAGAGCAGTCGCCCAGGTGGCTGATTCCCTATCAATTGCTTACCTCATATTTACATTTATTTATGATTGTTTACTTAGCTTTTTCCTAAATATTTTCAACGAAATTGGAAATTTATCGAACATTTCTCTTTATAATTTATTACAATCCCTTGCTCCTCGTCCTATAAATGAACATTTGGCCCAGTCTCTCCTCTTGAATTCCACCTTTATTTTCATATTATGATCTTTCCTACTTTTGAAAGCTCCACTAAAGCTTATTCTTCTACTTAAGTCATTCCACGCCAACTCACCACTGATAGCTCGAAACATACCACATTGTCGATCATCTCGGCTCCTTACTCCCAAGTCTTCCCAGCCCAAAGTTTACAACATTTTAGTAACTACTCCGTTCTCGGAAATCACCCAGGAAGAAGTCGGGCTGCTTTTCTTTGAACTCTTTCCAGTTCTCGTATCAAGTAGTCCTGGTTAGGGTCCCTACACTAGAGCCATACTCTAACTGCGGTCTTACTAGAGACTTATACGCCCTCTCCTTTACATCCTTAGTACTCTCATAACCATGTGAAGAGATCTGTAACCTTCCTTAACTACCCCGTAAATAGATTACCCCATATTAAACGAAGGAAACACAGTCTTCGGAATTGAGAGTTTAACAGCTATGCTGCCATGTTCGACTTGAGTGGAAAAGGAGGGAAAATATCGTTTGCACTGTTCTACGGCATTCTGTTGCCTAGTGGCGGACCGAAGAAGGTCCGTTTTAAAGAGCGCGAGTCTCGCAGGGTCACACCGTTCTTCCCGCCCTCTAGTGTATTGTTCGTACGTCGCATCGTTTGTGTGTGGAAGTGGGTGTATTTTAATCACATATAAGTTTTAAAATCGTTATTTACACTGCATGAGGTGACTTCAGGATATAATGAATGCGCAGCCGAAGAAAAGGAAACCCGAGGTCGACATTTCTAAGTGACTTTCTGAAAGTATGCCAGACATTGACACGGAGGAAGATGATGACGGTTTTCTCTGTGACGTGAATAGTGGATCAGAGTTAGAAATCGATGATAGTGATGACGGCAGTAGTGAGACTGACAATGAGTCTGGTGAGGCTACGGACAGTTCTAGTTTCGTTGTGTCGGGTGCATGGAAAGGAGTTCAAATAAATAACTACCACCGATTTACAAGGAAACAACTTACAATTATTCACGATTAGTTTTTGCAGTGTATTTATATAGTGTGTTTATCTCGGTGAACAGAACAGACTAACTAATTCAGGAGTTGGTAGAAAGTAGAATTCAATAGTTTGGATTTTTTTCTGAACTATAGGTCTAAAATATTTGTATAATTTCTATTGCTATTTTGGAGCATATAC
Organism: Anabrus simplex; assembly: GCF_040414725.1. Taxonomy (NCBI): domain Eukaryota; kingdom Metazoa; phylum Arthropoda; class Insecta; order Orthoptera; family Tettigoniidae; genus Anabrus; species Anabrus simplex. The sequence goes on from NC_090265.1 coordinate 330,023,428, forward strand.
ACAGTGTTTCCTTCCATACTGTTACATACGTATGTTACTATATTACTTTTAGTGTTGTAGGGTATTTATGTGAACATGAACAACAGTTCCAGTAATTTCTTCACAAAATAAATATTTCCACAATTTGTTTTTTGCAGTGTAATCATGCGGTGTGAATATTCTAAACATATTAATTTTCTATGATTTATAATATTCATTTGATAAGATAATCACGTTATTTGTCTTATTTGATTCACTTCTCATCGCTTAGTTCCATATTTTCAGAGTACAATAATATTGTACTCTATAATTATTGTATTCTTCTTCTTCTTGTTGCGTTCCGGCCTTCTAAGGACCACGTTACAATTTCATTTCTTCCTCCTTAGTTCTTTCCTTTTCTTCCAGTATTCTTTCATTGTTTCACTGTGCTTCTTTTTTTTTGTCTTCAGTCCACTTTGTGCCTGTTTTCTTTTCCTTCCTCCCTTGGAATCCTTCCTTTTGTAAAACTTTCTTCCTAAAAATCTTTCTTTCCAGTAATTCTTCTTCTCGTATGTTGTTCCTTTCCAGGTCTTTCTTGACTTCTTGAATCCAGGTGGTAGTTGATTTCTTTTCCCAAAGACTTGAAGATTCGTTTAGTCTATTGTCATCCAATCTGTAAATGTGTCCCAAAAATAGCAATCTCCTTTTTCTTATTGTTTCTATATTCTGGTAAATTTCATTGTTACTTCTTAATTTCCATAACTCTGCAATTCTTAGAGGACCTAATATTTTCCTTATAATTCTTCTTTCTAATATTTCTAATTTATCGAGCTTGTAGTTCAGTGCTAGACATTCGCTGGCATAAAGGCATTTTGGTTTTACTACTATGTTGTAGTGCTTTATTTTAAGTTTTCATGACCAGCACTTTTTGTTATATTCTTAGTTATACCGTACGCTCATTCCATCTTTTGTATCCTCTCCTCTATAGCAGATTTTTCTAAACCATTTTCTTGATTTGTCTCACCCAAATATTTGAATTTCTTTACCTTTTCTATTTGACCAATATCCGTTACTAAAAACTTTGGGGCACTTTTTATATTCGTCAAAAATTTTGTTTTCTCGGAAGAGATTCTCAAGCCTGTCATGTTGGCTGTCTTTTCAAGGAGACTGACTTGCATTGCTGCATCTGTAAGGCTTTCTGAAAGTATGGCAAAGTCATCTGCAAATGCTAGGCAATTTATTGCAACACCTTTGTTCTTCTTCCCCAGCTTGAGTGGCAATATTTTGTATTCTTTCTGTTTTTCATTCTAAATTCTTACAATTTTCTCCATGTCACAATTGAAAAGGAGTGGAGATAGATCATCGCCCTGCCTGATATCTGTATTTATTTTGAAAGGTCGAGATATTTCACCCATAAATTTTACTTTCGAGATAGTGTCTGTAAGTGTTTCAGGAAGTAGGTTTGCCAATTTAGTTTTAACTCCAAATTCCCGGATTACTTTATGTAGGGTTTCCCTATCAACAGAGTCAAAAGCTTATTTAAAGTCAATAAATGTCACAACTATGTCTTTGGAGTTTATTAATCTGTGTCGAATTACAGATTTCAGGTTGAAAATCTGTTCAGAGCAAGATCTTCCCTCTCTAAATCCACCTTGATATTCACCCAATTCACTGTTCAGTGTCGATTTTACTCTGTTTAGTAGTATTGTTGAGAATATCTTGTAAGCAACTGGCAAGAGAGATATACCTCTGTAGTTGTTGACATCTTGCTTGTTACCCTTCTTTTGTAATGGGTGTATTAGTGCCACTTTCAAATCCTCTGGGATATTTTCTGTTTCCCAAATTTCTTCAAAGATTATTTGTAGATCTTCTATAATTTTTGGTTCAGCCCATTTTAAAAGTTCAGCTGTTATGTAGTCTTCCCCACTAGCTTTGTTATTTTCAAGAATTTTTTTAATGCTTCCTTAACTTCTTCCGTTGTGGTATATTTTTTGTATAATTGATATTGTACTTTTGCAATGTACATATTCAGTGTATTTTCCTTGATGTTAGATATTTATGTTACATTAGTACTTCCTAGTTTTGTAGAGTCATTTTGTGAACAAGAAGAGTCAGTTACTATTAATTAACCACAGAAGTAAATTTTGTCGTTTTGCCCCTGTTTTACAGTGTAATTGTGCAGAATGTCAATATTATTCGCAAAATATTACTTTAGTAAGTTTGTTATACGTTTAAGAAGAAAATCACGTTGTTTGAGGCAAAATTAAATATTCATTTTTCATTGCTTACTTGAGCATTTTCACAGTAAAGCTCCATATTTTATTCGACAGCATAGGGGTTAAGATATTTTATGTTAAATTTGATACATTTTCAACGACGTGATTATACAGCATGACGTGATGTATTTTTCTGCGATATTATGAAATGGAACAATGTTAAGAACCTTCGAATACGTTAGAATTGGTATGCATATGTAATGATGATTGATAGGAATATTCGATATGAATTAAATGTGAGTAATGTTACTGATAGTCCGACTCATTGGCTGAATGATCAGCGTTGAGATCTTCGGTTGAGAGAGTACCGGGTTCGATTCCCGTCCAGGTCAGGGATTTTAATCACGTCTGATTAATTCTACTGGCCCGGGGACTGGGTGTTTGTGTCTTTGTCCCAACACCTTCCTCTTCATATTCAGACAACACACTACACAACCAAACCACTACAGAAACACGCAACAGTAGTTACATCATTCCATGAAAGGTTGACGTCAGAAAGGGCATTCGGCCGTAAAAAAGGGCCAAATCCATATGTGCAACGTATTTCACACCCGCGACCCCACAAATGTGGGAAAGGCGGTGGAAGGAGAAGATGGATAATGTTGCTGATAATACAATGATGTACTGATATTTGTAGTTTTTGTAGTAGTATTCAGTTACTTTCAGTCAGTAGCATACGTAATGACCTTATTTCATGATCATGCTGTACGACAAAGATTTAGGTGAATGGACTGAGTCATGGTAATTTTGACAGGTATATTGCAGAGTTATGGATGGAGGAACGGAGTTCTTTTCTTTGCTTTTCTTTGCTGTTACTTGATGGTAATTTATTTCCATGATTTATTTCTTTTTTTGATGCAGGTATAATGTTTATTAATAATTAATTTATTTCCTTAATTGAGAAGTTCTTAATATTCCAATAAAAGTGAATGAACTTCGGTCATTATATCTTCATAGATGCACATCGCGATAATTTTTGTTGGATAATAATATTTTGGATGTTGAATAAATTAATAAATTAAAAGCGTGTCAACGGATAATATTTTTCGATTATTTGAACGCTTCCCTCGTGTAGTTTCCAATTATTAATTTATTTTAATGTGATTGTCGTTCATGACAGATTTATCTGTGTTATTACTTCTTTATTGAGAATATCGGAGATTATATCTTATATAAAAATTGAATTAATTTAATTTGAAATATCGTTAAAATACATTAAGAAAGAAGAAAATAATCCTAGCAAACGTTATTTATTTATTTAGTTTAGTTTAGCGTATGATAAAATAATATCCAGTTACATAACCTGATAAACAAAATTATACGAAGGAAAATCAGTTGTGAAAATTAACTCGTCAACATTCAAGTAATTATACTATTGATCAATGGGGTTCACCATCCAGCCAGAATTATACACACCCTGAGAAAACCTCGTGCTCTTCTACCGGCTAAGCTACCGAGAGCACTGGATCCGCCTCATAAACCAAACAGGCCATTTTTGGTACCGCAATGTGAAAGTAATTAAAAACGCATAATGTGGCCTTTTTGACACCCAACTTGGGAGCAATTAAACGCATAACGTGTCAATATTTTAATATAAATTCTCTATCCGAAAATATAACCTCCATTATAAAATGCTACATAAAGGTAAATGCCAACATTAATTCTTCTTCTTCTTCGTTTATATTGGGAGGCTACTATGGACAGTGGAAGAACAACTTCAGAATATTAGGTCCATATTCATCTTCGCCATATGATCTGATGTCCTGCGACTACTCCTTCATTCTCGTGTTAATTTCTTTCCTTTCTTCTTCCGGAAGGACCACCTTTTGAAGTTTCTTTCCAACTTCCTCTCGGAAACACTTGATATGTGATACCATTTTTCTGAATTTGATTTGATCCTTAATATCTTCTTATTCGATGCCAATTTTCTCAACAATCTTACGGATTTCTGTGAGACATCTGGGAACTAATTATATTTTCTAAACTTGGGGTAGGATCTTTCACATGAGTCTGTCTTCATTCATTCTGAAGATATGTGCATATACAGAGAAATATGGCTGTGGGGATACGGTCACGTAGCTGTGAGCTGCGAGTTGGAGTCCAACTATTAGCAGCCCTGAAGTTTGTTTTCCGTAGTTTCTCATTTTCACACCGGGAACATTTAGGGATCTTAATTAAGGCTGTAACCGTTACCTTCCCCATCCTAATCCTTTCCTATCCTTGGGTCGAAAATCGTCGATTTGTTAGTGTGACGTAAAACCACTAGAAAACAATCCAAAATTTAGGTTCATACGTTCTCTTCTTTTTCTGCTTTATCTGTTTACCCTTCAGGGTCAGTTTTCCCCTCGGACTCAGCGAGGGATCCCACCTCTACCGCCTCGAGGGCAGTGTCCTGGAGCTTCAGACTCTGGGTCGGGATACAACTGGGTAGGGTGACCAGTACATCACCCAGGCGGCCCCACCTGCTATGCTGAACAGGGGCCTTGGTGAAGGTTAGGAAAATTGGAAGGGATAGACAAGGAAGAGGGAAGGAAGCGGCCGTTGCCTTAAGTTAGGTATCATCCCAGCATTTGCCTGGAGGAGAAGTGGGAAACCACGGAAAACAACTTCCAGGATGGCTGAGATGGGAATCGAACCCACCTCAATGCAGTTGACCTTCCGAGGCAGAGTGAACCCCGTTCCGGCCCTCGTACCACTTTTCAAATTTCGTGACAGAGCCGGGAATCGAACCCTGGCCTCCGGGGCTGGCAGACAATCACACTAACCACTACACCACAGAGGCGGACCATCTTTTCTCATGGATTTCAAATCCTTCCGTTTCGTCGTATAGCTTCTTATTTGGTTTCAATTTTAGTTGTCCATCGAACCATACCTTGAATCTTGAATCTTTCTCAAAATCTTACTTTCCTCCTTTTTCTGTTGTTCTAGTAATCCTGGTAATACTAGAAAGGGCTAAGTTTAATTTTAAGTGCTACAACGCGAAGATCTACCATCTGTACAATCCAGCGTCGGTACTCATTCTATTTCTTCAGGATGTTCAGTCCAGATTCATCTTAGAGGTTACATTATTCGACTTTAGATCTTCATGTCAGCTATACTGTTTCAACATCAATTGTAATATTTCAGAGCTGGTGGAAGAATTGGATCATACATTAAGATGAGTAACGTAATCAGATTTCTGCGTCTGAATAGTACATCGAACCCTGAATAAATCTATAGGATACTACCGTGTTTCAGTTACTAAGAACGGACGCAGTATTGATGAACGATATTGCTAGGCCACGGTCAGCCCACCACACACGTGACTTGATATAGCGCTATCGTTAGGAGGTATTAGACTATCATACGTGATATATATATTTTTTTAAATGTAACCTCGTACTTTTACGTGACACTTGATAACGGAATCACAACCACAGAACCTCCTATTTAAAGTGGAAACCATATTAGAAGGACGTGGTATTTCATATCAATAAATAAATACAAGAATAAAACGTGCCGGGCTGAGTGGCTCAGACGGTTAAGGCGCTGGCCTTCTAACCCCAACTTGGCAGGTTCGATCCTGGCTCAGTCCGGTGGTATTTGAAGGTGCTCAAATACGACAGCCCCGTGCCGGTAGATTTACTGGCACGTAAAAGAACTCCTGCGGGACTAAATTCCGGCACCTCGGCGTCTCCGAAGACCTTAAAGAAGTAGGTAGTGGGACGTAAAACAAATAACGTCATCATCAGAATAAAACGTACACAAATGAGGCTGTGTCAGGGTCTCAGACATAAGTTTTGAAGTACCACATGGTGGGCGTTGTCGAAATAAAATATAGTCACTATAGGTTGCGCGTTTTATTATTGACACTTTGTTTTTATTCTAAACAGTTTACACATCTTCAGGTCGACCTACATTGAGTGAGTCTGTGGTATAATAAGAGATCGACGTTAATATTACGGGTGAAAGTTAAATCTATATCCTATTTGTACCGTGTAGAGTCCTCGGAGCTTCAATGGGCGCTCGGGACCTTCTTCATCATCACCAGGGTGACCATTACCCTCATCAATGAGTTAGAAACCATTTTCCATCAATACGGCAATAGTGAGAGGAGATCGATTTGCTAAATTTGACGAGAAGAAGGGAGAGAATAATAGGACACATCTTAAGACACCCAGGACTTGTTCAGTTGGTTTTTGAAGGAAGTGTAGGTGGTATGAACGGTACGGGTTGACCAAGGTATGAATGTGACAAGCAGATTAGAGCAGATGTAGGATGTAGTAGTTATGTAGAAAATAAAAGGCTAACACAGGATAGGGAGATATGGAGGGCTGCATCAAACCCGTCTATGGAATGATGACTCAGACAACAACAACAAGAACAACATCAACGGCAATCGAACACGATGCTCGGCCACCGTAACTTTGACGCGCTCTCAATAAACCTTTTGACACTCGACATTGGTGATTTTGAACTTTCTGGGATTCTGATAAGTTGTTTTATCCTCTCGAATGCGTTTTCAAACATTTAATAATAATAATAATGGAGTGTGGCCTCCGGAGAGGCCTCGTGCAGGTCTTTCGAGTAGACACCTATAGGCCACCTGCGCGTCTGTGAGGATGAGGCGCCATCTAGGATGAAGTCTAGTGCTGAAGACGTCACAAACCCCCAGCCCCCGAGCCATAGGAATTAGCTAATGAAAATTAAAATCCCCGACCCGACCGGGAATCGAACTCGGGACCCATTGAACCAAAGGCCAGCATGTTCACCATTTAACCATGGATCTGGACTTACGAACGCTTTTACAATATATGGTGATATTTTTCTAAAGAAATACATTTTCGGAGTTCTTCGTCCCAGGGTCTCCTCATACGTAAGCTATTTAATTCCCTTTTCATGGTACACTTGTATAACTCACAAGGACAACACCTTGTACGACGTTTTTCAACGCCGTGTTTAAGAGCTACAATAACTGTTAGTTTCGTGGCATGGCAATTGTGGTACCTCAATATGATGGCGCTGTCACCTGACCCCGTGACGCCAGGCTCTTGTTACTAGATAAACTGATTCCGTCTTTCTTAAATGAGATATTGAGTACTGTCGTAACGTGTGTTGTCTAGAAGTTATTTTGATTTTAAAACTGTCATGTTTATTCCAGACTTTCGAAAATTGAAGGTTTCGGCATCAGAAGAGGACAAGACGAAAGGATGTGAAAATGAAAGGCTCAGCAGGCCTTACACATCTGACACTGTCGGGATCGGAAAGGAACAAGAGGAAAGGACGTGGTAATAAAAGGCTCACCAGGCCTTACAAGTCTGACATTGTCGGGATCGGAAGAGAACAAGAGGGAAGGTTGTGGAAATGAAAGGCTCACCGGACCTTACACATCTGATACTGACGGGATCAGAAGAGAACAAGAGGGAAGGGTATGGAAATGATAGGCTCACCAGGCCTTACAAATCTGACACTGTCGGGATCAGAAGAGAACAAGAGGGAAGGTTGTGGAAGTGAAAGGCTCGCCAGGCCTTACAAGTCTGACACTGTCGGGATCAGAAGAGAACAAGAGGGAAGGTTGTGGAAATGAAAGGCTCACCAGGCCTTACAAGTCTGACACTGTCGGGATCAGAAGAGAACAAGAGGGAAGGTTGTGGAAGTGAAAGGCTCACCAGGCCTTACAAGTCTGACACTGTCGGGATCAGAAGAGAACAAGAGGGAAGGTTGTGGAAATGAAAGGCTCACCAGGCCTTACAAGTCTGACACTGTCGGGATCAGAAAAGAACAAGAGGGAAGGTTGTGGAAGTGAAAGGCTCACCAGGCCTTACAAGTCTGACACTGTCGGGATCAGAAGAGAACAAGAGGAAAGGTTGTGGAAGTGAAAGGCTCACCAGGCCTTACAAGTCTGACACTGTCGGGATCAGAAGAGAACAAGAGGGAATGTTGTGGAAGTGAAAGGCTCACCAAGCCTTACAAATCTAACACTGTCGGGATCAGAAGAGAACAAGAGGGAATGTTGTGGAAGTGAAAGGCTCACCAAGCCTTACAAATCTAACACTGTCGGGATCAGAAGAGAACAAGAGGGAAGGGTGTGGAAATGAAAGGCTCACCAGGCCTTACAAGTCTGACACTGTCGGGATCAGAAGAGAACAAGAGGGAATGTTGTGGAAGTGAAAGGCTCACCAAGCCTTACAAATCTAACACTGTCGGGATCAGAAGAGAACAAGAGGAAAGGTTGTGGAAATGAAAGGCTCACCAGGCCTTACAAGTCTGACACTGTCGGGATCAGAAGAGAACAAGAGGGAATGTTGTGGAAGTGAAAGGCTCACCAAGCCTTACAAATCTAACACTGTCGGGATCAGAAGAGAACAAGAGGGAAGGTTGTGGAAATGAAAGGCTCACCAGGCCTTACAAGTCTGACACTGTCGGGATCAGAAGAGAACACGAGGGAATGTTGCGGAAATGAAAGGCTCACCAGGCCTTACAAGTCTGACACTGCCGGGATCCGAAGAGAACAAGAATTAAACAGTGGAGGTCAGATAGGTAAGATTAAAACGGATAAGCCTGGCGTAAGTAAGTGGAAGTGGTCGCCAATCACGTTGCCAGTTTGACAACTCCTGGGGTCCAGTCCTACTCAGTCACCTATTATAACATGCGGAGGACACCATGGATGTATTCTCTGCCCCCACTCATACGGGTTTTCTTTCCGCAGAAAGGCACCAAACTCCTGAAGAAACCATCAGTGAACATGTCCCAAAGTAACGAGTTTCTTACTCAATTTGGTGCTTTGGAGTCGCATTAAACTTTATGTATACGCTGTTTAATATAGGTTGGATTTTGTAGTTAGGAGATGAACTGTATAATTGGATACATGCTCGCAGGGTTGTGTGGCTCAGACGGAAGAGTGCTCTTAGTTGGTGGGTTCGATACTCGCTCAGTCCTGTGGTATTTGTTCGTGCTCGTACACGCCGGTACATTTTCTGGCACATACAGTAAAGATAATCCCACGGGACGAAATACCGACACCTTTGCGACTGTGAAAACCCCAAAGGAATTTGGTGGGACTTAAAACATAATTACTCAGCCCCGTGTCGGTAGATTTATTGGCACGTAAAAGAACTCCCTAAGCAACAAACTCCCGTACCTCGGCGTCTCCGAAAACTGTGAAGGTTACTGGGACATAAAACAAATAACAATATTACTACAGTAGATACATTACTTAATTTTTTATACAAGTGTTTATACAGCAATAGAGCATTTACATGTAAGTGAAATGTGACATATCCGCAACATTCTGTATTTTGCTTTATTACAAGTCTCGCCTAAATTTTCGAAACTGGCAGAAAATGCATATGTTTACAGAAACAATTCACCACAATTTGTGGATAATCATTGCGAAGGCGATGTATCATTTTGTTGATTGCATAAGTTGAACAGAAGAATGTTAGTGCCATCATCACTTAACGGAGATCCGGCACAGATCTTCTCGTCACTCGTCCTTTTGAAGGTCAAGGGACTAACAGCGAACTTTGACCCAGTATAAAGCCGGTATTTCCAAGGTTATGTGCGTCAGATAAAATCAATTACCATGCGTGAATATATATAAAAAAAGAACAGGACCTGTTTTATTTAAAATGTAAAGCTGTTTTAAATTCCACATACTGTTAACTCTGGCAACGTTTTCACTTGGAAGGACGTGTAAGAGGTTTGAAAGGGAATAATTTCAAGTATTAATATATATTCTCCGACGATGGTTGTATTCTTCTTCTTTTGCTACCGCTTTTTCCCACATTGTGGGGTCGAGGGTGCGAACTGCGTCGCACTTATAGATTTGTCCCTGTTTTACGGCCGGTCGCCCTTCTTGGCGCCAACCCTATATGGAGGGATGTAATCACTATTGCGTGTTTCTGTGGTGGTTGGTAGTGGAGTGTGTTGTCTGAATATGATGAGGAGAGGGTTGGGACGGACACATACACCCAGTCTCCGAGTCAGAAGAATTAATCAGAAGCGATTAAAATCCCTGACCCGGCCGGGAATCGAATCCGAGACCCTCTAAACCGAAGGCCAGTACGCTGACCATACAGCCAACGAGCCTCCGACGATGGTAGTGTAGTAAGTGAATCTGAATCGACGTCTAGGACAGCTAACGCGGTGAGCTTGCGGTTGCAATCGACGGAAGTCAGTTACGGAATGCAATTATCTTTACATCTTTATGTTTCCAGGCAGACTTTGCTGTAGAGGAATGATAGGTAGGTGGACTTAGGATATATTCTTAGATAAAGGGTACATTAGAAATGAGTTAAGTGGATGAAGGTCAGAGTATAAATCGCCTTCGGTTCTGGGTCATTTGACTCAAGTGGAGGATTTGGCCGTAGAGGATAAGAAAATAAGAGGGAGGCCAAAGTGGCGATGCTTGGACTCCAGTTTTAAGGATTCAAAGACAAGAGTTACAGAACAAAACGAAGTCACAGAATTAGTAGCAAATACAGGATAATGGAAGCACATCGTTACAATACAGACATTTGTTGGTTGAACACTGAGAGGCACAACAGCCTACAACGAAGATGTATATTTTTTTGTACTGACATATTCCTTACAAAAATAAAACGTGGGCAGTCTTATGATTACCCAAATGTGCGACAATTTTAACACCGACACGAGGACAAAAACAATTATTCAGTATTCATACAGTCATCGTCCGCCTCGTTGGCTGAATCGTCAGCACACTGGCCTTCGATTTATATGGACCTGGGCACGATTCCTGAACGGACCGAATATTTTAGCTGTGTATTGTAAATTCCTCTGGCTCGAGGACTAGGCACTTGTGTTAATATTAGTACACTTCTGTGCATCTACTCACAACGCACCACATTACCAACTGCCACAGACACGCAATAGTGTATATATCACTCCACATTTGGTTGGCGTTAGGAAGAGCTTCCTGTTGTAAAACTAGTCCAAATTATTTGTTACTCAAACTGTCATCATCATAGGCTTTCACTCGTTGGTGAGTATAATGATGTCCTCCGAGTGCCAAAGTCACCGATTATGAGTTCTTAGATGGCCGATGAGACCAATTCTATAATCACAAGTTCTGCCGTAATGCTCGCACATCAAAATTGCCAAAGCTTCCTCTTCTTCTTATAGAGAACTGATGGTCTTTTATGCAAAGATTTTACTTTCTGCGATCTCTTTTCTTCGCTGTTTTTATCGTGGACGCTCACGAACAATGCATCAGGTACTACATTTTCCTCACAAATACCGATGCCAGCTTGGAATAAGTGATGTTAAACTCGACTAGGGGCCCCGTCGTCACCAAGCCATACTTTAACAACACCTGGGGCCAACTGACCCTTGGTTATTAAAGTCTTGTTTCTTAATTTTACGACTTCCTGACGGAGAAACTAACTTCTATTTTTCTAGGTGAACCGAGAACGCCTTGACTAGGCGGCCTTTTTATTCATGCTCTGATCTCCGAAAAATGTCCTTGTGTTCGTTCAACGAATTCACTGGTGTGAGGAAGCAACTGAACAGCCATCATGTGCATACGAATAGAGAAATTGTAGCTATAGTTAGAGTCATGCGTGGATATACGAAATATTATCCGCTCCGCATCCGCACTTCCTTTACATGCACCCGGATCCACATCCGCGAATTCTTATCCGCGAATATTACAACGATTTTACTATATTACTCCGAAGGTATGGGATAGATCTGTTACCACAATACAACAGACCTGATACCCGGCACCAGACCCTCTACAGCGGGGCTTCTCAGAGTGCATGCGCCTGGAGCATGCACTGTGCACGGTGCAAAAGACGACTTGGCTTGCTTGACCAGAGTGCAGACCCCCACTCTTCGATTTGGAGCAATAGCGCTTACTCTCTCTTTCCTCACGCCTATCTCGCTCGCTCCCCCTGCCTCCCTCTCCCACACATGCTACGTCGCGCTCCAAATCCGAGCTGAGTTGCGCCGAGTAGAGCCGAGCTTAGGCGAGCTCAGCCGAGTAGCCCAGAGACGAAGCGTTGGTCCGAGTCCAGCCGAGCGGGAACGATGCACAGTGCACGGAGCTCTTGCGCCTCGATTTGCACGCGTGAGATTTTGGGCGTTTGAGAAGCCCTGCTCTACAGTGATAGGTTTATGAGGGATTTCCTCTCGCGACAACTGCCGACATACAGTATTGAGCGGTTCTCTTTCGGAACCTTTGTTCCTTCCTTCCAACAATTGCGGGCAGGAGCCAGTGACTTCGGCCAGATTTACGGCTTTATGGTCTCAAGGCTCTTTGTATATCACCATTCTCCCATATCTTTGTCAAGGGTCGCCTCACTACAAGCAAAAATAATAATATACCTGAGTGAAAATCACTATACTTCATTATTTTGAAATTATCAGCAAAATTCTGTGGCTTGGTTCGAAAAGGGCCAATGTCATTTTTGATCGAAATTGAGATACTAACTGATACAAACGCGTTTTATCCTGGCTTGCAACATGTTAAAAGGGCCAATGCCTTTCAGAAGTACTAAACGAACAGTTAACGTTTAATTAAATAAGCCCTTGCCAATAATGTTAGATTACCAATAAAGATTAGAGACCTGGAAATTTTTAAAGAATACGATAGAAAAAATTAGCGTTTAATCAGGTGACTTCCACAAAGAAAGTATAAAGTTACTTAAAGTTAGTTGTAGAAAAAAGTAGTTGGAAAACTGTAAGCAAAACTTCAAATGGTCATAGCTTAAAAACTGGTTTTTTGACATTGACCCTTTTGGAACCAAGCCACAGAATTATCCACTTTGTCATACAGTTTGAATCCATCAAGACATTATATTCGCGGATATCCGTGGATAACTCCGAATCCGTGCACGGCTCTAACTATAGTGCAGTAAGATTCTGGAGTTCATGAAGAATTGTTTTTATTTTGCTAGTTGCTTTACGTCACACCGACACAGATAGGTCTCATGGCGACGATGGGACAGGAACGGCCTAGGAATGGGAAGGAAGCGGCCGTGGCCTTAATTAAGATACAGCCCCAGCATTTTCCTGGTGTGAAAATGGGAAACCACGGAAAACCATCTTCAGGGCTGCCGACAGTGGGGTTCGAACCTACTATCTCCCGGATGCTAGCTCACAGCTACGCGCTCCTGACCACACGGCAAACTCGCCCGGTTCATGAAGAAGAGAATGGTGACAAAGTAGATGGCCACAGTGAGCAACAGTGAGTGTGAAAGCGGTCCGACGCCGCCGCCGCATTCGAACTTGCTGTACGCTACGTCGAGCGAGACTCAACTGCTACGTTTACTGACGTGAAGATCATGAGACGCTGGCTTAGGATTGCATCATCTAGGAGGTTTCTATCATTGCGATAGAAGTCACAAACAGACTTTCTAAAGAAAAGTTATCAGTGACTGTTATTTGAGATGCATACTGAGCGTTCGTGTTAATTTTCTGTATAATAATAGATAATGACCAATGTAATACGTATTCAATTAATGTTTTAAAATAATGATTTCAAATTCCAGGTCAGATGAACCGGACTTTCGGATTGCCTGGGTTAGGATTAGCGAAATGTATGTCGATTATTCATTTCCTGCGAAAAAGGAGAGTTTTCTCACCATACTGAAAGAGAATCATACCGAAATCAAAGTTACAAACTATGTTATGAACTGGTATAAAGAGAAGTTCAAAACATGCCTTAGTCATCACCCCTCCTGGTTAACAGTTCGTCTTTTTAGGCAATTACTTCTTAAACATACCTGCTCCTGTCTGTCACTTCATCAGCCCAGAGGCTGGTTGGATCCTTAAATAGCACCACCAAAGGTAATGCGGTTATAAGGAAACCCCAAAAACCAATAGCAGCACCAAAATTAGGCGTACTAGGCAAGATGAGGAGTGAGGTAGTTTGGCATTGCTTTCCTCACTGGGTCAGAAATTACTATTGCAGCACGACTGACCCTACGAGCAGCACCTTTCGTAGCACTCAGATGCACTAGTCATGCTCTAAATGTCATTACTCAGCACTACCCATACCCCATCAACTTCCATATTATCACAGCCATGGATGTTGACTGGGATTTCGGTGGAAGCTACACTTTACTCTGGCCTGTGCTAAGAGATGGATGCAAAAGTACTGTATCCATCAAGAAATGTCAGCAGGCAAAACCTGGTCCTATAAAGTTTAAAATATCTCTGTTCCTATTGCATTACACCACACGATGGCCATTTTCTCTTCGTACGCTCGTGCGAATTATTATTGAAATATTGTCTCGCGTTCGTTTACTTTCAATTGGTGGAGGTGAATATCGTCTTAAGGGGATGTACAACTAGGAGACCCAGTTTTTTTTTTTTTTTTTTTTTTTGTTTTTTTTTTTTTTTGCTAGGGGCTTTACGTCGCACCGACACAGATAGGTCTTTTGGCGACGATGGGATGGGAAAGGCCTAGGAGTTGGAAGGAAGCGGCCGTGGCCTTAATTCAGGTACAGCCCCAGCATTTGCCTGGTGTGAAAATGGGAAACCACGGAAAACCATCTTCAGGGCTGCCGATAGTGGGATTCGAACCTACTATCTCCTGGATGCAAGCTCACAGCCGCGCACCTCTACGCGCACGGCCAACTCGCCCGGTGAGACCCAATATTAACCAGAAGTGCAAACAGAAGAAGTTCGACCCTTCGAACAATGAAGATATCGGTAGAAGAAATGGCAGGCACACAAAGGACAATCTTAATACAATCGGGGGTCGGAAGAGAAAGAGACTTGACCAAGGGAGGTCGGGTAGCAAAACTGAAAATGAAGAGCCTGGCACAAGTAAGTGGAAGCTGTTTCGAACTCAGTCAGGTCCAGTTGAGAGCCCCTGGGGGTCCTTGTCAGTCATCGCTTGAGACAGGGAATCCATGACGTGGATGTATTTCACACTCCCCACCCACAGGGGATTAGTCACTATTTCCCCGAGTGGCCCTTCACACAGCTCCCGATCAGTTAACTTCACAGCTAGAACGCCATGGTATAAGTTCTGATACCATTTATACATCTTTATTGCACCTTCCCAATTTCCGACACAGAGTCGGAAGAAAAGGCACCCTGAAGAAGCTTGTGCTGTAGAGATCGCAAAAGATCCCGAGAAAGACGCCCTATCAGATGTGGGGACCAGCAGCAGTCCCTGGTATGGATGCTACCCTTAGAGCAGGGCCTCTCAGGGTGCATGCACTGTGCATGGTACTTAAGACGACTTCGCTTGGTTGACCAGAGTGCAGACACCCACTCCTCGATTTGGAGCAATAGCGCTCTCTTTCCCCACGCCTGTCTCGCTCGCTCCGCCTGTCTACCTCTTCCTCACTTGCACCGTAGCGCTCCAAATCCGAGCCGAGTTGAGGCGAGCTTAGCCGAGTACCCAAGAACGAAGCGTTAGTCCCAGCCAAGCCGAGTGGGACCTATGCACTGTGCACAGGAACTCTGCGCCGCAGTTTGCACGCGTGAAATTTTGGGCGTTTGGGGGGCCCTGCCTTAGAGGGACAAATAGCTAGACTTCGAGCAAGTAAATCAGGGCAACAAAAATATGAAATGCTGTCATGCCCCGGCAAGGGCAAAGGACTGAGGAGGACGAAGTGACCTCATTTCGTTCTACACATACCTTTAAATCATTGTCTAACCAAATCCATACTGCTTTCTCTCTCTCTCTCTCTCTCTCTCTCTCTGCTTCTCTCACCCTCCATGACTCTTTCCGTTAGTATCTTGGGTAATATATCCTCCTTTTATCGGCTCAAGTAAACCCACCACCGCTCCGTGTCCATACGCAGTGGCATGAATCTACTCGCTGTGACTGCCCTCCTTCTGTTGCTCCCACCTGCTCGTAACATCATCACTGCTTTTATACCTGGTGAGTTGGCGCGCAATGCCGTACAGTAAGTAGAAGAATAAGCTTAAGTGGATCTTTTAAAAGTAGGAAAGATCATAATATGAAGATAAAGTTGGAATTCAAGAGGACAGACTGGGGAAAATATTCATTTATAGGATGAGGGGTAAGGGATTGCCCAAGGGAAGTGTTCGATATATTTCTATGTTCGTTGAAAATATGTAAGAAAAAGCTAAGTAAAACAATTGTGAATATACACGTATGAGGTAAACAATTAATAGGCCAGTATCCAGTATTCGGGAGATAGTAGGTTCGAACCCCACTGTCGGCAGCCCTGAAGATGGTTTTCCGTGGTTTCCCATTTTCACACCAGGCAAATGCTGGGGCTGTACCTGAATTAAGGCCACGGCCGCTTTCTTCCCACTCCCAGCTCCTTCCCTGTCCCATCGTCGCCATAAGACCTATCCGTGTCAGTGCGACGTAAAGCAACTTGCAAAAAAGAAAAAGAAAATCATAGGGAATCTGTCATCTGGGCGACCGCCCTAAATGAAGATGATTGATTGATTAATTAATTGATTGATTGATTGATTGATTGATTGATTGATTGATTGATTGATTGATTGATTGATTGATTGATTGATTGATTGATTGATTGATTGAACTTAAGAGTGTAGTTTCAAAAGGCGTTATTTCCACTTTCAAAAACTTAAACAGTATTTCGTCCACATGCATTACAGTAGGCCTAGTTGAATATTATCGAATGTCATGAGCAATCCAGACCAGGAAGGTGTGATACCTTATAACTTGTGCCAAACTCGATCTTGGGTACGTTCTATGTGTCCTTTATTTTACGTTTCTTGCGCTTCTCCCACAACTTTGCCACGGTGGAAATAGCAGCATTTGAACAAATACTCCCAAGCTGTTCCTTCCAACTTAGTAGAAAACAGTATGAATAATAAATAATATTCAGTTAATGTTTTATTCATTCACATAGTGCTAGGATATAACATTCAAGTAATCAGTCTACCACATTTACAAAATATATTCTATGCGTGGAAGAGAAGAGGAAAATGTTTACAATCCACAGCAGCGATTACTTTAATTGAGAATACGACTTACTTTAAAGTAATGTCACAAATTTTACATCATCACAATCTCCACTCTAACGTGCTAAATTAACATGATCACAATCTACATTGCAAAATACAGCGTGACAGAAATATGAGCCTATTTATGTTTATTAACAAGCTAATCGGACACTAAATTCAGTACTATCGCATCATCTGAGGTAATTGTAATATTTTACAGATCTCACTGGTCTCTTCTGTGCTAGGATACATTTACATAATGATACACACTCTTGTAGAAAAGAGAATGTTGGCTAGACATAAGGAAATGTTACAAAATCTGTTTAAAGTGAGGAGAGAATTTCCTATGTTGCCATCTAGAAGGCTCAGCTCTCTCACAACAGTCCATTACCAACAGGTATGAAACGCCATTTGAAAAGAAACATATTTTCTAAAGAGAACAAATTTCATCAAAAACGGCAGGAAAAAATTAATTTACATATTTTAATACAGATAACGTATTTGTTTTAAAACGGATATGATTGCTTATTACAATCAATATATTTCCTTAATTTGAACTACATTCCGTCGGTTATGATTTCATCCGGACACGATTTTCTTATCTTACAAAAACGATGTGTCATAATCTTTATTGTTTCTACTGCATTAAATACCTCACGAGCATAACTTCACAAAGAGTTAAAAGAAGTCGAGGAAATGATCTTCATATAGAGCGCAAGGTATTAGAGAGCTTTCCATTCTACAATAATGTTCATTTTATCACGTATTACATCATCTTCGTCGTAAAATGTATACGAGCAGTCTTTCTAAAGAGTTGTTGGCTCAGCCGGAATAATAATAATAATAATAATAATAATAATAATAATAATAATAATAATAATAATAATAATAATAATAATAATACCGTGCGGTTAGGGGCTCGCAGCTGTGAACTCGCATCCGGGAGATAGTGGGCTCGAACCCCGCTGTCGGCAGCCCTGAATATGGTTTTCCGTGGTCTCACATTTTCACACTAGGCAAATGCTGGGCATGTACATTAATTAAGGCCACGGTCGCTTCCTACCCATTTCTAGTCCTTTCCTGTCCCATCATCACCATAAGACCTATCTGTGTCGGTGCGACGTAAAGCAAATAGCAAAAAGAAAAGATAAAAATAATCATGTTCTTCTCTATGATGTAGGGGTTAGTGTGATTAGCTGCCATCCGAAGGTCCGGGTTCGATTCCAGGCTCTGCCATGAAATTCGTAAAGTGGTACGAGGGCTGGAACGGGGTCCAATCAGCCTCGGGAGGTCAACTGAGTAGAAGAGGGCTCGATTTCAACCCCAGCCATCCTGGAAGTGGTTTTCCGTGGTTTCCCACTTCTCCTCCAGACAAATGCCGGGATGGTACCTATTAAGGCCATGGACGCTTCCTTCCCCCTTCGTTGTCTATTCCTTACGTTCCTCCCATACCCCCACAAGGCTCTTCTTCAGCATAGCAGGTAACCATCTATATAAATGAAGTTGTAGGGGGTCTGCTGTCTGTAATTTCGTTTGTTATGCCAATTTTTCAGACATTGATGTGTTCTAGGTCAACTCAAGACTGAATAGGTGGTTTTTATTTTTCGTATCTGTCTGTTTGTTCCACCATCACGGCGAGACGGCTGTATAGATCTCGACCAAACGTCATATTTAGAGTATACTGACCCCGGAGAAGATTTTGATATGCATATGATTAAAAAATATTTGAATAGACGGGGGATTTATAGAAAAATCAGAACAGTTTCCCTCCATTTTCTCTTATAGGCCTACTATTAATTTCCTTTAAAATCCGTAGACTGTACGTGAAACGTCTCTTCATTATAAACACCCTTTGTTATGTTCATAATATAGCTTACTCTTCAAATGACGGAGCAAATTACTAAATGCTCTGTAAGGAGTGACGGACAGACCGACAACGAACCTACAGGTCACCATGGCAACGTCTCTGACTGCTTGCCATCAGGGAAGTGGCGTATTACCATTTCCGTCATAATTCCTGTAAACTCGTGGTTACCGAGCGAGTTGGCCGTGCGCGTAGACGCGCGCGGCTGTGAGCTTGCATCCGGGAGATAGTAGGTTCGAATCCCACTATCGGCAGCCCTGAAGATGGTTTTCCGTGGTTTCCCATTTTCACACCAAGCAAATGCTGGGGCTGTACCTTAATTAAGGCCATGGCCGCTTCCTTCCAACTCCTAGGCCTTTCCTATCCCATCGTCGCCATAAGACCTATCTGTGTCGGTGTGACGTAAAGCCCCTAGCAAAAGAAAAAAAAAAAAGACTCGTGGTTGCTCCTTCGGTCGAGACCAAGAGAGACGTCTATCGGCCATTCTGCGGGATATTGACGGAATATCGTTGGAGATTATAACCGTCCTCGAATACCTTAAGAAATAACACCATAAGTCATCTTCTTATCTGTTTAAAGAATCCCTGCGCATCAATTTCTCCTCTGTTACCGCTTTCTAATATCCGTAATTCATACCATCACAATTTATTGAGGAACATTCGATTTTCCAATACAACCACTTGGTATTCAAATATTTATCCTATCCAGATGTCCTCAGTTATAATCCTATTTTCTATTCATTTCAACTTTTTTATTTGTACCACTTTCTTTCTTAATTTCTCTGCACGTATGCGAGTGCTAAACCCGATACCTGGATACACTTTTCTTTTTTTAGGAAATATTCCAAGGTGTTCAAATATATAACTTTTGGCTCCGGTAATATCGAAATTTGGATGCATTTTAATGACGGTGCGGACCTTCGTTTTGGGATAATTGGTGGCTAACGGTAAGTTGTATTACAAAACAGATAGCACAATTTCCGTTCTATTGCTGATACGATTGTTTATACGTTAGATAGCGCTGCAATTCTCGATTTTAATCAAATCTTCTGAACTCGATTGTGATTTGCATTACGAAAAATGGCCTGTCTTATGAAAATTCTCCATCCCTATTGTGAAAGGCAGTTGCAAAGTGAGCCTGTCGTTATAGTAGAAAATCCAGAGCTCGATTGTGATTGGCAGTAGTAAATGTGGCCTCCTATTACATTCAAAACTTCCCCATTGCCTACCTTACATCGGAAACAACGTATTCTGTCCTCCCTGCTTTGTTTCTAGGATAGCGCTAAGAGGCATACAATTTAATATCATCTTACTCACTGCCTTTATAGTAATTTACGGAGAAATCCGTATACAATGTAGAATACCGTAGCGAAGCACGGGTACATTTGCTAGTAATAATAATAATAATAATAATAATAATAATAATAATAATAATACGACTGCACACTGCACTGACTACACTTATTATTGTTTTCGGAAACACCGAAGTGTCGCAAATTTTCTTTGCGGGAGTATTTTTACGTTCTCTTTCTTATGCCGACACGAGGCTGGCGAATATGAACACATTCAAATACCATCGGACTGAACTCGACTAGCTGAACCCAGAAAATCAGCGTCTGAGCCACTCGCCCCGAAAATAATAATAATAATAATAATAATAATAATAATAATAATAATAATAATAATAATAATAATAATACCGAGCTCGATAGCTGCAGTCGCTTAAGTGCGGCCAGTATACAGTATTCGGAAGGTAGTGGGTTCGAGCCCCACTGTCGGCAGCCCTGAAGATGGTTTTCCGTGGTTTCCCATTTTCACACCAGGTAAATTCTGGGACTGTACTTTAAAAAATGCCACGGCCTCTTCCTTTCCACTTCCAGCCCCATCCTGTCCCATCGTCGCCATAAGACCTATCTATGTCAGTGCGACGTAAAGCAACTTGCAAAATAATAATAATAATAATAATAATAATAATAATAATATGAATAATAATGGTTACGGACTTTCCGTGGATCACAGAGTATTATGAACCGCATGGGTGGAATGGCTGTACAAGAAATTACTTAGAGCAGCATTTAACATAACAAACTTGGAAATTTTTGCCCGAGTGCACCAAGCTCGGTAATTATCAGCCTTTACGAAACCGTGGTAAAACTTTTACCGTGGTATTATCGTAAAAGCAGTGCACCCGCCCGGTTTCGTTACCGCGGTTTCTTGACGCTTGATTTTCTCGCTATTATTCCCCTCGGAAGAAATTCGAAGTAGTATTCAGGAAGCAGTGATCATTTCGATAGTCACTTGTCTTTAGTTTATCCAGCCGGCAGTGATCGTTTCGACAGTCACTTGTCCCTCGTGTTTACATTTTGTGACAGCGCAAGCAAGTTATCGACTCCTTAAAATGGAAAATAATGTTCGACATGTTTTGAATGTTACATCGAAGTCCTAAAGACATGGAAGGGGACCTCCTTTTCCACACACAATATTGTCTCTCGACAACATTCCTTGTGGCAATATGGGCTCTGTTATATCGTTGTTCTGCTGGGGAGGTGGGATTCTGAACAGGTGTAAGGAGGAAGGATTTACATGGGTAACCTCCATCACCCAAAAGATAGCATTAGCTATTTCTCTCGTCTCGAGACGCGCTCTCAGCCGAGAATTGTGAAATATTGTGCTATCATGAGTCGACCGTGGCCATCTTGCTACAATATCTCGTATCGTGAGGTTCGAATCGCTCACAGTTTGCACGTTTAGCGAGAAATAACCTTTCCTATTTCTAAATACCTCCCCATTTTCACCTCCGGGAGACTGTATTCACACATGAGTGAAGTCCAGCGCACCCAATACAACAAGGAACCCAGCTATTGTATGAAACCCTTCCATAACCTCTCCTTGCTCCCGCTGCGTAAGTGGAAGTTGAATGAACTGTGGCGATAACAACGCAAGTAGATCAGAAACCTTGTGTATTATGCGGCATACATTTGTTCTGCCAACATCACAGACGTCACCGATCACTCCTTGAAATGTTCTAGTTGCATAGAACCGCAGCGCTATTAAAAGACGATTTCTAGGTGATATAGGATAGTTTCCCCCAGTCGGGCATTCCAATTGTTCACCATTTAAATCTAAAATGTAATTCACTGTTTCCTTACGCAATCTAAATCTTCACTGGAACGAAACATCGCTTAATTCTTCAAATAAATCGCGTCTCTCTTCTATAATTCTCCCTTCATTTCTTTCAGACTGATTAAGATACTGGAGATATAACCTATAGTTGTTAAGCTCCATCTTGGAATCTTTAACCACAGAGCACAAATACAACTTTATCGCGGTTTTCTTAGTTAACCGCTCGGTCACGGGCGGTAAATATTATACCGCGGTAAAATGTCGGTAAACTCGAAACCGAGCTTGGTGCAACAGAATTACGACTTTACGCTGGTAAAATTGTGAAGTTACCGCGGTATTCTCTTTACCGAGGTTGGTGCACTCGGGCATTTATTTCTTTCCTCTTCAAAATTGACAGATAGAAAATCTGAATGACTAACAAACAATAGAACAGGTTATGAATGAGCTCGTCAGCTCTAACAATGTCAGAGACTTAGAAGTCCGAACATCAGGTATCAAAACTTGCGATAATTACAAGTTTGTAAAATTTCCATAGAGAAGAGATTGCTCCGGATAGGTAAAATGTTTTACAACAGCAAAACTTGCTCCTATCACTTACATCACATAGGAGTCTGAGCTCCAAAATACCATAATCTAGCCCCGTAGAGGCAATTAGTTTATTTTGATGCACTGAAATTGCACTAGGCAACACATCTAGCGACCTCACCTTAGCGTGTTCATACACGACTGCAATCAAAACGAAGAAATATTTATATAATAAACAGGGGCATAATTGCCCATACTACATGGCCTTAACTGTAAAAAGAAATGGTTGCACATAACCGGTCCTAAATAAAAGGCAAGGAGGCGAAACACCAGCACTCCTTCTAGAAATTACTGGAAACCTAAGTGGGCTTACGGCCTAAAGATACAGAGGCTAATCCAATTCTACAAGCGAGTGACAAAAGGAGTATCATTTGAAGCCAAGACAAGATATACAAAAGTTTGAGGTTGAAAACTTTCGTCGCCAAAAGCAAGGTTGAATGGGAAACGACAGAGGGAGACCATTCTTCGTTCCCACACGTTGCATATTTCCCAGTAGGGAATAGAAACATAGTCCTCAAACTTCGCCGATAATTTTTTTTATTAATACAACTTCCCCCATGAGGAGGCTGCCACAAGGACAAAGTATATCAACTACACAGTGTATTGTCTTCTAAGTTTTCTAATATGCCAGATAGAAATACCCATCACAAGGCTCAGGAATACGTTTGGAATGAATTTGGAATCCTACATTTAAACCACCAGTTTACAAAATTACTTTAAAAGTAAACGGCAGAAACCTTCCCCTCAAACTACCCGCAGGCGCTATCACATATTTAGGTAAATTCAGACATTGGCTAGTGTCGCTGGATGTTCTTCAAGCAGACCTCGCCCCTGCCCCCTGGGATTCCGTCAATTCGAACTCCCAACCACAGAAGGAATTCAGACAGACGGCCCTAATGTGCCCTGCTTTTATATTTCCGTAAAATGAAGCTTCCAGAACTCTTTGCTGATTGGCTGGATTCCTTTACACATCCCCGGATTTAATTGGATAGAGAACATATTTCCAAGCATCTGATAGGTAGATTACAATAGAGGAGGAACCAGCTGAAGTGTTGACAAGTTTGGTACATTAAAAAATCCTCAGAATAAGGTTTACCAACCCTTGAAATAAACATTACTCTATCAAATAGTTAGCTTTTAGTCCGGTAGGAGCAAAGAAATCGATGGTAGAGAAGGCGAAATTCTTTGGTAGTTTACCAGTTCAAGGGCGTTGGCATAGATGACCGTCAAGAAGGTGCGCATTTTAAATAGCCGGGGAAGTATTCCCCTGGTACAGACCTCCAACTCCAAAGGTTTTTCAATGGGGTGAACAGCTTTGAAAATTTGAAGTACAGTAGCACATTGATTTTGAGAAATACTTTGGTAAGCTTGAGTACATCTTGTATAAGAGTCCATTCTTGGTTGTTTGTTTCGGATTCTCGAAGTAGAGTTCTCCTGATAACAGCCCTGTAGCAGTCCAAGTCCGGACTGTACTGTTCAGGGTTGACGGCATGAGCGGCCACCGCTGCCGACGTGTGGATGGCACGCACGAACCCTTTGTGTACCATTGGTGGCTGAAGTCGAGGTGATGAGAGCCCAAGACCAAATAATAAGGTTCCACCCAAAGATAAAGTGGGAGGTGGAGTACTGCATCCCAGCATCTTCCCACGATGACAGGCCCAAAGGAGATAGTTTCTGGAGTCTTAGTCGGAACTAGGCGGGCCGATACCCCACGTCGGCATCTCCCTCAGGTGGGTTTCACATGGCCTCAGATGTAATGTTGGGCACTGTAACATGCAAATGTTGTGGCAAAATTTTCGTACACAAGTGCTACATATAGTGTAGATAATGGCTGGCGACTTTGGAGGAGGAGCACACGGAGTTTCTGATTCAGATTTTGAGGCACAGGTGGTTTAGGGAAAAATTCGTAGAAATGAGAGAAGGGAAGGATTCTATAAATGAACTTTTATAACAAAACAAAAGTTAACATTTAGGGTACAACTTAATCACATGAAAAAATATTATTTTCCATACATAAATTTAGGCGTAAACAATGGAAGCAGAAGTCCTCCTTATCTTAACTTCCTATAATACTTATAAAATAGACTAAGGAAAGACATATAATTAATTCAAAAATTTAATCATTTGGTGGCATTTAAGGAATAAAATGAAAGGCCTTCACACAGGCCTTACTTGAGACAGATGAACACGGAAAATCCTTTCAGTCTCTGGTTTACTTACCAGAAGAATGACAGGCGTAAGAAAATCCAAAATAATACAAAGTCCATGAAATCTGGGAGCAAGCTTGCCCGCGGGAACAACATTTCTAACCATGACCTGGTCTCAAAATTTGAAATTGATAGGTTTTCTTCCACGGTCATAGATCATCATTACTCTCTTATGAGAGACCATACGATTATTCCAGGCTTTCCTCCTAAGAAATTGATAGACCACAAATTTGACAATGGGGCGTTTGGGACGAACTTATGAGAGAAATTGGCAAAAACTTGGGAGACTCATGAACAAAAAAAATGAAAAAAATGAAAAAAAACCAATGCAAGGATGTATCCCAACGAGAATGATATTTGTGGTGGAAGGCGATAAGGGCTGTTCGAAGATTTCGATTAACCCGCTCATTGAGGGATGGCTGGGAGTAGTAGGGCGACGTAGTGAGAGTGAAATAGAGAAATCGAAACAGAACTTACGAAATAGATTGGAAGTGAAAGCCGTAGAGTTATCGGCAATAATGTATTGACATGGTCCAAATGATGCAAATATAGAACTGAGGCAAAAAATAGTAGTTTGTGCAGTGGAAAGCCTAGTAGGAAACAGCCATGAAAATCGGGTAAATCCATCAACACGTACAAGAATGAATTTATTGCCGTTCCCTTTAATAGCGAGAAGGGTCCTACAAAATCAATATACAATCGCTCCATTGGGCGAGAAGCTTGGTGCATTATCAACAGCCCTACTTTGGTAGAATAATGTGGGGTTGCTAATGACAAAAGTTTTACATGTTTTAACCAATTCTTTAATTCCGCCGTCCATGGCCTTCCAGATGAACAGCTCCCTAATACTCTCTCTGGTTTAAAAAATGTCCAGATGTGCCCCTAATGGGGTCTCATGGTAATATTTGAAGATCATAGGTGCTAGAATAAATGGAACCACAATTTTCATCGTTTGTTCGTGCCTTGATGGGCAACACAGGACCCCATTCCTCAATATATAGGGGCCAACATGTTCCCCAGAAGAACATGGGGGCCATCACCGAATCTTCACTTTGGTATTTAGCAATATCAATATTTAGCATTAGTCAGGATGGCACTTATACCAGAAGGTGTGAGGAGAGATGGCAGAGGGCATTCTTCAGAATAAGAAGAACTTATAGGATCCCTAGAAAACATTCTGCTAAACCCATCTGCGACCACATTCTCCGATCCCAGAATGTGCCGCATCTCAAAGTGGAATGCAAAAATTCGGATTGTCCAGCGATCAATTCGCCAGGTACGACGGGGCTTAGCAAGCACCCAACTTAGAGCCTAATTATAAGTATCTAGTTCAAACTTGACATTCTCTAGATAGAAACGGAATTCAAAGAGTACAGTAAGTCCCTCTAGTTCAAATATGGAACATTTCGACTCTTGAGGTGACAAGGTACGAGACGCATAGGTGATGGGCCGCCTTCCGAGTTCAGATTCCTGTAGAAGAACCGCAGCAACAGCAGATGAAGACGCGTCGGTCTGTATAATGATCTACCTGGTGAAATCCTGCATAGCCAAGACAGGGGCATTGCAGAGGGCTAATTTAAGATTCTTGAAAGCGGCTTATTGGGTAGGATCCCATTCGGATTTGACACCTTTCCTGCGAAGGAGATTCACTGGTGCCGTCCGGTTAGCGAAGTTTGGAATACATTTTCTGAAGACGTTTACCATACCGATGCATCTAGCAGCACCTTAGACATCTTCGGGAGGCTTTAAATTACGGATAGCCTTAGTTCTAGATTATCTATAGAAACTCTATCGGGGGAAACTGTATGACCCAAGAAGGACATTGATGGTTTAGCAAAGGATACTTTTGACAATTTAACCGTCAAACCTGCTTTACGAAGGCGTTCGTGTGCTTCCTCTAAATGAGCTAGATGTTCTTCAAAAGTCTCTCAGTAAATGGCAACATTATCTAAATAATGGTAAAGATATTCAAATTTAATGTCAGAGAAGACCCTCTCTAGCAATCTAGTAAGAACCACCGCTCCCGTGGGTAGTCCGAGGGAACGTGGTTGTATTGCTATAGATTCCAGTAGGTAGCGAAAGCAGTCGATGTTTCAATTCTTTCGCAAGTGATGTATGATTATAGGCTTTATTGGGGCCTAAGAAGTTGAAAAAATTATCCATACGAGACCGAGAGAAGCATGAATACAAATCGGAAAGGGGTCCTGACTGGAGAACAATCTTACGGTTCAACACCCTGAAGTCGCCTTGTGATTTCGGCACAAGAAAAATAAGTGATGAATATGCCGAAGTAGATGGCGAACGAAATCATCGCTCAAAATCTTATCGATAATTTCCTTAAGGACCTTTATATTAGGAGGTGACAACCTATAAGGAAGGAATCTTACAGGGATCGAATCCGTAACCTCTATCTTATATTAAATGAAGTCAGTCACACATATATTTTACGAAAATACATCAGAAAATGACTGACAAAATTTACGAATGCAGGTAGCCTGATCTTCAGGCAGATGATTAATCTAACGTCATCTCACTCTGAGGAGGCAAAAAATGAGAACATGGAAATTACTATCAAACTTGATGGTGCATGATTTCCTTTGAAGATAAAGCATAAGACCTGAATGAAACATAAAATCTGACCCTAATATCACAGGGCATGACAAATGTTGAGCAATAAATAATTTAAATTTTCAGGTAAACTTAAAAATACAAATTTTTGCATGGATGAATTCTAAAATTTCTGAAGGCGAAGAGTTGGCCGAAACACATTGTACACTGGAAGAAACATATTCGGGAAATTTACAACAGAACTTTAATTTAGAATACCATTCTTAAATAATGGGTACTGTACTTCCGTAATCTAACAGGGAGTGGCAGGTTCATTGTTTGTTTCAATTTTGAGGAAGAGCACAAATTCTGGAGCACCAGAATAATTTTTAAGCATTCTCTAGGACCTTCAAAGAACGCTTTAGATGAACTTATTTTCTCAATACCTGAAATGGTGAAATCGGAATTAAACTGGGCTGAGCCGAGAGACACAGGCTGGAAAGAGGACTCAGCCGAGCGCTGTACTCAAATTCTGTTATTGTTAATACCTGAGGTAGACCAAGAAGAGGGCGAGTTACGATTTGGTGCAAAGTGTGTGAAAAACCACATTTAAAAGAGCCTAAAGAGGCAGAAGATCAATTTTTAGAGTCTTTGATATTTAATAGGAGCCACTTATTCCTTAAATGATCCGCAGACCCACAAGCATAGCATTTACGGGGAGTGAAAGTTTTACGTGGGGGAGCCCGAGAAATATTAGTAGGAGGAGGTGGATTGCGCGCAGCTCTCAGTGTGTCGGCGTATTTCACTCCCTCCGGAGAAACTGACATGCCTCAAGTTTCCTAAACTTTGAGGACGGGAAGCAAAACACAAATACGAGCGGTAGGATGGAGAAATGCATTCAATAATGGTCTGTACTATTTGACCTTCGGAATAGTGCAAGGAAAATACCCTACTGTAGAATTTGATATCCTGAATGAAATTAGTTAGATTTTCTTCTAGCTCTGAACTCCGAAATGGTATTTCTGAATTATTGAAGACAAGGCTCTCGCAGGGATAAAGTTAGCCAGAAGTGTGGATGGAAACTTTCGATGGTACTTCTTTCCGATATGGCTTTAACTATCTTGTCTGACTAGGCACCAACTGTGTAGGGATAGATTATTTCTAACATTTGAGATTGCAAAAGGCCAAACACCGAAGCGTGAACTTGGAATTCCACAAGAAATCTTTAAAACGAAATGACGTCGTTAGTGGAGTTGACAGAATATCTTGAAATCCCTTTAAGCAACATGGCTAAAGTATGGCGTAAGCCACTAAGGCCTAGAATTACTAAGGGAGAGGCAGCCGGAAGATGAGGTGCTTCGAAAGTGACACTACTAATTAAAAATGGGGCAAGGTGTTATGGACTTGGGGCATGTCTTATCATCATTTGATGACGATATATAATCATGCTATTCTACCCGTCATATTGTATGCCGCAGAAGTATGGAGCATCTCCATATCAAAAAGAGCCAAATTGAAATTGCAATAAATACAAAGATATTTTCTGATATTTGCAACAAAGGCGTACAGAACAGTCTCAAACAATGCTTTGCAAGCTATAGCCTGCACAATGCCCATAGATGCAGCCATTATTTTACATAACGACATCAAAGCCATCTCCAGAGGACAACCCACAAACGCAGTAGTTCCTTCACTGAAAGAAACTGAAATCCAAACAAGATCAAGAAGAAACCATCCTAGAGATAATCATATAAACATCAATACTTCAGGAGCTGTAGATAAAGCAGACGTCCTCATCTTTATAGACGGATCGAAAAAGCAAAGCCATGTCGGAGCAGGAATGGTAGTCGAGAAAAACTCGAAGGAAATCTTCATTCAAATAAAAAGGTTAGATATCAATTGCTCGGTATTCCAAGCCGAACTATTGGGCATCATCATGGCTTCAATAACTTATCCATATTGTATCGGGAAATGATTGTGGGGCTAGAGCATGGGAAGGATCTCTGGTCGTGTTCGGTTGATTTTGGAGCAGGTACAGAGACGGATAGTATCGCAGGGCGAATAATAGATGGTAAATCTTTTTGATAGAGTTTATTAACAATATCCACAGAAAATCACCCTGCAACTCAAATTTCTAGCTAATATTTGCCAAAAAGTGCAAAATAAAAGATTTATGTTACGATCTTCTGAGACGTCTATTTGCTTGAGAATGTCCAAAATAATTATTACTCTTTCATAGATCATGTACAACCTACAGTTCATCTAATTTAAATGCAAACACAAAATATCACTCAGCATCTTGAATATTATTCAGTGCATCACTTATGGTGCTGACCTACAGTCTTTCTAATTTTTAGAGCATAAAATGAACACACACTGTCATGAAAAATTTGATAAATAAAATGAAATGTTTTATCACTTGCTGCATGTCTCCACAGTTCGTTTGAATTGAAAAATGAAATTAATAGAGCACTTGTAAATCCTATAGTTCATCTAGGTAACGTGCATTCAATTAAATCAATGACTTTGAAAAGAACTTTATAGTTTAAAAGCAAAATATGAATTTCTTTTAAATGATGATAAATTACGAGTTGATATTCACACGAAGCACTTGTTAGAGCACTGTAATGAACTAAGTGCTTTGTAAAAGTCAGTCAGTTGGATTACTCACTCAGAATACGAGAAGATCTGCTTACAAGTGTTGGAGTTGTGCTGTACGGCGACTTGGTGTCTGGAACATTCCGCAGAGTGCGGCCAAGGCGCGAACTGAGTACCGGCGGCGTTCAGTGAAGATACCACGTCTGTCTCCCTCGTCGACGTCCCTTGATGGGTACCATAACTGAAGAAACCACGTAAATCCCTCGTTGGAAGCGACGTTAGATGTAGCAGGATCTCGTAGCACTTTGCCAAGATTTCCGTTGTTCTTGGAGGTAATGTCGTAACACGGAAAGTTCAATTGGCACTAATGAATTCACAAATATCACGGATATTAATACTACACACCGACATAAGTTGTAATGCACAGTTCTATTCTTATATTAATTTTATGGTGTTGAATTGGAATTCACAGTCCATACTACGGAAAACACACAGTTCATGGATTTGAGATTTAACACAGTTCATAATTGTCACTAATTATGTCTGAGATTCGACTGTAAAGAAATGAACACAGTCCATAAGCACTTGAAAAATGTGATTTATAACAGTCTCTACCACTGTCCCAGAAATAATATTATTCACAGATTAAGGCGATTTTATGGCTGGATTTACACCACACTAGTCTGTACTACTTAATATTATCAAAAAAGTCCTTAATGTTCACTAGGCTTCTCACGGTGGTGCTTGAAAAATCGAGAAAGTGCATAAGGAAAATAGTTACTTCTAGCCCTTTTATGAGACGAATGTCGAGTGAAATAATGTCTTATACAGTTCACTGTTATATTATTGTAGGAGAAATACGTCGTAGATTGGTTGAAATTGTCTCGAGTTAGGCTTATAGTTCACCACACGCAATGACTTAGAATATTATCACAGTTCAGAATTAGGTGAAATTGGTAATGTTCACGATGTCGTATACTGGTCAGTAAAACATTGGACACTTCAATTCTCACTTCCAATTATAGCTTCACTCGGTTAATTAAATTATAAGTATCATATCCTACTACAACAATTCAGTCGGAGAAATATCTAGAATATTTCCGTCGTCGCGGCGCGGCAGAAACTTTACGTACGACGTTGTTGTACTATTTTAACAGCGTTCGAGTGTGGCCACGACTATGTCCTCGCGAATCGCGACGGAACATACTGTCCTTACGGCACACTTACTGCACACACTGTACACTGCACACTGTACTCTCTGCACACTGGTTATGGCCTTGGCCCAGTGACCTATTTATACAAGTCTTGCGAGCAGCGCTCTGAATCAGGTGATGAAGGGGCGAGAATTCCTTTAAAACTTTAAATTATTATATTCGGGAACCACTGGACGGATTGACTTCAAATTTGCAGGGTTTTACTTCCAGAATATTAGCTACAATTCAGCGTTGGTCTCGTGTTGATCGGTCCAGGCGTTAAAAAGTTCATAAAAATAATCGAGAAAGTTCAGAAGAGGAGGTAAGCTACAGGCAGCGGTGACGTCAATTGACCTCGCTCGACTTGCGTTCCCCCTTCGTGCAGGGCAGCGAGACGAGAACATTCTCTCACACAGCTGTTCATGCATCGGAACTTAATTGTATGCTCAAAAATAAAATTTATAACTCGTATGTGCCAGGGCCTATGCCTTCCTGGTACATGATGTTGTTATTATAACTGTAAATATCCCGTGATATACCTGTAGGTGAAACACGGGTTGTAAATATATAGCTAAAAATGAAAAAACCTGTTATGGATTGCTGAAAGCATTAGCTATCTGTTCAGATGGAGGAGATCCTGCTGTTGTTCAACCCATGCTCCACTATCTGAAGACTTATTAGGATCCTCTTCCGTATTTATGGTTAATGGAGCAACGTAATCACTCTTACCACTATGAAACCCAGTCAACAATTCGTTCACCTTACTGGACAGCTCCGAAATATGTTGGCACAAGGAGTTAGCCACACTAAACGCTCAGCTTAAGAGACAACAGATTATAAAAGTGAAACAGTCTAGCCTGAACACGTTTAAGTTGGTTACGCGAGGGCTCACCTCCTTAAAAAACTAACAACAGATGCAAAATCAGCAATATTTGTGGTGA
The DNA here is from genome assembly GCF_040414725.1 of Anabrus simplex. NCBI lineage: Eukaryota > Metazoa > Arthropoda > Insecta > Orthoptera > Tettigoniidae > Anabrus > Anabrus simplex. Next base: position 330,055,626 of record NC_090265.1, read on the forward strand.
TCGTGGATAACGCTACACCAACTTCCTCCTCTCCATAAACTGGAATACAAATATCTAGATCTAAAGAATCTTTTAATCTAAATGCATTACCGCAACCGTGCCACCAGACTGAACCATTCTAATTGCTATTTCATAAATAAGTTCTTCCTTGCGTAAATACCAAGGAGCAAGAACGTCTCTGGTGCCAGACGTGATGAGTGAAATTTTGACAAAATTTAGAAAAATAGGAAAACCGAACAATTTCTAGTGTTCAAATCCAAAATTTAGGAGTAATAGTCAGAAGGGGCTTTGTCCAGGGCCATTCAACCACGATATTCTACCACATATTACGGAGTATCCGTGGCTCACAGAGGAATAGGAAGCGCATGGGTTGAATGGCTGTACAGTAAATTACTTAGAGCAGCATTTAACATAACAAATTTGGAAATTTTATTTCTGTTTTTTTTTAAATTGAGAGATAGAAAATCTGAATGAATAGAAAACAATAGAACAGGTTATTAATGATCTCGTCAGCTCTAACAATATCGGGGACTTAGAAGACCGAACATCAGGTACCAGATAATTACAAGTTTATTAAATTTACATAGAGAAGAGCATAATTGCTCCGGACAGGTACAATGTTTTACAAGAACAAACTTTGCTCCTATCAGTTACATTACATAGGAGTCTGAGCTCGAAAATACCATAGTCTAGCCCCATAGAGGCAATCAGTTTATTTTGCTACACTAAAATCACACTAGGCAACTCATCGGGTGACCTCACTTTAGAGTGTTCATACACGGCTGCCCCATCCTGGGCTTATCAAATGCTTCACAATAAGATTGACCACTTTTTCTAAAGGAAACCAAAATGAAGAAACAATTATATAATAAACAGGTGCATAATTGCCCATACTACATGGCCTTAACAGTAAAAAGAAAAGGTTGCATATAACCGGTCCTAAATAAAAGGCAAGAAGGCGAAACACCAGCACTCCTTGTAGAAATTACTAGAAACCTAAGAGGGCTTACGGCCCAAAGATACAAAGACTAATTCCATACTACAAGGGAGTGACTAAAGGAGGAACATTTGAAGCAAAGACTTATTTACAATATTTCGAAGTTGAAAAGTTTAGTAACACAAAGCAAGGTTGAATTGGAAACGACAGAGTAGGGAATAGCAACAGAGTCCTCAGACCTCGCCGATAATGCTGCATTTAAATCACCAGTTCAAAAAATTACATTAAAAAATGGCAGAAACTTCCCCTCAAACTACCCGCAGGCGCTATCACATGCTTAGGTAAAATTCTGACATGTCTAGTGTCGCTGGTTGTTCTTCAAGCAGGCAATGCCCCTGCCCCCTGGGATTCCGCCGAGCGGCACACTCAAACACTGAAGGAACTCAGACAAGACGGCCCTAAAGTGCCCTAGTTTTATAGTTCGGTAAGAGGAAACTTCCAGAACTCTTTGCTGATTGGCTGGATTCCTGTACACACCCCGGGATTTAAGTGGCTAAAGAACAAATTTCCAAGCATCTGATAGGTAGATTACAATAGAGGAGGAACCAGCTGAAGTGTTGAAAAATGTGGTACATAAAAAGAATCAATCCTCAGAATGTTTACCAACTCCTAAAATAAAAATTACTCTATCAAATAGTCAGTTTTTAGTCCGGTAGAAGGAACAAACAAATCGATGGTAGAGCCATCTAACGGTAGAAGGCGAAATTCTTTGGTAGTTCACCAGTTCAAGTCCGTTGGAACAGATGGCCGTCAAGTCGGGAAGTAGGTTCGAAATCCACCGTCGGCAGAGCTGAAGATAATTTGCCATCGTTTCCGCTTTTTCATCAGGCAAATGCTATTTTGTCTCTTTCTTTAAAGTCATGTTCGTTTCCTTCTCAGTCCAAGCCGCACTGTCGTCGAAGAGTTACAAATAATATGACCTTAAACACTTAGAGAAATATGTTGTTTTGCTGCTAAATTTGTTAGAGGTCAGGGTATTGGCTCTCGGTCCCGGGATCCCGCATTTGATTTTCGACTGGACCGAAGATGGTTAATTCCTCCGGCTCAGAGTCTGGGTGTATGTGTCAATCTTAACACATTTTCTTCTTCTTCACACTACCAACCACCATAAAAAGATGCAAAAGTCAATACATCCTTCCACATATGGTTGGGGTAACGAAGGGCATCCTCGTGTACAAATAGGCCAGATCATCATCACGTCCCAACACTATGTAATTGTGAAAAGAAGTGAAGTAGAAGATAGTGTCATAAGAAACAACCAGAAAACAAACTCATGTCACATACAGCCCAATTTGGGCTTTATCATGCTAAGATGACCTCTGCTCAACCACATGGCATGAAGACACTGGAGTAACACGTGGTCAACCTGACGATATTCTCAGCTGTATTGCATGTCCTTCGTGATCAGGTCTGCTGCCTCTGTTCTGAGACAGCTTCTCAGTTCTCTCGTGAAGCTGGCTCAACACTGTTCAAGCCCTCAGTTGAGAAGTGAAATACAATAATCAAACCTAGAATCCCTGGGTAAGAGATATTCACGCTACCACTATATCATGGAATTGGACGTAAGAGACAAGAAATAATAGTAAATTTACTTCTAATATGCATTGTTTATCGTATCTACAAAGATACTGAGAGAGGCCACGCACACTGAAGCACTCTTAGATATCAATCAATTTTGCTGGATTTTGACCACAGAGCGAGTTTCCCCGCATTCGGACCGTGTAATGCGACGTGGTGGGGTTAAACCCCACTAATGGTAACCCTGAAAAAAAAACTTTCCTTGGCTTCGTATCTCCACACCAAAGCAAATGCAGGGTCCGTACCTTAATTAATGCACGATCTCCTCCTTCCCAATACTAGGCCTTTTCTACCCCATCGTCAGTAAAAGCCTGTCTGAGCTAGTGTGGCGTTAAACCAGCAGCACAGATTTCGATCCCGCAGCCTTGAACTCAGAAGGTAGGAAGTTAACCACGCATTACCTTGCTGGCCTAATTATACATCACAACTAGCCTAGCAATTGAGTATTACTTATTTTTGAAAAAGCATTTATTGCATTCCTTTTAATAAACGCAAGGAAAACAATTGTATATGAGTCTATGGGCTGAAAGGGAATTAAACAATCGGTCTAACCCAGTGGCGTCATTTGATTCCATGTCGTCAGTATAGCGTTTAGGAAATGCTATCTTTTTGAGATAGCTGGTCACTTTAGTCATGAGGTCGTAGAAAGTACACTCCATTTCAGAACATTTTTTCTTTAGAATTTGTTTTACGTCGCACCGACACAGACAGGTCTTATGGCAACGACTGGATGGGAAAGTCTTAGGAGTGAAAAGGAGACGGCCGTGGCCTTAATTAATGTACAGCCCCAGAAGTTGCCTGGTGTGAAAATGGGAAACCACTGAAAACCATCTTAAGGGCTGCCGACAGTGAGGATCGAACCCACTCTCTCCCGAATTCAAGCTCACAGTTGCACGCCCCCAACCGCACGGCCAACTCGCCCGGTTTTCAGAACTTAAATAAAGGAGAAGACATTGAAAAATTCGGTAATCAAGAATGACTATCGTCTCGTAATATATAGTAAGTGTGAAGAATATACATAGTCTCCATTGGGAACCGAATCACCTTCGAAAATGGCGGCGTATTTTTAAGCGGGGTCAACCATAGGGAGGTCAGAGCGTTTTTAAATTAACAACTACCACAGCGATGGATCGGACGCAGGATCGACAGTGATCACGTGCTCTTAACCACATCAGACTTAACACCGTGTGATTCCTTCCTATGGTGATACGTCAGGGATCAAGTCTTGTCCCTCCTCTACCGGCGAATATTCTGGATCTGAAGTGGCGCATCCGAGCCGCCTTCCTAAACATCACAACTGACATGTTGGAGGGGCGTGTATGGGAAGAAGAGACGGACTATCCAGTAGATGTGTGTAGAGTGATAAAGGGCTCACATACTGAACTTCTGTAATGCATGTAAGAAAAACACTTCAAGAGTGCAATAAACAATACGATTCGTATTCCTACATCAATTGGACTCATCATCATCATATTCTAAAGGCTAAGCCTTGTCGCTGCAGCCACATATTTCTCTCTTGAGCCAGTCTTTTCAACTTTTGCACTTCATCCTCAGAAGCACGTTCTTGAAATAAGACACTGTGGGTCGTCCTCTTCCTCTCTTTCCATCAATTCTTCCTTCAATGATGTTACATTGGCGCAGAATGTGACCAATAAATTTTATTTTCAATTTTTCAATTTCAGTTATCAGATTCCCTTCTTCTCATATCTCTCTAAGGACTTCGGTATTGCTCTTAATTTTAGTCCAACTTATTCTCTGCATTCTTCTCCAGATCCACATTTCAATTGCATCTAGGTTTTTTTTTAATTTTCTTGCGTTCCTAATGTCCAGCTTTGGCAACCATACAGAGGCACGCTCCATACAAAGGTTTTTGCATAGGCCTTCCGAGTTTGAATATCTATATGTTTGTTAGCTAGCAGATGCTTTTCATCTTGGAATGCTGTCTTTACCATTGCTATCCTCTTCGTGTCTTCTGATATGCTCCGATTATCACTCGTGATCTGGGTTCCTATTGGAATATTGGACTATGCACTATAATTATTTGAAAATCCGAGAACCGTTTTGAATAAACCTATATTATAAAACGAAGTTCCCGAAGAAGTCGTAATATCCTCATCTCCAATACTATTAATGAATGTCTCCGATTTATAAAGGATCTGATAAAGTATTAAAACGTATAACGATCTGAAATTTTCTCCCAAATAGATGGTCGCTTTGTCAGATTTTAAATCGATAATTTTTATAACCAACACTCCTATCTGTATGCAGTGGAATTCTATTGATAGTGACTTCTAGAAGCAATTGTAGAGGTGGCGATTAGTTTTATAATGGGAAGTACAACTGAGAAAACATACTATATTTACATTATACAGTAAATATGGTAGATGTGCGACGGTTTAAAGAAAGTAGGTACCGGCAAAAGAAGGGGTGGTCCACGAAGTGTGTGAAAATGAAGTTATCCTACTCTCGTAACCCTAATATCGTAGGCGTAAGAAGAGAACAAGAGTTGACCAAAGGAGATCGGATAGGAAAAATGCATATGAGAAGTCTGACACACGTAATTGAAAACAGTATAAGACTCAGCTAGGGGAAACGTGGTGGCCAACTCACACTCCTAAGTTGAGAGCCCTTAATCATATTTGTTTGACAAAATGAGATGAGGGGTATTGATGAAATTTAGATATGCCCCAATCGTTATTTTTTGTCATATGACATCTTACACTTCGATTCATAAATAGTTTAATGCAGATACACACTGTAACTTGGGTGAGTGCTATGTACATTCGCCGACAGAATATCACATGAGCAGACAATACGTAAGATATACTGTATGTCATACTATATATGTAACACTGCTCCTATTAATGCCACACTTACTTTAGTTAAAGGTGTTGGAGGTTGAAATATGCTGACATCGCATTTAAATTAAGAAATATTGCCGTAGAAAAACTTGTCCGAGTTGATTAGCTACATTTATCTTGCGTACGGCATTCAATTCTGGTCTAACAAGACATATATGCTGAAATTATGTATGCAGTAGCTTCAAGAGGATCAGAGCATCCTCTTATACTCATCTATTTACGTATCTAATTAGCTAAGTGGATAAGGTTTCAGTACAGATGTTCTAAATCTTCAACTTCACAACTAATGTATAAAATCTCAGAGGAAACGTATTTCAGCCCTCTACATTGTCTTACTTAAACGAACAATCATCCAAGGTAAACCACTTCAATCATGGCGAACACCAGTTCAAATTCATTGAGAAATAGAAGTGTGATAAATGGGCATATAGAAAATATGAATATAAATTCGTGTTGCCGTTCCGAGGTGGTGAAACTCTTTTCAGACAAACCCTCAATGGAACCGAGATTCACGTGCCATTTTATCCACGTACCAACCCTCTTGAAAATCTTAAATTTCTGTCAGTACCGGAAATCGAATATGGGCTTCCAAAGACGGTTACACTACGGAGGTGAATCCAAAAAAACCCAAAATCTACCTCAAGTATATCGATTGTTATTCTGTTTTCTAATTCTCGTATGGACTTAAGCATCCCGTAAACCAATATATTCGCCGTTCCCATGGGATTATAAATAGCGGAAATGTTGGTACCAAATGAAAAGAACAGAACTCTACAAGTTTTATCCGCCGTATAACAGTGTTAAATGAGCTAAATTCAGTGACATACTTATTTTTAACGCTCAAGATGGATGTAAGCTGCCAGTTGCGGCTGGCGGGGGTGAACGGAAATTGTGTTTAGGATGAAATCGAACTGATGAAAAAATCAACGTTCACAACCTTCGAATAAAACACAATTTTGATGACAAAATAATAAATTATTTTATAATAATCATATGGATACAGGCTTATAGATTCACTCCTAGTTTGGCCTATAGAAGGTGTCCTGTGTTTTGAACAGGGGTTCGCAATACGATCAACCGGACAGAGGTTCGGAGGTTAAATTTCGTTAAACGTGCACGTTGCTGGGTGTTATTTAATCTTGCAAGAGAAATGAAAACGCTTGCACACATAGATGGAAGCGAATATCTAAAGAACTTCAGCCGCTTGCCTGTGCGATCGAGGACATTGCTTAAGAGGAAGAATGTTACAAAAATCATGCACATTTCTGAATTGCAGAAATATGTCCTTGAACCGGATGTTGCACTGCAGATATATCAGTTGTAGGTGGAAGTAATGGGAAAAAGTCAGCTAAAAGCGAGAAATGTCTGACAAATAAATCGAAGTCAGTTTTGTTCCAAGTCTGGAAAACTCTCCGAAAACAGACCGGTTTACATGTTGGTCAGGCTTACCAAGCAACTAGGCTGCTTTCACGCGGCCAGACTGATAACCTTTCTCCGCATCCTTTCGCCTCGACACCTAACCAACTCTGCGCTCGGCGCGCAAGGCGGGAACGTAGCCGGAAGGTCATTTAGCCAGGCCTGATCTACTACACACTAGGAATGAGTTTTACTGCATGTGCGTGGTGTTCTGTTCATTTACATTGGAATGCAATATTTTTATGTCAAAGATATAAGGTCGAAAGGGAAAAAGAATGACCGAAGTCTTTAATTCGTGCGTGGCTTTGGGTATACAGATTATTTCGCATAAGACGGGAATATAATCTTTTGTGATTTTTGTAACAAAGAGCTAGGAATTCTTTCAGTTATGCGTTTATCATTTAGCCTAAACCTAAGTGTTCTCGTCAGTTCTTACTAACCTTAGTTCGTATTCAATATAGTAACCGAATGTTACTGGAGACTATTCATATAATTGTTTTTTAGGTCTCTCAAGAGAAAATGTCGCATATGTCTGCACCTTGCACAATATTTCCCCCATTTATTCGAAACTGCGTCCTGTCACATGAACCAAGCAGGTCTCTATTACCTGGGCTAATAACACTGTTCTAAAAAAGAAAAAAGCCCTATTTCTGAAGGAAAAATGTGTGATTTTTATATAAATTTTAACAATGAATTCAAATCGGCTTTAAATTTCATACATCAGTGATAGGTTAAGAGTAATCCGATTTTTAATTTGTTTTAATATTCATATAATTATATGTATACCATTAATCAAGAGTCATAGGCATACTGATAGAAATTCAAATAAGGGGGCCTATACACATTAAGAAAGTAACAGAAGGTGATGACAGAAGGGCTCACATAATGTTCTCACATTTTACCAGTCATTCACAGGTATGTTTATAAAAAGTAGAAAATACGGACAGAAATTTGCCACCACAAAATTTCATGTCTTATTCCTTCCTTTTGTGTTGAGCATCCTTCTTGTGCCGAATTATATTTCAGCAATAATCGGCTAGCATTGTGGGTATCTATTTCCCTTCATACCGTTTCTCCACGGTAGCTATGCCTTTATAGAATATTTTTCCATCCTCATCTGAGACATCACTAGAACTTTGTGGAAGGAAGTCTAGATGCGAGTCCATCAAATGTACTTTCAAGGACATATTGCATCTTAAGGTGACATGGAATGGCCTTATGCTTATAATGTTAAATTATGCTTAATATTTGGAACATTTTCTTAGAGACCATTTGTCCTATAAAGCTGAATGTCTTACAGGCTATTCTTTCGTACATTGTTTATGTACTGATGGTATATTATTGTAAAATTTGTTTTATTTCATACGTTATGATTTCTTAAGTAATTACAATTGTTTTCTTAAATTTCAAATGGATTTTATTATTTTACCACTTTTAATATTATCCAATCTATGAGATAATAGCATAAGATTGTGTAGAATTGTCTTATATGCATGTCCTGAATGTTTCAAGGGTCTATGTCAATTAGTAGCTGAGAAAATGTACCTTAAATATGAAAAAATATACTTACGGAGAAGGATCTCCAAAGTTGAAATTTCTTTTTTTGCTAGTTGTTTTACGTCGCACCGACACAGATAGGTCTTATGGCGACGATGGGACAGGAAAGGGCTAGAAGTGGGAAGGAAGCGGCCGTGGCCTTAATTAAGGTACAGCCCCAGCATTTGCCTGGTGTGAAAATGGGAAACCACGGAAAACCATTTTTAGGGCTGCCGACAGTGGGGTTCGAACCCACTATCTCCCGAATACTGCATACTGGCCGCACTAGTTGAAATTTCAGTGCATCCCAGCTCCATAACTTGGATCATCTGGGTTTACTTGCCTCAATTTCCTTGAACCAATTTCAATTCCCGTCTCCTAAATAATTTAGATATCTACATTTGTACCAGTCGACAGAGTGTTGCAATATTTTCTTCATACCTGCCACTTCCATCCCCCCGGTTGACCCACAGTAGTTGGCAATGCACCCATCATTGTGTATGTTTTTTAGTTTGTCTTTACACCTACAATACATAGACATAATTGGAAGGTCAATAACTTTGCCAGTGTCAACACTTGTTGCTGTCATCATCATCATCATCATCATCTGTTTACCCTCCAGGTTCGGCTTCTCCCCCGGACTCAGCGAGGGATCCCACCTCTACCGCCTCAAGGGCAGTGTCCTGGAGTTTCAGACACTTGGTCGGGGATACAACTGGGGAGAATGACCAGTACCTCGCCCAGGCGGCCTCACCTGCTATGCTGAACAGGGGCCTTGTGGAGGGATGGGATGACTGGGAGGGATAGGCAAGGAAGAGGGAAGGAAGCGGCCGTGGCCTTAAGTTAGGTACCATCCCGGCATTCGCCTGGATGAGAAGTGGGAAACCACGGAAAACCACTTCCAGGATGGCTGAGGTGGGAATCGAACCCACTTCTACTCAGTTGACCTCCCGAGGCTGAGTGGACCCCGTTCCAGCCCTCATACCACTTTTCAAATTTCGTGGCAGAGCCGGCAATCGAACCCGGGCCTCCGGGGGTGGCAGCTAATCACGCTAACCACTACACCACAGAGGCGGACTGTTGCTGTCACAACGTCATTATAGGAAGTATGACCTGTTTTTTTTTTTTTTGCCACGTGCCATCGATGCCAATCGAGAGATCACGTTTAGTAAAAATATTGTTTTTTCATCAATTTCATTTTCCTCTACTGCTATTTGCATGGTCTTTAGTGTTTTAAATTTTGTAAGGTAAAATCGAGTGACGACATGAATCATTTTTACTTCAGTCATTTTATAATTTTCAAGTGAGTGCAGTAGTTAGTAATATTTCTGATGTGATATTTTTGATCTTGTGTTTTAATCTGACCACGTGTTCACCACGGTGGCTAAGATTATTTCGGCGTTGCCTTTGTTGGACAATATCTTTAAATGTGCTTATTGAATTTATATCAAACTTAATGATATGGTTAACTTTACAATGAAGTAAATTTAAAAGTGAATAAGATCATGTAGTTTCAACGGTAAAAGCAAGGATTAATTTTTGTGAAAATTTTGTAAGGTAAAATCGAGTGACGACATGAATCATTTTTACTTCAGTCATTTTATAATTTTCAAGTGAGAAATTCATGTTCTAAAACTTAACATTAGTCCTAAAGCTATGTAATAAAGCAGTGAATGTTAATTGAGCAAATTATTGTCGCGGCCACCAAATTAGGCGGGTCAGAGAAATTACGCTGAGACTCAAAAGGGAAACAGCTGTTACAAAGTCTTCAATAATCTCTATTCAGTGGTGTATACAATGTGAACTTATTTTATTCTGGAAAGGTAGCAGTCCCTGTCAAGTATCTATCGCGATAAGCAGGCGGTGCCCAAACCAATATTTCTGCGAATTACTGTCTTTGCTTTGCTTGTTCTACAAACAAAGTATAAGAACGCACGGATCGTACGGAGAAAATGGGAACCAAATTTTTCAATCTACATGGCTACTCTATTTCATAATATACTCGTTTTCGGTCCTTTATCAGGGAGTGGAATCATGGACACTTAATGAGGATAAAATAAGGAGAACAGGTGTATTAGAGCTACGGTACTATCGCCACATGCTACGAATATCATGGTAATATCAGGTCTCAAATGGAACAGCAATGTGCTATATGAATAAAAGGGAAAGAAGTTATAAAATATATCAACAAAAGGAAAATTGTATACTTTGGCCATATAATGCGGAATGAGAAATATCACATCATCACGAATTGATTATTGAAGGGAAAATAGAACACAAAAGAGGATCTGGAAGCAGATGAACTTTATGACTGAAGAACATATGCCATTGGTCCCTTTTTACATCAGCTGATATACTTAGAAGCAGCACCAACGAAGTGTTTTAGAAAAAACGTCTTGTTCATTTTATTTATGAATTTTTTAGAGAGCAGTGTACTTTTTATTTAATAATAACAATATTAATAATAATAAATAATAATTAATATACCTTTTAAATAAGGACAGGAGTCTGCTTTTGAAATGTGTTCTAGATAAAGTCTAGGTGAGTGGATGTAACCCCGGCTGGTCCGTGGTCCCACAGCTCTGCACTCTGACCGGCCAACCGAGCAGAAGGTGGGTGGCCACGTCTCTACGCCTCTGCATTCGGGAGACGGGACAGGGCTGGCCCCAACTGTCGGCTGTCATGACAATGGTTTTCCAAGGTTTTCCATTCTCCTGCACTAAGGCCAATGCCGGGACAGATCCTAGTATAGGCCACGGCTGCCAACCCCCACCCCTCACCTTCACCGAACATCTCCTTCACCGTGACAAATCTCCCGGCCTGAGAGACGGCGTCACCGTCTAAGAGGCCCGCCTCCCCCTTCAGGGTAGGAATGAAAACATTTTAGTAGCAGTAGCACAGCGTATCGATACGCTATGGCAGTAGCATAGAACCCAACATGTCCGAGAAATAATCCTTCATGTCACACACAAATAAAATGGAAATTGCGTACCTTATAACCAAGAGTGTATACATGAAGAAAGATTAGTAATCCTTGAACGCCAAGTCCAGACACTACCGCACCGTCCTTCGTCCGGAGACTCTCTATGCAGTGTATTGCCTTGTAATGAACAGAAAAAATGCTTTATTGAGACACTTGAGGTTAAACAAAGAAATAATTTTTGGAAAATCTTCGGTCTCATCAAAGACAAGGGTGAATGCAGGAGACAGCACAACCAGGAGCACTATTCCCACCTTGAAAAGATGACCGGTACGATGAGGAAGAAGAGGATTTTTTACTATAGTCACTTGGCAAGAATGAGCCCTGCAAGGTCAACCAAGCACATCTTCTGCTACTTCCAAGATAAGAAAACAAAAGGGGCCCTGTTCACTGAGATTGAAAAGGATCTAGAAGAGATGGGCGTCACAGATGATGATCACATAGAGCGCAACTCACTTGAAAAGGAACTCCAAGAGCACAAGAGTTTCTAAGAAAAGTCGAAAATGAATACAGGGACGGCGTGGACCGAAGCAAGAAAGGAAGAACACCACGGGAGTACAGGGCAAATGTTAAAGCCCGGCGAAGGAGAGGGTTGAAATTACGTGGCCCTTAGTTGGCCGAAACGACATGAAAGAATGAATAATTCATTCAATGCGTTTTGGCGAGCTATGGATCAATTTGTTTCAACAGTCCCCTTCCTCAATTCACGCATTTCTTCTTTATATCTTGGGCAGTTGTTTTGAATCCCTGATGTGCTTGAAGATTCTTCTTAAGTGGGTCACGCTCCCGAATGGCTTTATGCATGATTCCCATTTCTTTCATATCTTTCCACCTCAGTGAACCAAATAACAACATTTATTTTAACAAAACCTTTAGCAGTGTTGTGTTCCGGCATCTCGAAAAAGAAAAATCCAAGAACTCGTCAAAATAAGTAAACACTCGAACAAGTGAGCTCAGAGTTACAAAATTAGTAATTCATGAATGCTTATAATTTGCATGTTACCGGTATGCAGAACAGAACAGAAAAACAACAATTACGGAATAGTCACGGAAAATTCCCATTTGACCGCCGGGCAAGAGCCACATTCCACATGTTCCAAGGACGTTCTCGGGGTGAAAATACAACAGGCGTTTAAGGAGAGGCATTGTAGAGACCAGCTCTAGCATCATAGTCGATTTTAATTGTCTGAGGATACTAATTACATGGGACTGAGTAAGAGTACATTAGTCACCTTGAAAAAGAATACTCCGATGTATTCTGGACGTCGCCAGTATGTAGTTAATGTCTAAGGATCAATGATACGGTCCAACCGGACGAATGACATAATACTAGTTCAACAGATTGTGAAAGCTTCAACTCCTACAGGTTTCCATTCTTTCTTTCTTTCCTTCTTTCTTCACCAGTTACTTCCCAAGTTTCATTCCTTTATATTAACACGAGTCTTACGGCGTAGACGTGTTGAATTTCTCGATTCTCAAAGATCTCAGAAACTAAGTAACACTAGGCGTGGTCAACACTTGAATAGGTATCTTATCTGGTGTTGCCTAGAGGACGATTGGGTAGGAACTGGCCATCCTACCGCAAGTTCCGGTCTGAGTGGCTCAGACGGTGGAGCGCTGACCTTCTCGGCCCAAGTTGGCGGGTTCGATCCTGGTGGAATTTGAAGGTGCAAACATACAACAGCCTCGTGTTGTTGGATTGGCTAGTTCGTAGAAATACACCATGGGACAAAATTTCGGCACATTTCTTGTGTTCTAAGATAAGAGGATGACACTGAAGCTTAAATGAAAGCGCTACGTGGCAGTGGTGAGACTTGCACTGACTTACGCTTCTTTGAACACCATAAGCGTCGTCTAAATGCCACGGAGATGCTGAGAATGTCAGCCGGAGTCTCGGAGAAAGACGACGTCCGAAATCAGCGCATCAGAAGCAGTGGAAAGAGGCCCGAATGCAAGTTCATAGCTATGTGATCGAAATCATGAAGCCACTTGCTCGGTAAAAAACCACACACAGTTAAAATCCGCAGATCGATCAGGAATCAAACTCAGGACCCTCTGAACCGAAGACCAGTACGCTGGCCGTTCAGGTAAGGATCCGAACGAATAAAAGAAATAAAATAAATAATAATAACAATAATTGTAAATATTTATTCATTATATTACACTCCTACACTCTGCATTAAATAAAAATTGTCAAAAACTCTCAGTCATCCCCACCGGTGATCTCAGCCCGCCTCCGTAGCGTAACGGTTCGATTCCCGGTACTGCCAGATATTTACGAATAGCAGGAGGGCTGGTATGTGGTTAAAATGGTACATGCACCTCACGTCCATTGGGGGTGTGCCTGAAAAGAGCTGCACCACCTCGGGACGAGTACATGAGTTTACTTTTCTACCGGTGATCTCAAGCGGATCGATTTTCAGTTTGTAGATAAATACCGGGTTCGCCGCTGTGGTATAGTGGTTAGTGTGATTAGCTGCCATCCCCGGAGGCCCGGGTTCGATTGGCGGCTCTGTCATGAAACTTGAAAAGTGGTAAGAGGGCTGGAACGGCGTCCACTCAGCCTCGGGAGGTCAATTGAGTAGAGGTGGGTTCGATTACCACCTCAGCTATCCTGGAAGTGGTTTTCCGTGGTTTTCCACTTCTGCTCCAGGAAAATGCCGGGATGGTACCTAACCTAAGGCCACGGTCGCTTCCTTCCCTCTTCCTCGTCTATTCCTTCCAATCTTCCCATCCCCCACCAAGGCCCTTGTTCAGCATAGCAGGTGAGGCCACTTGGGCGAGGTACTGGTCATCCTCCCCAGTTGTATACCCAACCCAATATCTCACGCTCCAGGGCACTGCCTTTGAGGCGGTAGAGGTGGGATCCCTCTCTGAGTCCGAGGAAAAACCAACCCTGGAGGGTAAACAGATTAAGAAAGAAAGAAAAGAAAGGTAAATACCGGTATCTATTTTGACCCTGTCCTTAAACTGATGGTATTTTTGCACTATGGAGAACAGTTAGTTTTGGTTTCCAGTTTATTTCTTGTCTAATGGTGACCTCACGATTACGATTCTCTGTCCTCCAAGCGGCCGGAACATATCTTTGTTCGTTGTCATGTCGTTTAATTTCAATTTGTCTATAAATTTTCATATTAAGTTTGTTAAGCCAATAGGAATATCAAAATATACCTATATAAACTTATTTAAAAATAGATATTGTAAATAGCACATGCAGTTGAAATATTAATGCATAATTTAACTTGTAGTAATGTTATGGGATCTATCAGGAATGCATCGTTAGCTTCGAATTATCCCTTTTAGCTATTTTTAAGGTAGATTTTTTATCTAATTAAATTACAGAATTAGGAACGTTAGGACTTTGTGGTAGTATAACGTAGTGTGCATAATACGGCTTGGCATAACTGCAGGCTTCTAAGTTAATAATAATAATAATAATAATAATAATAATAATAATAATAATAATAATAATAATAATAATAATAATAAAGGTGCACTGAAATTATTAGCATAACACTTTTACGAAAAGTAGACATTCCAAAAATAATAGTGATACAGTATTATTTGTGTGACCAAGACGTATTGACCGTAAAATATGCGTTACCCCAAAAGACAGACCGAAATAGTCTGAAAGGCGTCCATGGCATTGTATTCAACATGAAGTTCAGAGTCCATGCAGTTACAGACCGAATTGCCACACACAATACAACATTAAGCGACATGCTTCAAATAATTTCTGAAGATCTGTATTTACTCTATAAGTGCTTTGCTCATAATATCACAGCTGAATTCACTTGAGTGCTACATTACCCTAAGGGCAGTGGTTATACGCTTCAAATAATATGTGATGGCTCAACTGATATGCACGTATTCTCCTGCTGACCTTGTTTCTTAATAGCAGCTGAGTGGGATGCTTCATCTTTCTCATACTCTTGTCCATGTGTCCAAACCTGTACACAGAGAGCAAGCACATTTACAAAACACACTTCTCTAAAGCCATAATAGTGTTTTAGGGACATCACTTACGGAAGCATTATGACTCGTAACTACATTCACAAATATTTCACATTAAACATATCAAATATATAACATATAATAAAAATCCCTTCTGGCAAACAACTCAATATTGAAAATATCCTTGGTATATGAGGTACGAATTTTTGTTAAATAAAATATATAATAAAATATTACAATCTTTTCCTTACTCGTCATTATCCTGTCGATTAGATTAGCAATTTTCCTTTTTCTACCACTACGAGCGCTAATGTGTGTCAATGCATTGTTTCACTCAAGCACCACTACGAGCACTAATGTGTGTCAGTGCATTGTTTTATTCAAGCACCACTGCGAGTGCTAATGTGAGTCAGTGCATTGTTTCACTCAAGCACCACTACGAGCGCTAATGTGTGTCAATGCATTGTTTTATTCAAGCACCACTACGAGCGCTAATGTGAGTCAGTGCATTGTTTCACTCAAGCACCACTACGAGCGCTAATGTGTGTCAATGCAGAGTTTTACCTAAGCCCTTTTAACTACATTCTGTGTGGACATTTGAAAGTAAAATAAAAAATCCTGAGGGTATTGAACTAAGGAAGACATTGCGGAAATAATTACGTAAATAAGTTAATTTGGCTAGGATTTGAATCAGAAAGAGAACAAGTAAAGAAACAAGCGATTTTAGGCTGATTTTTAGGAAATGCATTTAGGCCGGAAGTAACTTTCAAATATTTGTTTTAGTTTGATGGAGCTTTCCAAGACTCACAATTTGAAACCTTTCTGGGCCCTTTTGCCCTTCAACATTAGGCACAAGTGAGTTTTTCGTAGTATGATGACCCCTAACGTGTCTGCTAAGAAATTAGTGTTTTTTGCAAGTTGCTTTACAACGTACCGACACAGATAGGTCTTGTGGCGACGATGGGACAGGAAAGGGCTAGGAGTTGGAAGGAAGCGGCCGTGGCCTTAATTAAGGTACAGCCCCAGCATTTGCCTGGTGTGAAAATGGGAAACCACGGAAAACCATCTTCAGGGCTACCGACAGTGGGGTTAATTAATGCTTTCAACATTAAAATGTACAATACATGAAACTGAAAAATTCCGTTGCTCGTGACGAAAAATTTGCAGTGCACAATCTTCCGGTATGGGCAAACTATTTTGTTACTTTCATTGTTCTCTCCCAACCTCATCCTTTGACAATATGAAGGTGAGCGGCGTATGAGCGATGCTAGTAATGCCATTCCTCATGCAGTCAGTCCTTGTGCGTCCTTCTGGCTCGACGAGGAAAACAACGGAAAACGATCTAATTCTTCTTTTCACTACTATGCCTTTTCGGTGATGCCTTGGTTATATCTATGGCAGCCGAATGAATGAACACTATTCTCTCCCAGTCACTGATGAGAGAGTATTCGTTTATTGTAATCAAAACTATTATAGGCTATGGAGTTATTTTCTGATAGTACTACTAAATAGGCCTACCAAAGATATTTCAGTGAAATGTTACAAGAATGTTTAAAATATATAATACGTACCCAGTAAATATTAGACATCCTTAGCCTTCTGAGGTATTTTCTAGACCTTAACCACGTTATAGAGTCCAGGATTCCTCCTCCTGTGTATTCTTACTACATATGTATGGACGAAGATAGTGAACAGAATTCCCTTCCCCTCGCATTCATGGATGACCACCAACTGTGGGAGATAGTGCCCCATCTCAATCATCGCAATCACATAAACTGTCCGACTCGTTGGCTGAATGGTCAGCGTACTGGCCTTCGTTTCAGAGGGTCCCGGGTTCGATTCCCGGCCGGGTCGGGGATTTTAACCTTAATTGGTTAATTCCAATGGCACGGGGGCTGGGTGTTTGTGCTGTCCCCAACATCCCTGCAACTCACACATCACACATAACACTATCTTCCACCACAATAACACGCAGTTACCTACACATGGCAGATGCCGCCCACCCTCTTCGGAGGGTCTGCCTTACAAGGGCTGCACTCGGCTAGTAATAGCAACACGAAATTAATTATCACATAACTAGTATTGTTGGTTTTTAATAAATACCAAACTTATTCCAAAAGTCACAACACATGATTAAACCACAATTTCCTGCTACAGTACCTATTCTATGAACGTTATTTAGATTCTATTTGGAAATTAGACAACCTTAGGCTTCTGAGATCTTTTCTGAACTTTAACTAAATTGTCCAGTCCAGGATACATCCTCCTTAGCTACATGTAATTTTCTCTGCTTTCATCTTCTTTACATTTCTTTTTCCATATTCCTCTGATAATATTACATAATTTTACGGTCCCTTCTGGTTCCTTCCATTCTCTGCTTATTAGCTTAGGAAGTGTGTAAAGTTCAGGTTCATTTTCAATTTTAACTATCTCTTTCCCATCTATACATGTCTTTCAGTTGTTTCTCGTTTCCTCACAGTCATTAAGCAAATGTGTCACTTCAATACGTGTATTACATTAAATTTATGTTATTTTCTTAAATTTTTCTCTTAAAGCGTTATTTTTTCTATACTCCAACTACCAAATTAGTCCTCTCAATTCATTTTTTGTTAATATTTTTGTCTTTATTAGTGTTCTCTTGCTGTTATATTCTAATATTATTTTTCACCTCTTTCGCTCTTTGAACTACCTTTTACACAATCTCCCGTCATCCATTGATGCATTTCTTCCCCAGTATCACCCCATTCCTATGGATTCTAGTAGCACTCCATCCACCCAGTAGCCCTCATCTTATCTCATTTGGTGCTGATATGCAATGCCTACAATTTCGCCTCCTACCACCGTTTTTAATCTCAACAGATACTTAACTATTCGTTTTACAGCATCTACCCATATACTCATCCCATCACACATAATTCTCACTCCACTATTTGCAATACAGCTTGGCAAATTTCCTAACATTGGAAAATTTACTAACGACTACATTTAAAGCTACAATTCCGTGATCTACTCCCCAAATTTCTGCTCCATACAATAATACCTTTGCTTTAACTACTGCATTAAATACGTTCTTCTGCACTTTATATTCTGCGTTAGGCATCTTTTTACCCAGTTATTTTTATATTAGTTAAGGCCCTCCCCACCCCCCCTCATTTTTCCTATTTTTATCGGTTCTGACCAGCTCCCATTGCTGAGTATAGTCGTCCCTAAGTATGCCGTTTTTTAATCACGTCTAGCTTTGTCTTATCCATCCAGCACTGTTCACTCTTAGAAAGCTTGTCACCCCTTTTACAAACCATTACTCTGGATTTCTGTGGATTAATTGTTTGATTCCACTCTTTACAGTAGGTTTCTATCTTATTAATATTATTTTGCATCTTAACAGGTATTAATGCGAGTAGACTAATGTAGTCAGCGAAGATTAGGCCTGTAATATCTTGATTCTCGAGACATGGAGAAGCTCCATTCTCAAAGCCTTTCGATCGGAATATATCATTAATAAACAATAAAATAATATGGGTAACACTTTACACCCCTGTTTATGACAACATTTTGAAATTATCTCCCCCACTATTACACAGTATTTTACTTTTATAGAACATTTACATTCCGAATATGTATTTTCAATTGATTTTATCATTTTCCCTGATACTCCGATCTGCCCCAACTTGTAGCTTTCTCTAAATCCATTGCAACAATGTGCATCTTGTATTTATCCATTACTAGCTGTAGTACTCGGCGTTGTCCGAGTAGCTTTTGAATGTTTACCTTTAGTATTTGTATTACCAGTTAGTTAAGTGTGAAGTAGATGCTTAATGATTTATTTTTGAGATATTGATTTTACGACCTATTATGTAGTTTTAGAGTTATTTAGATGTATCTGATTTCAAGTTTTGGATGATTTAATTTTCGAGTGAAACCTTGTCATTGTGGAAGGTAGAATTGAGTGGGAAGTATTTGATTCTTTCCAAAAAAATAAAAGTAATAATTATATGTATTTACCAGTCGCACCGTACATAATGATGTACACGATTTCGGTAGTCATTGAGACTGTCACAATCAGCCTAGTGACCCCAAAAGCAGTGTGTTCAACACTAATCTCGGTCATTTTACACTATAAACTTTTAAGCCCTTCTCAGCTCCTGTCTCAATGGAGACTGAACGTGGACTTAAACGGTATCAAGAGCGTCACAGGTTCGTATCAGAGACACATAAACAATGGCTTTCGACATTAATATCGGTTATTTCCCATCATTTTTGCACGTCAGCCCCTCTCATTCCTACCCCCAGCGGAGGCTGTGATTCTTCATCTCCATAGTATTTTTTCTAAGTCATATGTGTACCACGTTTCGTTGAGAGCAATTCTGGAACATACCCACATACAGCACATCCATAATATCCGTTATATTCACATTCATTTTCACCCCCTCTCAAGTGATTGCGGCTGAAGTTTGACTTAACCATCCAGAGTGTCACAGATCAACTCTGTGGCCTCGTAAAGAACGTATTCGACATTAATATTAGTAAAAAAATCGTTTATTTTTATATTTCACCATTTCCCGTAGGTGTGCTAGAGGTGTTTTACCCCAACAGTATTTTTTTCAGATAGCAAGTCATACATGTACCAATTTTATATGAGGGCTATGGTGGATGAAAAATACATCCGCATTTTTGGTCATTTTGAACAGTTTCCTTTCCACCCCTTGTAATATCCATGCCGATAGGGGCTGAACAACGACAACCGGAGTGTGATTAATCATCTCAGCGACCTTGAAAAGTATGGCTGTACCTTAATTAAGGCCACGGCCGCTTCCTTCCAATTCCTAGGCCTTTCCTATCCCATCGTCGCCGTAAGACATATCTGTATCGGTACGACGTAAAGCAAATTAGCAAAAAAAATTAGAAATGTATGGATTCGACACAATTTTCGATTATTTTTATATATATCATTCCCCCATCGTTCCCCCACCCCGAAGGAGGCTAAAATTGGACATTAAAAATTTCCGGCGTGTCACTATTCATCTCTGCGACAGCGAAAAGTATGGATTCAACACTACTTTTGATGATTTTTATATCTCACCCCCTCGCCCCCTACCCCTAAGGGTACTAAAAATTCGGAGTGCCGCTATTCATCTCAGTGACCCCGAAAAATGTGGACTCGACATTATTTTCGACAATTTTTATGTATCACTACCCCCTCGCCCCCACCCAAGAGGGGGCTGAATTTGGACTTATAAAACATCCGGAGTCTCACTATTCATCTCAACAACCACGAAAAGTATGGATTCGACACTATTTTCGGTCATTTGGTTATATCAATCCTCCCTCGCCCCCACCCCAGAGGGGGCTGAACTTGGATTTTTTAAAATTCCGGAGTGCCAATATTCACCTTGGCGACCCCGAAAACTATGTATTCGACACTATTTTCGATTAATTTTATATAACACTCCCCTCGCCTCCACCCTAAAGGGGGTTGAACATGGACTTTAAAAATATTCAGATTGTCACTATTCATCTCAGCGATCACGAAAAGTATGGATTCGACACTATTTTCGAATATTTTATATATCACCCCCTCGCCCCCACTCACCGATCGGTACACGGGGCGTCCTACCCCCAAGTGGTTTGTCAAAACAAATCCGGAGTGTAACTATTCACCTCAGCGACCCCGAAAAGGGTGGATTCGACGCTATTTTCGGTCATTTTGATACCACTCCACCCTCGCCCCACCCCACTTTAAAAAATCCGCAGTGACACCATTAATCTTGGCGACCGCAAAAAGTATGGATTCGACACTATTTTCGATAATTTTCTTATATCACTCCTCATCGCCCCCACCCCAAAGGGTGCTAAACTTGGACTTTAAAATCTTCCAGTGTCACTATTCATCTCAGCGACCACGAAAAGTATGGATTCGACACTTTTTCAAATATTTTATATGTCACCCCCTTGTCCCACCCGCCTCAGTGGGTACGTGGTGGTGTCTTACCCCCACGCGGTTTGTCAAAAGAAATCCGGAGTGTCAATATTCATCTCAGCGACACCGTAAAGGATGGATTCGACCCCGTTTTCGGTTATTTTGATTTATCACTCCCCCCTCGCCCCCCACCCCAAAGGGGGCAGAACTTCGACTTTAAAAAATTCCGGAATGTCACTATTCATCTCATTGCCCGTAAAAAGTATGGATTCGACACTATCTTTGAATATTTTATATATCACCTCCTTTGCGCCCTCCCCGCCCCAATGGGTACATGGGGTGACTTACCCCCACGCGGTTTGTCAAAAGAAATCCGCAGTGTCGCTATTCATCTCAGCGACCCCGAAAAGGATGGATTGGACACTATTTTCGAATATTTTTAAATGTCACCTCCTGCCCCCCCCCCCCTCCGACCCTAAGGGTACTTCGGGTGTCTTACCCCAACGCGGATTGTCAAAAAAATCCGGAGTGTCACTATTCATCTCAGCCACCCCGAAAAGGATGGATTCGACATTATTTTCTATTATTTTGATATATCACTCCCCCCTCGCCCCCCAAGCAAAAGGGGGCAGAATTTGGACTTGGAAAATCCCGCAGTATCACTATCCATCTCAGTGAATCCGAAAACGATATATTCGACACTATTTTCGTATATTTTTATATGTGACCCCCTCGCCCCCCCGCCCCTAAGGTACTCCGGGTGTCTTACCCCAACGCGGTTTGTCAAAAAAATCCGGAGTGTCACTATTCATCTCAGCGACCCCGAAAAGGATGGATTCGACACTATTTTCGATTATTTTGATATATCACTCCCCCTCGCCCCCACCCCAAAGGGGGCTGAATTTGGACTTTGGAAAATTCCGGAGTGTCACTATTCATCCCAGCGACCCGAAAAGTATGGATTCGACACCATTTTCGAATATTTTTAAATGTGACCCCCTCGCCCCCCCCCCGCCCCTAAGGGTACTTGGGGTGTTTTACCCTCACGCGGTTTGTCTCCTGATGCTAAGTCGTATGTGTATCTTGGTGTAAATCGCTCCAGTGGTTTAGGAGGAGATGTAATGCATACATACAATGACATTTATATATATAGCCTATAGATTGTTTATACTACCATTATATTATCACTTGTCCCCATTCCTTTCCTGAATCCTGATTGAAGTCTCGACAGAATTGAGCACCTCTCTGCCCAATTCATTAATATTTCGCCAATATCCCTATATATGTCTTGCTTAATGAATTTAACAACGTTATCGCTCTATAGTTACTTGGATTAGATCTTTCACCAAATTTCTTACGTATAAGACAGATTATACCTTCTTGCCGTGATTTTGGGAATCTCGCTCCATCAAAAATCTTCTTTAAATATTTTGACTAAACTTTCTAGGATAAAGCTACTTTTGCCTACGTCCTTCCAGAATTCACTGTAGATACCTGAAATCACTCCTGATTTCCCCTTCCGCCCTTTCTATACTTCTTTTACTTCATCAAATGAAATTTCCTTATCTAAATTAGGCAGGGTGCACTCCAATCCCCCCGAAACTCCACCTTCTCTACATCCAGTTTCCAACAATCCTCATTAGTTGACAGTAATTTTAAGTCTTCGATCCATTCTCCATGACCTGTGTTATACTGTCTAAAGATTTGATTTATTCTATACTGAATTGTTTTATATAATTGTTCTTACCTTCTATATTTAGGTTATCAGTTTGTTTCTTTTGCCACCCTTCTTTGCTATTCACAATAATTATTTGTATTCTTTTATTTTACTACAGAGTGTAATTCTTGATTCACGTCCTCCTACCTTTCTAAATGTTTCTAGTGACTCAGTCGTTTTATTTCTGCATTCTTCGTTTCAGCACTCACCATTTCTTTGTATTCTTATCCCCTGAACACGCATCTTATGTCATGTTATCAATACTATATTTTCTGTTAGCATTTTTGCCTAATCTAATAGGTTATTTTCAATTGCTACCCTTATTCCTGTCTTAATAATTTCAAACGATTTACCTTTAAAATATTCCTTGAATTCTATGATAAGATCTCTCCATCTAAACTTGGGCAGCAACCTCTCTCTAAGGTTCCTGTGATAGGAAGCCACACTATTCCTCTCCTTACTTCTCAGATTTATCATTATGGGTAAATGATGAGATTCTCCCCATAATAATATGCGCCGTTCCCGCGTCCAGGTAAGGACGCACAAGATCCAGACTAGCTCAAATTATATCAATATTTGCCACTATTTGTCCTTTACGGGCTATGAGTTCCGGTTGAGAAGAAAGAATACCGAATTATGCTCGAGGAAATCTCTAACTCACGTAGAAGGACGTCTCCTACTCGCACATTAGCTAGAATTCCCTATGGTTTACCAGATCGTCAAAAATATAGGTACTTACAACTAAGTAACTACTCTACAAAGCCATTAAAAGAAAGGTTGATATTTTAACATACTACATTTATTTCAAACTCAGTTCATTCCGTAGAAAGAATATCATAATTTCTCCTTTGGGAATAAAAGTAATGAGTGATGGGCTGTGCCCTTATATAAAAGTTCAGTTCTGATAACATTAAGGTTCTTGAAAGAAACGAAATGTCCAGTTGGGATGCTTGAAAAATAAATAATCACGATCTTAGAAGATCTCAGTCAAAGAACTACTTGTCTATAAAGTCTCTATTTGAAAAGGAAAGAAACTAAAATTAAATGACGGTATCGGATAAAGAAATATTGGGTAATGACAATATTAAGTAATTAACATATCAGATGATTAAAGTACTAAATGATAAAATATTGTATAAGTAAAACATTAGATAATTAAAATATTAGATGATTAAAATATTGACTAAGTAAGATATTAGATGCATCAAATGAAGAAATATAATATTTACATCACAACATAATATGTACAGTGTCGTAGATTGAGGGTGGGTTTAGAAAATATAGGACGCTGGTTCGTATTTGGCAGTAAACCTCTTAACAAAATTGGAATCACACCTTTTCTGCATGAAATCTCACAAAATTAAATTCAAATGTTCTGTTTTCTCTCATCTTATTTACGTTGATTTACGGAAATGCAATAACTTCTCTTGCTTCTAATTCTTTGTGTCTAGATACACAATCAAATTAACCAGGAAAATATCCTCATAGTATTTATAATATTTGACAGATGTTGTATTGTAAGTAATGCTCATGTTTCTTGACGCATTCTGTTGCATAAACATCGATAAGTCCCCTTTAAATTAATGTATACTCTCAAAAGGACGATCAAACACCACATTTAGAAAATTAGATAAATTACTCTTTTAACTTGAGATTATTCATAAAATTCAAGTGCGTATCCATGCTATTACACTATATTACCAAGTGCATACAATCATACTTCCATCAAAATATACGATAACTATGTGGTCTACCTTGTGCGAAGACTCTACCTCAAATTAATAACTCTTATTTGTGCAGTCAAGTCACCAGTGATACTAGGTAATGCCTTAGAATTAACTTCACAGTCTGCCTAACACATGAGAAGAATCTTATAATTAGAAGATATACATCATCCTCATTATAAATCATTTGGTGATTTTACACATAAATGTCAACATACGGACGGCATTGCGATCGCATTCTATCCTACTCTTGGCTTACTCATGGGTAAATAATCAAATGAAAACAGAATAAGTTCACTAATCACTTCAGAATACTATGTAACTTGGAACATTATGTCCACAACAACATAACCATGACTATATTCGCGAAGAATAACAACTACCGCCAATATTAATTACCATATCTCATATCATAACTTACATTAAATAATCATCATATCACATTTCAAATAAATATCACATTTCACTTCACCGTATATGTTTTATCATATTCTAATTCGACGTATCTCTTACCTTTGTCATGGTTCGTGAGTTTATCTACCCTGTCATGGCTTTAATCCATTCATAATTCCAAAAGATATTACCACATTTATACATATGGTAAGCATTTCATATTATACGATCTCCTTCCTACAATTCTTCAGTCGCATAAATTCCCACACATGCCTAACTTGTATTTCAACGTCGTATGAAACTCACCAATACATTAAAAACTAGCTTCCTCTCACATTATATTGACAGCGTTACGAACGAAGGCTTTCTTATCACTTGATGACTGTTCCCTACATGTGGATTTGACGTTTAAGGTTTGAAGAATACCTAATATCTTTTAACCTAACTTTGGTAACCAACTACTCGTATTTAATTATCGTACTTGCATTGACAAGAATAGCACTTTAATAATAAGAGAAATGAATAATATCTTACTTGTACATTTAACTCAAAGTGGACTTACCTTTGTTCAGCAACTCCTGTACTCAACTCATGTCCGGGCGTTTGGACATGCGGACATAGCTCCATTCATCTCCCTTAGGTGTTTGGGAACGTTCGGGACCGTCTCATCTGGTCACTGGTCATCCTGGGGCTGGCAACGTCATCCTACGGTGCGTTCATCTGGGTAGTCTCGCCTTCCGTCTTCTTAGAGCATCATGGTAATGGCTTGAGCAATGGGAACAGAAAAATAATACATCATTTCAGTCAACGCCGTCATCTTTTGCCTATGTTCTGTTACTATTTGCCTATGATGAATAAACGTCGTTCTTGGAAGAGTTGATGTTAGAAATAATTAACAGTCTGGGATAGGTGAAATTAATTATTCCACTCAAAATGTGAAAATTGCGTTTTATATATATTCTTTCTCGATGTTTTTGTCGAAAATCCAAGCCTTTAGCCGTTTAAAATTGGGAGTATTAGCTAATACGTCGTCTAAGGAATGTGATGTGACATATCACCGTGGAATCTTCTGTATTTTTTAAAAGTAATCTAATTTCGCGGAGCGAAGTAATCTATCCCGCTAATACTGTAGAGTATAGACGTAAATAAAGTCTTCCTCCTGTCTTCAGAATGAAATTCCGATACGCTGATATCCTCCTTCTGGTAACCGACTATGTCGTTCCTCTCATAAGCAAGTTAAGTGAATGAATGAAATTTTCTTTCTCAATTTTTTTAATAATAGCTCGTAACAATCTTCTCACATCGTTCTTTTTTCACCACCTTCTATGTTTTGTTGTTTCGCCGAGCGCTTGACGAAAATATTACTATCTCGGCTTGTAATAGTGTCTGACGTTTAAATATCGTCATTTTGACAATTTAGACTCCATTTTTGTTCTGGTTGTATCTTTAGGTAACAGTGAAATGGCACAAATAATACCAATTTATAAAGGAAAGGGTGATAAAAGGAAACCAGAGAACTACAGACCAATCAGTCTGACCAGTATAGTTTGTAAAATACTGGAGAGTTTAATAGCAAAGTACATCAGAGGGATATGTAATGATAAAAATTGGTTCATGAGGAGCCAGTATGGATTTAGAAAGAAATTTTCTTGTGAGGCACAACTGGTAGGATTTCAGCAGGACATATCAGAGCAGTTGGATTCAGGAGGCCAGTCAGATTGCATAGCCATAGATCTTTCCAAAGCCTTTGATAGAGTGGAAGATGGAATATAATTAAATAAATTGGAGGGAATAGGATTGGACGTAAGTGTTATATTTTGGTTAAGAACATTTCTAAATTCAAGGGTTCAGAATGTCAAAGTAGGAAATAATATATCGTACCATTCTCTTCAGTTATTAACAAATGATATTTAACGCCGAAATAATATTGCGCAACATGACGCCAACTGGAAGGGCGTGATGCCATATAGAACGCGGGAACTCAGAAGATAATTCCCTAGGCGATGCATGAGTGAGACAGAATATGTGGAAGGGAGAAAGAGAGATAAGAATTTGTTTGGGGAAGCACCATGCCACCCTAACAACAATTTTAAGCGGGGGTAGTCAGGTTCACCACATCACGGGAATTGAGCGATATCTCCTCTATCTGATGGTTTTCCAGGATAATAAAAGGATATAAATTATCTCCAGAATTTTACGAAGCCAACGATACGGGTAATGCTGTTAATAAATAATCAGATTAATAACTGCGTGGCCAGCCGCCGACCGTGGGAAACTGTTTAGTGGCTGCATACCAATCTCAAGTTGTTTCCAGGGGCTTCCCGGGGCGTCGCGTGGGTTTCTGCCTCCTATAAGAGCTGAAAGATGTGGAAGGAGGTTTTTCATTCGAGGATAAGACCGCTGCCCGTGCGTGTCGCGTGTCTGCTTGTATTTTCGCCAGAAACCTTTGTTTAGGACAAAGACTGTGAATAATAAGTGTAGTGGCGATAACTTAGATTCAGTAGATCGGAGATCCCTAAACTTTGGGTGGTGTGCTAAGTCCCAACTGACGAGCCTAACTTAGCACACGAGGGCGAAACGCAGGCAACCAAGAATGAGTTAGCTGGAGAATTTATAATGTCCAATAACGGACCATTATATTGGTATTAAAAATTTACTCATTCAGGACAAATATTTTAGGTTCCCTATGGAAATCAACATCTACATAATTTGATGGCCAGGCAGGCATCAAGTTTTGGAAATGAGACATACCTCTCATAGTGCATTGGCACTGCTGGTGGCTTCAAGTAGCCTGTGCAGTGGCTTCCCCGGGGGAGGAAAGCGGATCTCTGTGGCTCACTGCTATTCCTGAAGCGACGCACTATTTTTTCCTCGGCCGGGTGACTACTCATCTCTATCTTACTGCCTCGCCGAGCCCAAGAAAGCAAAATTGGCTGGCACCCCGAAGGAGGTCGGCCTTCCCATCATACTCTTTACCTGCTTCGCTCGTTCTGTCCCTCTTGAGCTGACAAACGACACCATCGCCACGGCCCTCAGTCGATCCGGAGTCTCTTCTGCTCTTCGGCTTCTCAACAGCTCCAACTTCGAACCGTCTGCCGATGTCCTGCTTTCCTGCCGCACATCTTCTGATGTCTCTAGTCTTCTGCAACATGGCGCCCGTATAGGTGATTTCGACTACTACGTAGAACGCACTTCGGAGAGTCTTCGTGCACCGCTTCTGGATGACGAATCACCTTTACCTATCACCACCGCTAGCCATACTGCGACGTCACCACTTCCCCACCCTTCAACCCCCCCAAACGTGTCCTGCACACCTACTACTACTCCTACCACTGCCATTACCACCTTCGCCCATACCTCCTCCCCGTCCCTAGTTACTACGACTATGTCTCATCCCTCCTCTCTCATGTCGTCATCTCTTCCTTTCCTTCCCTCAACTCATCTTCCCTCAACTTTGAATACTATACTTCCATTATCCACCGAGGGATTGTAAATAAAGGGTACCGATCTCTGCACATGGTTATGAGGGTGTTTAGGGGTTGTAGTAAGTACGTAAAGGAGAGTGCATATAAGTCTATGGTAAGACCCCAACTAGAGTATGGTTCCAGTGTATGGGACCCTCACCAGGATTACCTGATTCAAGCACTGGAAAAAATCCAAAGAAAAGCAGCTCGATTTGTTCTGGGTGATTTCCGACAAAAGAGTAGCGTTACAAAAATGTTGCAATGTTTGGGTTGGGAAGAATTGAAAGAAAGAAGAAGAGCTGCTCGACTAAGTGGTATGTTCCGAGCTGTCAGCGGAGAGATGGCGTGGAATGACATTAGTAGACGAATAGGTTTGAATGGCGTCTATAAAAGTATGAAAGATCACAATATGAAGATAAAGTTGGAATTCAAGAGGACAAACTGGGGCAAATATTCATTTATAGGAAGGGGAGTTAGGGATTGGAATAACTTACCAAGGGAGATGTTCAATAAATTTCCAATTTCTTTGAAATCATTTCGGAAAAGGCTAGGAAAGCAACAGATAGGGAATCTGCCACCTGGGCGACTGCCCTAAATGCAGATCAGTATTGATTGATTGATTGACATACATCTCCAACTCCGGCTGAGAACTTGGACACATCACCATCTAACGGCACTTCTACCTACAGCTGCGTAGTCTGTGGTGTGGACCCCAGCATAACACCAGCTACCAACATCCAGGACCTTCGCCGGACAGGGATTCCCGTGCAACGCGTCTTCCGGATATTCAACGAGGATGGTCCAACCTATCTCATACGGATTCATCTGCCTACGCTGGAAGATACAGAACGCCTCATTGCCAACGGAATCAACCTCCATGGCCGACACCATAGAATCAAACCCTCCCGCTCACCTCCTCACACTTCTCCCCATCCCCCCACCACATCGTAGTCGTCCCCGGCCTAGCCCACCTACCTCCCCATCTAGTTTTTCATTTCCCTCTTTTCCACCTCCCTCTAGTTTCTTCACACCCCCACCGTCCTTCGACATCCTTCGCCTCATCCTTACCTCCCTGGTTCACTTCTCCTCCTTCTACCATACCATAGCCCTTCACCTCTTTCCCTCTAACTTAGGCTAAAACCATTACGCTTATTGTTATTGCTATTTGTAGTTATGTCTTGTTATTCTTAATAAAGCATTTCATATTAATCAGCCCAGAGGTCGCCTTCCCCCCCACTTCTCCTTATTTCAACACAGCTTCAGCCCTCTCCTTCCTTGCACGCTTCTCCTCATCCCCGTCACCTCTCCTGGCCAGAAAGGGCGTAACCCTCTAGGTGGCCCGCCCCACCCCTTCAGGGTGGGGAATTAAAACTTTTCACGCACGCACGCCTCCACGGTATGTACTAGTCTTGCGTCTTGGGTGGTGTGCTAAGTCCCAACTGACGAGCCTAACTTAGCACACGAGGGTAAAACGCAGGCAACCAAGAATGAGTTAGCTGGAAAACTTATAATGCCCAATAACGGACCATTATATTGGTATTATAAATTTACTCATTCAGGACAAATATTTTAGGTTCCCTCTGGGAATCAACATCTACATCATGTTACAACATTTATAAACAGGAGCTTTAAAACTGAATTTGAATATACTTTGGATGAGGTAGTTATCCCAAAAGATGGCAAGTGCAAATACTTAGGTGTGAGATTTGAAAGTAATTTGCCCTGGAAGGGTCATGTTGATGACATTGTTGGGAAAGCATACAGATCGTTACATGTCATAATGTGGCTACTTAAAGGATGCAACAAAGAATTAAAAGAAAAAAGTTATTTAAGTATGGTTCGTCCATTATTGGAATATGCAAACAGTGTTTGGGATCCTCACCAAGAATACCTAATAAAAGAACTAGATGGTGTGCAGAGGAAAGCAGCAAGATTTGTAACGGGATTTAAGGAGAAAGAGTAGTGTATCAGAAATGTTAAAGGAACTTGGGTGGGAAACTTTAAGTAAGAGAAGGGAGAAAACTAGACTTACAGGATTATATAGAGCCTATACAGGAGAAGAAGCATGGAGAGAAATCCGCGAGAGGCTTCAGTTGAAAAATAATTATATTTGCAGAACTGACCAAAATAGTACAAAATTAGAAGGAATTTTAGCAGAAGCGTTTGGGGTAAATTTTCATTCATTGGGAAGGGTGTGAAGGAGTGGAACAGTTTACCAGGAGTAGTGTCTGATCCTTTTCCAAAATCTGTACAGATATTCAAGAAGAGAATAAACAGCAACAGAGAAAATGTATGAAATGTTAGAGGGTATTCGACCAGTGCAGGATATTTAAATAAAAAATATGTGTGATTAAATTAGTTCCATCCCCTGGTCCGTGGAGTTTGGACAGCCCAAGTAGGGGACTGCCTGAAGGGGTGAAGTACAGTGCGGACTTCGAGGGCCCTGGGAACGCTACGGTAGCTGTGAAGGCCCTTCAGGAACTCTGAAAAGTGGTGGCAAAAAGGGCTTTGGTTAAGACGTAGCAGGTCGTTGTGCTACTTAGGTTCCAAAATGGGTAAAATATAAATATGTAAATAAATACAATGTTAATTTTAATCTCATACCAGTTGTATAGTATTATTTGAAGTAATTTCACGTACTGTACATGAGTTGACTATGTTTGTAAGTACAGGAGATATTATAAGTAGAATTTTGTAAACAATATATATTTATTAACGATGATGTGTGGTTTAATAGAAAAAATTATTAGCGTAAATTGTATAGTATTGTACTCTAGGAAAATTTTCTTCGTCTCTTGTTAATTTAAAATTTAGTGCTTGACATGTATTTTATTGTACCATTTGCCACCGAGATAGACACCTCATTTGTAAATAAAGAGATTTTGATTTGATTTTGATCCATTAAAATTTACCCACTTGATGAGTCCTTTTTAACATACTACTCGTACTAAATCAATAGCACTACCTCCCGTTTCTGTTATAAGCGTTAAATTACCTCTTTCATATTCTGTCCTCCTCCCGTTCAAAATATAGAGTTATTTTGCATCACATAATTCTAATCATGTTTCGCCATAATCATTATTATAACCTTTATCTTGACTACTTAGTTTTTAATTACTACTTCCTCTATCTCTTTACAGTATACCGGTTTTCGGTCTGCAACCCTCGCATTGGTGTGTCGCATCCGCAAAATAGCTATGTCCTCATTATATCTTACTTAATCCATTTTTTCCTACTGCTAACTCAAATGCTGGTTATGAACCTTAATTAATGCCATGGCTACTACCTTCCCAATATGGTTAAACTACTAGGAAAAAGAAAATGCTGTCGGTTTGAACGAAGTACTCCTAAATTCCTTGTTTTTAATTTTCAACCACCATCCTTCAAGGATTTTATTGACATTGGTATTTAGGAACTATTGGTGTCAGTCATTTATACTTCACGATTAATTGTACGAATTACTTCTGTTATTTGTCCTAATAAATGACGGTGCATGACTTTATCCAATACCAATCTACACCTTGTAGGAAGTATTCTCTTCACTCTCACACCTATTTGTATATTCGTTGTAGCATATTGAGTTAACGATAGAACTGGTAGTTGATGATAGATCTACACTTGTGAGTCTATCGATATAACGAAATCTACTTTGTCGTCAAAAACTACTAGAGGAAGTCTCGGTTTTTCTGTTAAACTATGATTAAATCTTTCAAAATTCGTTTACATGTGCTATATAGGATGGTTACCTTGTTGTACTTCCTCTTAAATCAAAACAATAATTACTATCTTCGGAACATTTTTCTTTCTAATGGATTAACGTCGTACTAACGCACTGAAGATTTTGGGCGATGCA
The DNA here is from genome assembly GCF_040414725.1 of Anabrus simplex. Taxonomy (NCBI): domain Eukaryota; kingdom Metazoa; phylum Arthropoda; class Insecta; order Orthoptera; family Tettigoniidae; genus Anabrus; species Anabrus simplex. The sequence goes on from NC_090265.1 coordinate 330,088,016, forward strand.
AGGATGGGGGAGGGCTAGGATTGTGAAGATAGCGGCCATGGCCATAATTAAGGTATATTCCCAGCATTATTGTTTTAAATACAGTATTGTACCACAGTACCACAGCAGGATGTATTTATTGTGAAAGGCTTTCCTTTTACCAAAATCATCACATCACGCTTGCTTTAAATAAAGCTCTTTTGTCGATGAATTGCTGATTTTTGTGACGTATACTTCTGTCCCGATGGAAGAGTATTATGACAACCTTAATGACTGACAACTTTCCTTTGTTCCTTTTTAAGAGGGTATGATCCTATAAGATCATCTTTTATGTTTCTTCTGGAAAGAGAGATCTATCAATCCGTCCACGCTCCCTTCTCTAATAACATAATTATTCGATTTTTGAGATGGTTACATTTTTCTAATAATTTATGATATTTATGAAAAGTAAGAAACAGCTTTCAAAACATAAAGAGCACACGCTTTTCCAATTATTTCGTCTGGAATAACAGCATAACAGGTACCTGATATTGAGTAAATAATGAAAAATGAAGAACACAATTAATACACATTTGATAAATATGTGCAAATCGAAAACTAGTAATCATATCTCAGTTCTGTTTAATTGGAAATACCCGCCGCAAACTGACTCATAAACATAAATGCATGTCTATGACAGCAAAAGAAAAAAATGCGGGACAAGGATTTCATAATTTGAAATTTTGCGATGGTCTTCAAATTAAGTTAGAAATTGTACAAGATGTGCTAGCCCCATGGTGTAGGGATACCATGCCTGTCTCATACTGTGAGGCCCCTAGTCTGATTGCCGGCCACTCTAGTGTTTTTATTCTGGACAGAGGGTTGGAGCGGGCTTCACTCATTGCACTGAGACAACTGAGGATGTGATGACACCAGAGGCAGTGAACACGGTCAAGCAAGCGAAGCGTTATGGCCTCATACTGAGGACATACAATTCCCTTATATGCAAGCCATCTGGTTGTGCAGGAGTCGTCTTGGCAGGCCAGGGCCCTAATGGGCTACCGCTCCACTACGTGATGTAGGCTACATGAATTTCTGTCCTGAACTGGTAGAAGCATGTGCTATTTTCAGAAGAAAAAAACAAAAGCAATTTACCCCTGAGGGTGGGAGTATAGAATACATCCTGCCTGTCGTATTAGGTGACTGTATAAGGATCTCCACAGGGGTCTCTCAAGTACGGTGACCGTGGGGATCGTAGCTGAGCCTGGCATTGCTTCTGCTCACTTGTACTAGGCTCAACATTTTCACCTTTACTACCCGACCTTTCCTGATGAACGATGTTAAATGTTTGCGACGCCTGTGATGCTTTTCGTTTCCACTTGCCGATACCTTCATTTCTCGAAGAATCGGACCTCCTCCCCTCCTTTCGTGTTGAGTAAAAGGGAATAGTTGGATAATACTTCCCTTTAAAGCAATTATCACTACAACTCATTCACTTCACCGGGCGAGTTGGCCGTGCGGTTAGGAGCGCATGGCTGTGAGCTTGCAGCCGGGAGGTAGTGCGTTCGAATCCCACTGTCGGCAGCCCTGAAGATGGTTTTCCGTGGTTTCCCATTTTCACACCAGGCAAATGCTGGGGCTGTACCTTAATTAAGGCCACGGCCGCTTACTTCCAACTCCTAGGCCTTTCCTATCCCATCGTCGCCATAAGAGCTATCTATGTCGGTACGACGTAAAACAATTAGCAAAAAAAATGTAACTTCGTTAAAAATGAAGTTTCAGGGTCATCCGCTTCGTTTAAATTGGTATGAAATTCCTGGTGATCTAAACGGTATAGGCATTTATGTAATTATAGATAATAAAGAAATAAAAGAAACCTTTTATTGATCGTCGTATTCTTCGAACTGAAATAGTAAAATAATTTAGAATTCTCAACTATCATTTTTCCATACATGGGAGTTATGACTCTAATTATGGGTTTTATTCATGTATATATAAGTTGGTGATTCCCAACATTTTCCCAACGCCGCCTCTTCAGCTCCCTATCTGACCCAATCGTACATTCAGAAAAGCGATTCCCAAAGCCCACAAGGAACGGTAATAGTATTTAGACGTAGAATATCGTACATCTACAGTTTCTTAACTATACTAGGGACGGAGAGTGTTATGAAAGTTTTAAGATCGTAATACTGTAATTTCTAGACAACACGTGCGATGGCAGTGCTTAATACATCATTGTAAAAATAAAGTACCATTGTAGCCTACTCACTGAACGCATTACCGTAATCCCTGAAGACTAATCATCACGGAGAAAGCGCGTGGCTGTGAGCTTGCATCCGGGAGATAGTAGGTTCGAATCCCACTATCGGCAGCCCTGAAAATGGTTTTCCGTGGTTTCCCATTTTCACACCAGGCAAATGCTGGGGCTGTACCTTAATTAAGGCCACGGCCGCTTCCTTCCAACTCCTAGGCCTTTCCTATCCCATCGTCGCCGTAAGACCTATCTGTGTCGGCGCGACGTAAAGCCCCTAGCAAAAAAAAAATCACGGAGAAAGCGCGTCCTATGACGGTACAACTTGATGAACGCCCTGTTCCATCAGCAGGCAAGCTGTCGATAGCGTGCCTGGTGATCTTCACTTCCTCTTTACGAAGTGATTCTACCATCTCCTTAGGTGGAGAAGTTACTCCAGTTAATCTATTTCTGAGGTCAACATGTTTCGCCATACGTCGATTTTATTCGGGAATATTTCTGTAAAGAATGGATAATTGAACATTTATAAAAGGACTAAATGTAACGCCAATAATGTATCAGTATTTTATACAAAATTCCTGCTCTGTCCGACATTCGTAGCGATATTGAGAAACCGAGAATATTTCAACAGCTAAAATTCGTAGGAATTATAGTTTGTTGTGTCTTCCTTACAAGAAAAGTGAACCTCTTACGGACACGGCATTTATACATTTATTTAAAATAAAACTCATATGAGAAAGAGTTTTATGTGGTATGCTGGTACTTTCTGTTCCTGTGTGTTTCCCATGTTTAATGTACCCATGTCCATAACCACACTTTCTTTTTGTAGGCTATACAGCATAGAACTGCTGATCGTTAGCGTCTCGTCAAGTCATATTCCTTGTACTCAAAGAGAAATTTGCCTACTTCTCTTCACTTGATGCACATGTTGGTGCACGATAAAGAAATGTATTACAAATTGTACCGGAGGTACACCCGCTTCGTGCATTTAAATTAAGCGCCTTTTAGCAGGGCATCTTTAACATGAATAATGAAACTCATTTCTGAAGAAGTTTGAACATTCATCGACAGATGTCTCTACTATCAACTTATGTGCTCCCTCTGATGAGAGGATAGACAATTCATTTCTAAGAGAATTTTGTGAACATTGGTTTTCTAAACTGTGTTGTCTGTAGATTGTTTTTGGTGTTCTAAGTTTATCAGCACTGCTATCTCTTCCCACCAGCTTAAAATTGTAGCCAATAGGAATTTTTTACATTTATTTAAGTAACCAATTACGATTTTTAATATTTATTTGATTGTGCAATGCAAATTGTGGGTGTGTCAGGGCTTCGGCCCAGATAAGTCTGGAACCTTTCTCTCGGCTATAAAAGCTGGGATTGTTTGGGCTATGCTGTCTTTCGATAGCTTCAGTACAGCAGTAGAGTGTGTTGGTAGAGGAGGCAGGGGTGAGCTTGCCTCGTCCATCTCCGGAAGGTCCACCAGGTCAATATAACGGCAGTCATATTTTGATGATGGAATTGTCTCAGAAAATTAACTCGAAGAGAAGGTTACAAAATTCTTTCTTAATGTAATCCAGCCGTGTAAATTCTACATCTGGTTTAAGATCTTCAGTTAACTTAGAGAACAAAGAGTGGGAACCCTCGTAAATTCCCCTTCAACTTGGTCTTGAGGTGGCTATGATTTCTTAAACGTTATATTTATCTTTTCCTTGTAATTTAAATTTTCTCTCCATCTAGTCACCTCCGCAGTATAGGCTTAGCCTTTGTAACTGAGGGCCATCAGCCCAAAATAGTGTTTTAGGTAAATACCTATAAGTGTTAGCCTCCTAACATTTCGACTTTCGACACAAAAATTTAACCTTTTCTTTTTTAACTAAGATAGGAAGAATGGGTACTTGTCACCCCTGTTAAAGTTAACTTCCATTGTTCATTTCCTGTAAATGTAACTGTTGAAGAGATAAGACAGTTAATACTGTTTGGTTTTGGTAAAATGTAGATTGTGCCTTCGAGAGGCCTGAACTTTGGAGAACAGTCTCCTAGAGGGTAATTGTGTGGAGCAAAGACGCTTTACCTACTGTTGTAAATTTTGGATCTCATTCTCCTTGAGGAGTTATTGAAGGGAGCAGTAGTGCTCTTGTTGAAGTTGTAACAGGAGAGCTTCAAGCTCATGTTGTTATGTTGTCTGTTCTAGACTTTTTTTGAGCTCATGAGCTAAACTTTTGTACTTGACTATTTGTTATTGCTTAGCAAATTGTAAAAACTGAAAAGAAAAAATAACCTAGAAAATAAATATATTTAGAATTTTAAAGTTTTAAATTACTATTTAATATTTTCTATATCCACACATTCATACTTTCGCGTCTGCGTTCCACAGAACCCCCGGAACAGAAATGTCTAGATTTTGGGCTAAGAATAGTGACTTACTCCCTTTTTTCAAATATTGTTAAAATTTTGACTAATAATTCTTTGAACCTGATTCGTTTTAACATTATTAAGAAAAATTAAGCAACAAGTATCATTAAAATACTTCCACTACTTCTTCTTCGTCCTCTTGGCTTTTTCCCAATTGCCTTGGGTCGGCGAACAAGTGCGATTTAACAGCTTAATTACTATCTGCGTCTGACGGGATGTCGGGGCAGCTTGTAGCTACGGCACGGGCAACAGATACCATACTAAGCTACAAACATTAGACGTGATAGACAGCGCGAGTTCTCTGAAATAGAAGCATGTTCATTATTATTCACGGTTCGGTTATATAGTAATTATAGTAAATGTGAAACTAAACCACAATTGCCCTACCATTTTGAAACATCTCAGCAGCACCACAATTCGAACGTGTCACCAGGGACGGAACAGACATTTATTGTCAGACCTTAAGACTTGAGACTGGCGCAGAAAACATGCTTGCCACTCACACATCTTACCGCGCATCTACGTGACCATAGTAGTATCGTCGTTGCCGGGATAAAACCTCATATGAGATAATATTTTTGGAGATATACTGACCCGCAGCACATACATTATGAAGAGCGAGTATGCCTTGACCATATTCATACAATATTGCACCTTAGATGACAGAAATTTACCGGCCAAAGTTCTAAGCTAAAATATTTCACATAGGAGGTTTTGTCCCGGCAGCGACGATATGTTGATAAGTGGTTCAGAAAGGCAATCTTCTTCTCTACCAGCTGCTGACCAAAAGCCGGTCACCGTGAGACATTCTAATATGCTTGACCAAGACCACAATAATGTGCTCAACCTTACATTACTTCAGGTATGAACAGCGGCTTTATTGTCGGAATACTATTGTCAGTTCCACATTCTTAGAAGACAATCGAAACAATACCGCATTAAACGAGTCGGTATATTCCGCGTATGCCTATGTTGATCCGTGGCATAGACTAGACTAGGATAAGTCAGTACTTCCTTGCTTTATCATATAAAATGAGTCAGCGAAATAGAGGAAATACACTAGATTTACTTGTCTTTCTTTTCCGAATGCAAACTACAATCATCGGTATCTTCCAAGTTACCCGCTTTTACCATCACACAATAGCAATGAACGGAATCATGCAAGTCGATTTAGTTGCAACTGTACAGTTAAAACGACTTACACAACATTATGTCCAAGAGCCGTAGCTCAGCCATGATCAAGTTTACGACTTATCAGCTTTTATACAACCCAGAGCAATCCAGCAATGTAAAAATAAACTTTTCTACTGAAGTGGACTTAGCCAGTTTTTTCTAATCATTTAGATTTAGCTTATTACCACTTATAAAATGATTACAACTAAAAAATATATACAGCATACTTAATTAGTTGACTGCAGACATAAGGTTATGCGCTTTCAGTTGAGCGATGAAGATTTCTTAGAACGGCTGGGTTTCAAGGAAGAGAAACATTTCTCCTTCTACCTTTTCTTGTTATGAGCCGTAACTGAAACTTACTGCGATAGCATCTTATTTATGAGTAACATTAGACAGGACTACTGTAGTAAACAGCTAACAACCTGCTATCAGGAAATCACACAAGAGTTGGCGAATCAGACTATAATGGCTGTTGAGAAATACGTATATCAAAGGTCACTGAAAGAGATACGATGATCAGAATAATTATTGAAGAAATATAGCATGCAAAGTTTAAAGGAAGCGTTGTTTAAATAAGTAAATGCAAAATTCGTTTTGTATCTCAGGATGCCAAAGCATTACGACTGCACACAGAATTAAAAATTCAGGCACCGGGGGAGTTACCCCTGCTGTTAGGATCACGCAGCTGTGAGCTTTCATTCGGGAGATGGGGGGTTCGAACCCCACTAGCGGCACCCTGAAGATAGTTATGCCTGGTTTCCCATTTTCCTCCAGGCAAATGCTGGACACCACGACAACTTCCTTGCCACTCGTAGCCCTTACCTATTCCATTGTCTCCATAACACCTATCTGTATTGGTGCGACGTAAAGAAAATTTAAAACATAGAAATAAATAATCAGGCTATCATATAATGGCAGGAAAAAGTCCTGTGTTCATGGGGTGAAAGTATAATCACGGGATCACTGTAAGTACTTAAGCGTTAATATCAGGAAAGATCTTCATCACATTAACGAGATTGTAATTAAAGGTTACAGATCTCTTCATCTGTCTATAAGGGTATTTAGGGGTTATAATAAGGATGTAATTGAGATCGCGTATAAGTCTCTGTTGAGACCTCAATTAGAGTATGAAACCGCGCCATGGTTACTTCATACGAGAAATGGGGAAAAAAGCCAAATGAATGTGGCACGATTTATTATGGCTGATTTCCAACAAAGGAGTAATGTTACGAAAATGTTTTAAACTTTGCTCTACGAAGATTTGGGAGAAAGGGGACGAGCTGCGGGCGATATATTCCGAGATGTCAGCGGAAGATGGCGTGGAATGGCATTAGTAGATGAATAAACTTGAGTGGAGAATTTTATTTATTTATTTATTTATTTATTTATTTATTTATTTATTTATTTATTTATTTATTTATTTATTTATTTATTTATTTATTCCTGACTTACATTTGTGGCGAAGTTAGGGCTCACGGCCCTCTCTTACACTTAACCACTATAAACAATAAAATTTAAACACGTAAACATAAAAGTAAGACATAGAAATTCTAAAAAGCAATAATACTACGAACAGATAAATCTAAGACTAAGTTAAACCTACATATCAGTACAGAAATTAGTGTGACAATAATAATAATAATAATAATAATAATAATAATAATAAATGAAGAAAACCCATTCACACAACATACACACAATGACTCACACAACTCAGTTTTATGTCCCCAGGAAAAACTTTCGGCAGGCAGATTTGAATTTATGAGACGAAGTAAGGTGCCGAATGTCCATTGGGAGTGTATACCAGAGTCTCGACGCAGTAACTAAAAAGAAATGATTGTAGGAATTCGTTCGACTTAATGGCATTTCAAGTAGGGAACCAGAACTGGTACTAATTTCATGGAATGAGGAAAGGAAACGAAAATTAGAAGAGAGGTAAGTAGGAGTGTTCGTCGAAAGCACTTGGTAAACAAGTGTCATTAGGTGAAAATTCCTTTGTTAATTTATGCGTAGCCATCCCAATGTTTTGAAATATGGTGTAACATGAGCGTCATGTCGTAGTTGGAAGGCATATCGTATGCATGAGTTTTGTGCTCGGTGAAGTCTCAAAGCTTTTTCAGCATTTAGATTGACTAGTACCGTATCACAGTAGTCTAAAATTGGGAAGGTAGGAAAGATCATACTATGAACATAAAGTCGGACTTCAAGAGGACAAAATGGGGCAAATATTCATTTATAGGAAGAGGTATTAGGAAATGGAATAATTTATTAGGGAAAATATTTGGTTAATTGTGAATTTCTTAATATTAGGTAAACAATTTATTTGCAATTTGCTTTACGTCGCACCGACGCAGATAGGTTTTATGGCAACGATGGGGTAGGAAAGGCCTAGGAGTGAGAAAGAATCGGCCGTGCCCTTAATTAACGTGCAGCCCCAGCATTTGACAGGTGTGAAAATGGGGAACCACGGAAACCATATTCAGGGCAGCCGACAGCGGGGTTCGAAACTACTGTCTCCCGAATACAAGGTCATAGCTGAGCACCCCTAACCGCACGGCCAACTCGCCCGGTGAAGTTATAAAATTAACGAGTGAATAAGTTGTAGTGATAATTGCTTTAAAGGGAAGTATTATATATCTATCCCCTCTTACGCTAAACGAAAGGAGGTACGTAGGTAAGTAAACAATTAATAGGGAATCTGCCACTTGGGCGACAGCCCTAAATGCAGATCTTTGATTGATAGTAACGTTATTGCGTTACGTCCCACTAACTACTTTTGACGGTTTTCGGAGACGCTGAGGTGCCTTAATTTTGTCCCGCAGGAGTTATTGTACGTGCCAGTGAATCTCTCGATACGAGGCTGAAGTATCTGAGCACCTTCAATTACCACTGGTCTGAGCCAGGATCGAACCTGCCTAGTTGGGGTCAGAAGGCCAGCCCCACAACCGCTTGAACTATTCAGCCCGACTTGATTGATTGATTGATTGATTGATTGATTGATTGATTGATTGATTGATTGATTGATTGATTGATTGATTGATTGATTGATTGATTGATTGATTGATTGATTGATTGATTGATTGATTGATGTCCATATCACAGTAAACGTCTTTATGAAATCACAAGTAAATTTGCTAAAACAATTATGAGATTACTCAGTTGTACATCAAACTGTACTGTTAGAATGATGTGCATGGATATTAATCTACAGGGAGTTATTGTTAAAAAGATAATTAAGAATTGGCTAAGACTGAAGTTGGAACCAGGTGGCAAAGTATTAAATATAGCCTTCCAACACCAAGTGAAATATCAGAATCAAGGGTACCAGGTGTATGGGGTACGAAATATTCTGTAAAGAGTAGAAATGGAATACTATTGAGAAAGGGATTGTATAGAATATCAAAGAATTTGTAAGAAAGTAGTTCTAAGAGTTCAGGATACTGAAAATCAACAAATTTCTTCACAGTGCAAAAACCAACAGATCAATGGGAGAATTTTGCAATGTATTGAAAGAATGAAGACTAACATAGATTATTTAACAGAAGGTGAATTGAGGGGCATAATATGGTGGCTAGTGGGAGTACACAAGAGCAAAGCATACGGACATAATAGGGATGATAATAAATGTTTACTATGTTCTAAAGAAATGGGATGGGTACGTTTTATATACGACTTTTCAGAAATGGAAATGAGGGAGAAATACACGGATGAGGAGAATATAAGGGAACTTGATAACGAATCTCAACTGTATGTGATTATAAAGTCATTAAACAGAGAGTGGATGAACCCCGAAAGAATAGCAAAATTCATTATAATTATTATGGGAATGTGGAAGAGTAAATTGATGGAGGGAAAAGAATTGATAATTGCTAGTTAGTGACAGAATTTTGCCTAAGACAACCTAGTTAACTAAAGAACAACATGAACGGTGACACCTCTTAAAATATTATAAACCGAGCTCGATAGTTGCAGTCACTTAAGTGCGACCAGTATCCAGCATTCGGGAGATATTGTATTCGAACCCCATTGTCTGCAGTCCTGAAGATGGTTTTCCGTGGGTTCCCATTTTCATGCAAGGCGAATGCTGGGGCTGTACTTTCATTAAGGCCACGGCCACTTCCTTCCCACTCCGAACCCTTTCTTGTCCCATCGTCGCCATAAAACCTATCTGTGTCAGTGCGACGTAAAGCGACTTTCAAAAAATATTATGTTTTCTGACGAAAAAATAAAACGTTGTGTGATGGTCTATGACAGCTACTTCTATATAGTTACTATTGGTTTAGAGGGAGTTTGAGTGCTCTATTGTAAAGTAGGATCAAGTAGGATCAATTTGGACTGGAACCGACCTGGGACAATCCACGTTGACCGGACAATGTGGAAATCTCTATATATAAAATAAGAGTTTTGTCTGTACATCGTTCAGAATTTAAAAAAAAAGGATGGTATTTCTCTATCAGTCGTGTCCACAGTAACAAGGAAATGCACTTTTTAATTTTCCGTAATGTATGTCTGTCTGTCTGTCTGTCTGTCTGTCTGTCTGTCTGTCTGTCTGTCTGTCTGTCTGTCTGTCTGTCTGTCTGTCTGTCTGTCTGTCTGTCTGTCTGTCTGTCTGTCTGTCTGTACACGCATCACGATAAAACGCCTTAAGAGAATTTAATGAAAATCGGTATGCAAAGTCGGGGAGTAAGTCGCTATAATCTAGGCCATACACAATTTTATTCACGGTGAGTGAAATGGTAGTTTAGGGGAAGGCCTAAAATGTAATTCTCAAATATCCATGTTAGTAGTGGTCGTATCGATAAATACTACGTAACTAAAGTTATATACTAATACATTTCCTATCATTTATCTCTTATACACTGTTACCGTACCGGCTATGATCACAGATATATTCATGAATTTGGAATTTTGTTACTAAGTCAACATCAGCGCCGAGTCACGAGAAAATGGGTAAACAGAATTCAGTGAAAATCGGTATGTAAAGTCGGTGAATAAGTAACTACAGTCTACGCTACAAATAATTATATAATACGCTCTAATATCACAGAGTGCCGGGCGAGTTGGCCGTGCGCGTAGAGGCGCGCGGCTGTGAGCTTGCATCCGGGAGATAGTAGGTTCGAATCCCACTATCGGCAGCCCTGAAGATGGTTTTCCGTGGTTTCCCATTTTCACACCAGGAAAATGTTGGGGCTGTACCTTAATTAAGGCCACGGCCGCTTCCTTCCAACTCCTAGGCCTTTCCTATCCCATCGTCGCCATAATACCTATCTGTGTCGGTGCGACGTAAAGCCCCTAGCAAAAAAAAAAATATATATATATCACAGAGTCGGAAGAAAACTAAATGTGAAGGCCTAAAATATGGAAAGCTCATAAAATTGATCAACAATAACAATAAATTGACCATTGTTTGTTGTGATGTGCTTTGTGTCTTCTGTTACCACTAATCTCCGATATATAGGATTACTGCTGCGTACTGAGTATTTTTAAAATTTGCTTTACGTCGCACCGACACACGTAAGTCTTATGGCGACGATGGGAGAGGAAAGGGCTTGGAGTGTGAAGGAAGCAGCCTTGACCATAATTAAGGTACAACCCCAGCATTTGCCCTATGTGAAAATGGGAAACCACTGAATACCATTCTTCAGGGCCGCCGACAGTGGGTTTCGAATCCACTGTCTCCCGGATGTAAGGTCACTGTTGCGCGCACCTAACCACACGGCCAACTCGCCCGGTCGTACCAAGTGTAACAGTCTGCCTGAACACTGGTGGGAAGTAGCCGGGGAGTTAGATAACTTTCTTTTATAGCATGCCATTCCTCTGCTTCATAAATTTTCTTATACTACTGTACGTAACGCATTGGTTCATCATAGAATTCAAACTATTCAATCTCTACTCTGGGGCACTGATTGGAATGAGCAGTGTGCATATTTAACGGAATAATGGCAGAGGAGACTTTTGCCTTGATGTTTGAACAGTGCTCCCTGTAAGCTAGAGAACGATCCAAAATAACACCCAAGTATTTCGATGTGTAATTATGTTCTAGAACTTTGTCAATCCACTTCACTTGCAGTTTCCTTGAGGCTTGTTTGTTCTTCAGATGGAAAGCACATACTTGAATTTTTGATCGGTTTGGTTTGAGATTATTGGTCTCACAGTAGTGAGATAAAATATCCAATGCTGAAGTGGGATTGCTTTCTACTCTTGCAAAGCATTCACTCTGAGTAGCCAAGGCCAGATCATCAGCGTATAGGAAGCTTTTAGTATGAGGTGGTTTTGGCTGATCGTTGGTATATATATTGAAAAGTAAGGGAGCTAAAACACTTCCTTGAGTAAGACCATTCTTTTGCGTTCTCTATCGACTTCGCTGACCATGAAAGTCAACAAAGAATCGTCGATTCTGCAAAAGGGTAGCATCAGTTCTAGTAACCTTGAAATCCTTTGTAAGGCTGTACAGTTTTCTAACATGATTTGATATTGTACGGTGTCACAGGCACAAGAAACGTCTACCAAAAAAACTCCTGGGGCACGAGAGAAACCTCCCAGAACGGTGTATTTACATGTGATGTCATACATCCGGGTGTCTCCTGGGCAACGGACTAGGACTATTCCTACACGGCTGATTCTCTTACTCCAGTAGAACTATTGCAACCTCAGTATGTTTTCCGCGTATAATAATAATAATAATAATAATAATAATAATAATAATAATAATAATAATAATAATAATAATAATAATAATAATAATAATAATAATAATAATAATTTGGTGTGGCTATTGCTAGTCTGTGGAACCCTTGTAATGCAGACCTCCCGACGAGGGTGGTCGGCATCTGCCGTGTATACGAAACTGTGTTTATTAGGGTTGAGGATGGTGTGTGAATTGCATGGACACTGGAAACAGCACAAACACACAGTCCCAGAGCCGAGGGAATTAAACATTTAAGATTACATTTCCGGACGCGGCCGAGAATCGAACCCGGGGCCCACTGAACCGAAGGCCACTACGCTGACAATTCAGCCAAGGAGCCGGACTTCCTACGAATGACGTCCCGCTAAATATGCGTGAGTTCGCAGAAGACGAGTTGATTTGTTCTCCACTTTTTAATTTGTACTTAATAATACAAACCAAAAATCAATGTTTTGTTGGACTTTCGAATATTTTAGAATTAAACTAATTCAGATGCTATGTAACAATCAAAAGAAATATCTGATTGCTCTCGAATAACCTCCATTATCAATACAAACAAAATTATACTATGCAGCGTTGCACATCAAATCTAGAAACTGTGTCATCTTCAAAATGGGTATCGAACTTCTTTTGACAATATAAAGAGTCGTGTTAACACTCGGCGCCCCCAGAGAACAGTTTTCTAAGGCACTAGATGAATAAACTCATTACTCAAGTAAGTAACAGTATAGGGAGAAGAGTTATTTCGTCACACCTGGTTAAGTAGTTAACATTTTGAAAGACATAGGAACAGGACCGAAACAATTTCGTGTTAAGTATTTCTGTATATTTAGTGTCTTCTGAACTAGTTCACTTGAGAGGGATATGGGATTGGGAGCGTATCTCAATAGTTGTTACCGGGAAGTTACAGAGAGAAATACAATAATTAATCACAAACATCAGCAGAAGTGAATTCCTTCCTTTCATGTGTTGTACCATCGTTATGGTTGTTTTGAATTAGTGAAGGATGAGGTCGTGAATGGAGGGTGATATAATAGAGATGAAAATTCCAGATATCTCAGAATTCTTTCTGTGGTTCGAGAAGGGAGTTAGATCGCATGGCTGCCGAGGCTGGGCTAGAAATACCGTTTATTGAAACCATATTATTATTGAAATTAATTTTGAATTTTTGCCGGGCTAAACGGCTCTGACGGTTGAGGCGCTAGTCTTCTGATCCCAGCTTGACAGGTTCGAACCAAGGTTCTTAAACACTACTAAAGGTTGGGCCCAACGCGAGACGAGCTGCTATTGGTTAACGAAATGACGTCACAGTAGGAGCAAAGCAGCCGAGCCCAGAGCGCGCAAATCAGTACGAATCTCAAAATATCAGCAAACATTACAGTTTCTCAGAACTAATTGCAGACCAGACATAGATTACTGCTGTTATAAGATTGAAAAAAAAAGAGTACAGCGTAGTAACTTTTCATTATTTCTATTACGAATAAGGCGTAAATGTAACGTGACGACACACTGATCAACGCTTGAAATTTATTAACATTTCCAAGTTCCTCTAGTTTAAAGAAGGTTACGCGCTCTCAAATCTGTAAATATAAATATTTAGAGATATGAAATATTCGTAATATTAAATCTTCACAGCTGAACTACCGTATGCTAATATACGATATACTGACTCACTTCCGCAGGTATCGAGTTTAAAGCTTAACACATAGTATAACAGCAGCAGAAGTAAGTTCATATTCGAAACCATGCATAGGTAGTCCTGGAAAACCTCAAACCTGTTTTCCAGTCTTTGACCGTGTCAAGGATGTAATGAATGAACCATATATAGGCTATTATTACAATAGGGTCGCCACTCCCAAAGTGATTTATTAATGACTGATAAATGCTATGAAATGATAATGGAGAGTGTTTCTGGAATGAAAGATGACAGGGAAACTCGGAGAAAAACCTGTCCGCCTCCGTTTTGACCAGCACAAATCTCACATGGAGTGACCGGGATTTGAACCACGGTATCCAGTGGTGAGAAGCCGACGGACGCGCTGCCGTCTGAGCCACGGAGGCTCCGCATTGATAGTCTACTTTTTTAAATTAAACAATAAGAAAGAACAGGAGAACACTTCATTAGAACACAGTCCTACCTGTGAGATTAGATGTCATGAAGTGGTTGCTTTTGAAGATGAAATCCACTGTCGTGCCCTTCGCTGATGAGCTGCTATGGATTTTTCAGTTCTTGCCCGAATGTTCATTTGTCATGCGTATAAATATTCTCGTTTTAACATACATTTTTATTATTTCTGATGGTACAGCGGGGAATTTCCTGCTAATTATTTGACACACTTTGCGTATAATATTAGGTATGCGTCACAGTTCATCACCTCCGTGAGTGTCCGTGAAAATTAACTCAAATTCCTTTATTTGGTTTACCATTCTTCCGATGGGACGAGTAGACCTCCCCGAGATAACACTTCTGTCCATCCCACAGGGGCTGTACCAGAAGAAATGGAAAGCATTTCCCCAGTGGGACTTCCCATTGACCTGTCATATTTTCTTTCACGGTAGGCGATGTAGCCGGCGAGGTACCGAAATTCCTCTGCTGAACAATCAGGTGTCGCTGTAGATTGCGGTGAATCATTAACGGCACGGTTTTCTATCGCAATGATACTGTACAATGAACACATAAATTTCACTCCAGCTACTATTACACTGTTCACGCAACTAACGAAAAGAAAATAAGTGCACCTCACTGCACGAAACACAGGAACTTAAACAGAGATCTCACAGAAACGAACTACGACACACATACTACGCAAAATACAGTAGGTCAATATATAAACCAACAGCAATATACGGAAAGAAATTACGTATAATTATTACGAGGAAATCCTTTATTTATAAGAGAGACATATATAAACAACGAAATGAGATACACGTGCGGTTGTATGCTACACAGTACACAGTCACGGTGCTCCTGTGATGACGTCACGAGCAGGACGAGGGAAAACTAACATCTACTGCGCAACCAATCTGGGCCACCCGTGGGTTCGAACTTGGCTGAGTCCGGTGGTATTTGAAGATGCTCAAATACGTCAGCTTCTTGTTTATAGATTTACTGGCTCATAAAAGGACTCCTGCGGGACAAAATTCCCGCACCTTGGCTCTCCTAAAACCTTAAAAGTAGTTAGTGAGACTTATTATTATTATTATTATTATTATTATTATTATTATTATTATTATTATTATTATTATTATTATTATTATTATTATTATTATGAAAATCCACAGCCTATATCCAGTCATTCGACCGGGTCAGGAATGGAATGAATCAAGCCCCATCTAGCGGCGAGGATAGGAACTGTGCCGGCTGCAGAAGCCTGTCGCACTCCTCTGGGGAAATGATTAATGAATGACAGATGAAATAAAATGATATTGGAGAGTGTTTCTGGAATGAAATATGACAGGAAAAACCGGAGTATCGGGAGAAAAACCTGTCCCGCCTCCGCTTTGTCCCCACAAATCTCATATGGAATGAACGGGATTTGAACCACGGAACGAAGTGGTGAGAAGCCGGCGCGCTGCCGCCTGAGCTACGTAGGCTCTAAGATTATTATTATTATTATTATTATTATTATTATTATTATTATTATTATTATTATTATTATTATTATTATTATTATTATTATTATTTGAATAGTCCAGTTGTATAATATCACTTATTCATATTCAAATTCTTATTTATAAATAAGATATTTTTGTAAGATAGATTGTCGGTATAATAATAATTTCGGGGTGCAGCCCTCTGAAGAGGGTGGGCGGTGACAGATAGTATTTTGTGAGGTCTACGAGTCAGAGGGATGTTGCAGACAGCACGAAAACCCAGGCTGTGAGCCAAGGGAATTAATCATTTAAGGTTTAACTCCCGATCGGGCTGAGAATCGAACGCGGGTTCCACTGAACTGAAGGACTCGACACTAACAATTCAACCTCGGAATAGAAGAGGTGAACAATGTTGTACCCGCGTTGGAACTAAAATTTCGACGGAACAGTACCATAAAATAGGATATCTCATTCCCGAAGAGTTATAGGACTGCTGCGGCAAACAATTACTCCACACGGTCGTCAGAAATGAGGCAATGTGATCACAATCTTTGTAACATAAAACCTCATTCTTCGCCATTCTCTTCCTACCAAGCCAGATGCTATCGCTACATACGATATTACCATACAACAGTTAGTGGCGCGATGGTACAGGATGAGAGATCAGATAGCTAGCTAACAGGCGTTTTAGCCGCCTTTGTGCTCCTGTCGCTCTATGGTCATTATTTCGATTTACAACCGGCAGAGATGTTCCTTATTTTGAGACCGAATGAATGGTACCTGTTTTAGTTCAGTAGTAGCGACCAATTACTGTACATCTTAGTATCTTCCTCACCAAGATATACAGGCGTGGATCATAACTGCACCGACAACGAATCAGGTGTGCTCTTCGAGTTATGTTAGGACATGGAGCAATCGAATTGCGGAGGAAATGTTTCTTTTCGAGAAAATGGTGGTACTTTGTTACTTTCGGGCCCGCGATTCAAATTGAGGAACTTGCCGTATTTGCTTTGCCGGAGAGCCAACTCCTGGGAGGTTCTGAGGTAGCCTGAGGTACCCTATTAACAGGCTGAATAACATATGTTTTTAACATAGTTTGCTTTACGTCGCACCCACACAGATAGGTCTTACGGCGACGGTGGGACATGAAAGGGCTAGGGAAGGGAAGGGAGCGATCGTGCCCTTAGTTTTAGGTACAGCCTTG
This sequence comes from Anabrus simplex, assembly GCF_040414725.1. Taxonomy (NCBI): domain Eukaryota; kingdom Metazoa; phylum Arthropoda; class Insecta; order Orthoptera; family Tettigoniidae; genus Anabrus; species Anabrus simplex. Next base: position 330,105,301 of record NC_090265.1, read on the forward strand.
TGCGAAAATCATAAACCACGGAATACCAGCTCCAGGGCTGTCGATAGTGAGGTTCGAACTCACTGTCTCCCTTATGCCACCTCACAGAACTGACGGAACTAAGAATGCTGGTAGTAGGACGGAGCTCAACAGAACTGAAGCAAAATGTTCGAAGTGTTGTCTAACTAGGCGAGGCCTCTTCCACATCTCACATTAGTAATAAAAATGAAAATCACATCCTGTCATTTGACCGGGTCAGGAATGGAATGAATGAAGCCCCGTCTATCAGCCAGGATAGGAATTGAGCCAGCTGCCGAAGCTTGTCGCACTACTCTGGGGCAATGATTAATGATTGAGAGATGAAATGAAATGATATTGGAAAGTGTTGCTGGAATGAAAGATAACAGGGAAAATCGGAGTACCTGGAAAAAACATGTCCCATCTCTGCTATGTACAGCACAAATCTCACATGTTGTGACCGGATTTTGAGCCACGGAACCCAGGGGTTGGAGGTGGACGCGCTGCTGCCTGAGTCACGGAGGCTCACATTACTCACAATACTACTACTACTACTACTACTACTAATAATAATAATAATAATAAATTTGTGTCCGCCTCTGTGGTGTAGTGGTTAGCGTGATTAGCTGCCACCCCCGGAGGCCCGGGTTCGATTCCCGGCTCTGCCACGAAATTTGAAAAGTGGTATGAGGGCTGGAACGGGGTCCACTCAGCCTCGGGAGGTCAACTGAGTAGAGGTGGGTTCGATTCCCACCTCAGCCATCCTGGAAGTGGTTTTTCGTGGTTTCCCCACTTCTCCTCCAGGCGAATGCTGGGATGGTACCTAACATGAGGCCACGGCCGCTTCCTTCCCTCTTCCTTGCCTATCCCTTCCAATCTTCCCATCCCTCCACAAGGCCCCTGTTCAGCATAGCAGGTGAGGCCGCCTGGGCGAGGTACTGGTCATTCTCCCCAGTTGTATCCCCGACCAAGAGTCTGAAGCTCCAGGACACCGCCCTTGAGGCGGTGGAGGTGGGATCCCTCGCTAAGTCCGAGGGAAAAGCCGACCCTGGAGGGTAAACAGATGATGATGATGATAATAAATTTGTTCAGCCACTGTCACTCGACCTTGACGTCTAGAACTACGGTTCGGAATATATTTTTAACCTTATTACTGCTTAAAAGCAGTGATTCCAAAGTTGAATGTGTAGGCGAATTTCTTTTCATGACAATTGTTACTACCCATATTTTCTATGCCCGACCCCGTAGGTAACTCGTTATCATGCCGGCGTATAGTCCAAGGGGTTCCGGGTTCGAATCTCGGCTGAATCGGGTTTTTTAACATTCATTAGTTAATTCCTTCGGGTCGAATTTTGGGTGTGTGCGCCTTCTTGAACATTACAATTCATCTTAGGTAGGGCATCATCCTCACTGACACGCAGGTCGCCCATGGGATTCAACTCGAATGAACTGCACCAGGCTTCTTCTAAGGCCACACTCCGTTATTATTTATTTATTTATTTATTTATTTCTATAAATCTTCAGCAATGGTTTTGGGGTTATTATATTATCTTTTCTCTTGGTTTTCCGGGTTGATAATCTGATGATGCCAGGAATTTAAGACATTTGAAGCACTTGAGTGCACTGCGTATAACCTTAGGGACGTAAATGAAGGGAGGAAATTGTTATAATCCTGTTGTCAATGTTCTAAAAGGGGTACTCTTGGATTTCTGGGTCGATTCCAGACAATTTGAAGAAAACATCAATAACTTAATACATAAAATCCATGTCATATACTGTATATCACTGGCCGACTCTCTAGTTTATACTTAAGCTACAATTATCAGGAACAGTGAAATATACCACAAATACTAATTACACCCACTATCACCGTCCACCAAGTCTTAACGAACGGAAATTTCCTCCCTTGATCTTATCTCTAAACACATCTGTGTACACATGTGATGTTAGCAACTGAAGGCGGTAGAGTCAAGGCTAACAGCCCTGGACTGACGTGTGTACAATGTCCTGGGGCTCCCAGCACTAATTATACCTTTTGTCGAAGTTCATATCTGTAACATCGGCGTGAAAGATACTAGGACTTCATGACCACATACACATGACGCCTTCTTGATCTTAGAGGGCAGTTGCTGTTCGTTGTAGTCATATCGTCTTCTGATCGGCAGGGTTAGATGAAGATATTGACTACTCGAAATGAAAGAATTGTCGTGTATCGATATTTAACTAAAACAATTAAAGTTGGGAAAAGGGCAGACACAAATTAGGAAATATTTTGTCATGTCGTTAAAGGAGTATAACAATGACAGTGGACTCTGTGAATATGAACGTTACCAACTCATTGTTCTGGTCTAGTTAATGGCTTTCGAAGGGTGATATTACTTGGCGATTAATTTTAAGGAAAGAAATGAATCTGAAAACTGAAACGTATTTCAAATTAAACCGTAGGTTTAAGTTGTCTGCGTATGAAAGTTTTGTTTAACGCACAATCTATTGGCAAATTTAATCTATAGCAAGGATGTCCAATGAATAAAATCGCCAACATGGTAACAGCCAAAAATCGAGTGAACCCTTACCTGTTACGACCTAAACTCCCAGTCTAACTTGAACCATCGTTAATTCTTAACGAACACTTGATGAAGTCTAATGTGCTTCTAATCTGAGCTTAAATGCTCCAAAGTTCAGTTTCTAAGAACTGACAACCAAGGCTAAACAAGAAAAGAATTGCATCACTCGCAATAAGAACTGGCATCGCGACCATGTAACCAAAAATGCTTGAAATCATCACCAAGAAAACCTTGTCCCAACAGAACATGTAAATTGCTTGAATGATCGTGAATACATTTCAAACATATATATTGAAAAATATATCATGGAATTAATCTTCCGGGTTCATAACGAAAAATTAAGAATTTAAAAAGCAAGTATTCTCAATCCAAGCATTCGAGTTGCTTTAATAAGAAAACTTATTGTAGATCCAAATACATATTTCACTGCGTGTTTACAGATGGAAATGAGTTGCTGATCTGAAAATGCATATTCAACAAGTGTGTAAGTTACAACCTTCCGTTATGCTAAAAAAATTGCATACCATTAAATTCAATTAACACATGTTGACAGTAAACAAGTAAATCGTATTTACTAACGCTGAATCGAACCGCACTCGAAAAACAAACAATAACGTGATGTAATGATCGAAGTAATTATTTACAACAATTGACTAACAATTAAACTGAATAAATATAAACTGGTCAATAATAACTCTCACTAACAATTAACATTGTAAACGAATTGCACTAACAAATAGTAACAACCGTATGCTAGTGCTCATTCACCTTTCCGTGGGATTTCATGGCGTTAGACAAGTTTACACAGTGCTGACTCTGAAAGTGCACTCAGATGACTAATTTAAAACACCGCCAATGACCTCTATATCGCAGTGAACCATCTCCCGAGATTTAAACCCAAAATACTAGCAAACATATGCACAGGTATTACTCAATAAACCCTTATGGCAAGTAAACAGAAAATAAATAGATTAATTCATTATTTTTTGCTATTTGCTTTATGTCGCATCGACACAGATAGGTCATATAGGGACGATGGGATGGGAAAATCCTAGGAGTGGGGAGGAAGTGGCTGTGGCCTTAATTAAGGTACAGCCCCAGCCTGGTGTGAAAATGAGAAAAGACGGAAAATCATCTTCAGGGCTGCCGACAATGGGGTTCGAACCCACTATCTCCCGGATGCAAGCTCAAAGCTGCGCGGCCCTAACCGCACGGCCTACTAGCCCGGTGCTTCTTAATTAAAAGTAATCACTACCAAGTCAAATGACCTGTGCAGTCCTATCGGGTTTAACATCCAATTAAGCTATGGCCGAAACCCAACAAAATAATGTTATACCACTGGCATTACAAATGATTATTAATTATTAAAATCCACTTTTGTCACAATGAGCCATTATTTGAGGATGCACCCTACCTGCAAAGCCACAGACGGCTGTTGATTGGTTGAAGTTTCTGATATTGACATAAATATGTCTTTAGAGATGGGGGTCATCCGAAAATCTCTGTAACAAAATAATGTAATTTACCAAAATGTGTGACGGAAGTGTTACCTAGCAACCGTGAGGCTATGTCTTACGGCTGACGGTCAACCGGAATTAGCAACCGTTGATGGATGACCACGACTGAGAGACATGTATAAGACATGTTTATGATCAGTTTTTGGTTTTCCGCGGTTTCCCATTTTCACACCAGGCAAATGCTGGGGCTGTACCTTACTTAAGGCCACGGCCGCTTCCTTCCAACTCCTAGGCCTTTCCTATCCCATCGTCGCCATAAGACCTATCTGTGTCGGTGCGACGTAAAGCCCCTAGCAAAAAAAAAATGATCAGTTTTGATTTTCCCGTAGGGAAATTTGACACCATTTTAATGTAGACTTCCGTTCTTCGACAACGGGAACATGGAAAGAAATATTTTAAGACGCTTTTAGTGTTTAAGTAGAACGCGTACCTATTTATTTTATTTATTTACTGGCAAATGTACCCGTGCTCCGCTACGGTATTCTACATTGTATACGCATGTCGAAGTGAGTTACTCTATATGAAGTGAATAAGAATTTTTAAATTGCATGTCTCTTGGCCTTATCCGAGAAAAAGAATAGGGAGGTTCGCAGATGTTGTTTCCAATGAAAAGTGCGAGTTGCGGAGTTGTGATGATTACGGCAAATCCACTTGTCTACCGCAATTCACCATGCGTAACGTCAGTGACATTTTGATGGGTAAATTTGTTTATAATCGGGGGCAACCTTGCAAGGGTACACAGGCGTTGGAGGAGGACCCCATTCCTACTGCCAGTTAAAGTCGATGTGGGGAGTACTGATTACAACACCAGACGCCGTCCTGCTGACATTCACTATTGATTTGTAAAGTATTAATTACAATGCCAGACACACCTCTTCTAGATAGCTACAAATCGACTTAAATGAATAAATGTAGATCGACATACGGAAGCATATTCATGTTCACCTTCATTTACAGAATAACTGCTACTAAACGGTGCATCGTATGAAAAACGAATTGTACGAAAAGACACCTTTGACCTCATTTAGCAATCTAAATGGCTGGCTCTATGATATTTCCTCGTATCTCATCTATTTAAGGATAAGACTGTTTTAGAAACGTTGAATAGGGTGAAATTAATGTAAGGTTTTCACACAGTGAATTACTTTTCAGATATTTATGCGACAGCTTCAGACATATAATTTGGCTCACATATGGCTACTGGGTGGGCCAATATTCGTGTAGAATTTGATGATCCCCTCTTTCTTATAAGTGAATCAAACCATGAATTATACGTGTACATAGTGCAAAATTTAGGTAAATCCAGAAATAGAGAAAAATTTAATGTATAAGGGATAGAGTTACGACAAAAGGTCATAGGACCGAAGTTGTAGATCACTCCAAATTGAACGAGATTGTGCCATTCGTTTTGTGATACGACTTAGCGTTTAGCCACGAAATACATCGAAAGGAAGGACTGCACCGTTATTAAAATTGCCTCCATGTTTCGATATTTTTCGGCGGTAAAAAATAAAATTTTTGAACATCTGGTAAATTTTCCGTCGGTTACATGCTAAAAGCTATAATTTTGCAAAATTTCAATTTTCTAACTTGTCAGGGAGATTGTGCTGCGATCTTGATATGGGGGAGTGGGTTAAAAATCACTTTTAAGCCCATAAAACCTGTAGGTTCTGGATAAATACCACCGATTGTGTTCTTATGCAGGTTTGAAACTCCCAGCATGTACCCCTCAGAGAATTATGAGAATATGAGATTTTTCTAGGGATCCTGAAGTCATCAGGTTGTCTGGTACCAAGTTTTAAATTTCTAAGATGCCTAGAATGGTCTCACTAATTTACGTCTGTTTTCATTTTTATGCCTTAATTTATATATATATAGTACAGTATATATAGATCGCGCCAAACAGACATCCATTTATTAGTGTGGATAATATTTTACCCGCTTCCCTAGTGGTGCTAGGGGCGTCTTACTCCCACAGTACGTTTTCCAGGTAGTAAGTCATACTTGAAAGTTATACTGGAACATACACACGTCCATTATCTCGGTCATTTCTGACAATTTATTTTTTCACCAAAGGGGGCTGAAGTTAGACTTTAAACATCCGGAATGTTACTATTCATCTCAGCGACCCGGAAAACTATGGATTCGGCAGTATATTCGATTACTATTATATCTCACTCCCCCTCCCCCCCCCACTAAAGGGGGCTAAACATTGAGTTTTAAAAATTCGAAATGTTACTATTCATCTCAGCGACCCCGAAAAGTATGGGTTCGACACTACTTTCGATGATTTGTATATCTCAGTCCCCTTGCCCCCCTCCCGCCCCTAAGGGTTCCTGGGGTGTTTTACCTCCATGTGGTTTGTCTCCTGATATTAAAAATTCGGAGTGTCACTATTTACCTCAGCGACTATGTATTCGACACTATTATTTCTATATATCATTATTATTTCTATATATCACTCTCCCATCGCCCCCCACCGCGAAGGGGGATGAACGTGGACTTTAAAACATTCCGGAGTGTCACTGTTCATCTCAGCGACCCCGAAAAGTATGGATTCGACACTATTTTCGATGATTTTTATATCTCAGCTCCCTCGCCCCCCCCCCCCCCCCACCGCACCTAAGGGTTCCTGGGCTTTCTTACCCCCACGTTGTTTGTCTCCTGATACTAAAAATCCATAGTATACAATTCACTTCGGCGACCCCCGAAAACTATGTATCCGACACTATCTTCGTTTAATTTTATATATCACTCTCCCTCCCCCCCACCCCAAAGGGGGTTGAACTTTAACTTTAAAAACATATCCGGAGTGTCACTATTCATCTCAGCGACCCCAAAAAGTATGGATTCGACAGTATTTTCGTTAATTTGTTTATCTGACCCCCTCGCCCTCCCCCCGACCCTAAGGGTTCCTGGGCTTTCTTACCCCCACGTTGTTTGTCTCCTGACACTAAAAATCCAGAGTATACAATTCACTTCGGCGAACCCCGAAAACTATGTATTCGACATTATTTTCTTTTAATTTTATGTATCACTCCCCCTCGCCCCCCATGCGAAAGGGAGCTGAACTTTGGCATTTGAAAAATGGGGAATGTCACTGTTCATCTCAGCGACCCCGAAAACTGTGGATTCGGCAATTTTTTCGATTATTTTTATACCTCGCCCCCCCCCTGACCCCCCATCCCTAAGGGAGCTACGGATGGCTTACCCCCACAGTGCTCGTCTCCAGATAGTAAGTCATAAGTGTACCAAGTTTGATGAAATTGCTCCAGTGGTTTAGGAGGAGATGTGTCATTTACACACACACATACATGCATACATCCATTTTATATATAGTAAGAAGAAGAAGATTATGCTTGCTTTATTATTACATAGAGAAATTTTATTTTGAACACTGCAGAGATCTAAACTTAAACTGTATATTCGAAGAAATTATTCGAATCCGAGGAATGAATATTACTTCGCTCGCGGCATGCCCAATCATGAGAATGGCTTCAATAATATTAGTCATCAGTTTCAGAGTCGTGTTCATTGCAGAGGGCAGGATTCTTATTCTTAAGAAGGAAAATTGGTGCCACAATCGTCCGCTCTAAGATGTTCGAGGGTACTCCAAATAACTCCAAGTCTTTCGAAGCTCTGCCGTGTAGTCGATAGACTTGTGACTGTGTAGAACATAGGGTAATTGTTGTAAAAGTTGCTTGTTGAAAGAAATGAATGACATGATATACGATAGCAAGAATGAAGAGGATGAAACCCGGCGCCGGCACATATACCACTCCTCTCGAATAGCTCAAGACTTAACGTCCCAATCCGACCGACGAATCATCATCAAAACCTGCATATGCCCTCACACCGTATAAGACCAAAAAGAGCTTCCTACGTCCTGGACGTAAAATGGCTCCTTGAATATTGTGTTCTCTACCTATCTTATGTACGTTGCCTAGCGACAGCGACTCTATGCATTTAATCTTGGTGACAGCACGTTGGATTGTCATATCCCAATGCACGTTTTCCGATGGTTTTTCGTTCATAACTCACCAACGAAAGCGAAAATGAAAATTCCGGCTTAGAGGTACATTCGGACCCCTTTCTATCTACCTATGTTCAAAATTTCAGATCTCTACGTGCTGTAGATTTTGCTGGGCATCGCGCACAGACAGACAGACAGACAGACAGACAGACAGACAGACAGACAGACAGACAGACAGACAGACAGACAGACACTTCCTTTTATAATATTAAAAGATATCACTCTCCCATCGCCCCCACCACGAAGGGGGCTGAACTTGGACTTAAAAAAATTCCGGAGTGTCACTATTCATCTCAGCGACCCCGAAAAGTATGGATTCGACAGTACCTTCGATGATTTGTACATCTCAGCCCACTCCCCCCTCCCCCGCCTCTAAGGGTTCCTGGGGTGTAATACCCCACGTGGTTTGTCTCCTTATACTGAAAATCCGGAGTGTCACTATTCATTTCAGCGAGCCCGGAAAGTATGGATTCGACACTACTTTCGATTATATGTATACCTCACCCCCTCGCCCCCTCCCCCGCCCTTAAGCGTTCCTGGAGTGTCCTACTCCCACGTGGTTTGCCTCTTGATACTAAAAATCCGAAGTCTACAATTCACCTCAGCGACCTCGAAAACTATGTATTCGACACTATTTTCGATTAATTTTATACATAACGTCCCCCTTGCCCTCCACCCCAAAGGGGCATGAACTTGGACTCATAAAATATCCGGAGTCTCACTATTCACCTCAGCGACCCCGACAACTATGGATTCGACACTATTTCCGATTTTTTATATATCGCTTTCCCATCGCCCCCCACCCGGAAGGGGGCTGAACTTGGCCATTAAAAAATTCCGGAGTGTCACTATTCATTTCAGCGAGCCCAAAAAGTATGGATTCGACACTACTTTCGATGATTTTAATATCTAACCCCCTTGCCCCCGCCCCCCGCCCCCCGCCCCTAAAGGTTCCTGGGCTGTCTTACCCCCACGTGGTTTGTCTCCTGATACTAAAAATTCGGATTGTACAAGTCACCTCGGCAACCCCGAAAATTATATATTCGGCACTATTTTCCTTTCATTGTATATATCACTCCCTCCTCGCCCCCCCCCCCCACAAAGGGGACTGAACTTGGACTTTTAAAAAATACGGAGTGTCACTATTCATCTCAGCGACCCCGTAAAGTATGGATTCGACACCATTTTCGTTAATTTGTATATCTAACACCCCTCGCCCCCGCCCCTAAGGATTCCTGGGCTGTCTTACCGCCACTCCACATGGTTTGTCTCCTGATACTAAAAATCTGGAGTGTACAATTCACCTCGGCGACCCCGAAAACTCTATATTCGACACTATTTTCATTTAATTTTATATATTAAACTCTCTCGCCCCCCACCCAAAAGGGAGCTGAACTTTGAGTTTTAAAAAATCGGAAGTGTCACTATTCATATCAGCGACCCCGGAAACCGTGGATTCGATACCTTTTTCGATAGTTTTGATACCTTGCCCCCTCTGATCCCCCGTCTCTTAGGGAGCTATGGATGGCTCACCCCCACAGGGCTCGTCTCCAGATAGTAAGTCATAAGTGTACCAAGTTTGGTTCAAATTGCTCCAGTGGTTTAGGAGGAGATGTGTCATTTACACACATACATACTCCATTTTTATATATAGTAAGATTTGAAGATTGATTTATTGTTCAAGAGGCATTTCTGCCCACTTACAGAATATTTACGTTTCTTATTTCTAATTTTATAAATAATTTACAATAAAAATTAAAATATTAAACCTAATACTATACTTATGAACTATGGACAGTGGTAGGTGTGTGATTCAGATTATTTTAATTTCTCCTAAAATATGCATTGTTAATCTAAATTAAGGGCTAAATTATCCATGTCACACAAGTATGAAACTCTATTTAATATATGTCTTCTCTCTGTGTGAGTTCCCCTCTGACTGACCTTAACAAGACACTCTCCTCGTGAAATATGTCCACGTTTGGCATTTTGTTAAATGACTGATATATTCTGTTTAATGGTGAATTCATATGGTGATTTGTGTTTGACCATTTAACAAAGAAAAATTATTTCTATTACTTCCAAACGGTGCATACAGGTTTATTTGGTAGAGTAACTCTCGGTTATCTGCTTTACCTTTTATGTTTAATGAACAAATTGACATATAAACGAGGATGCTACCTATTGCAAATATAAAACTGAAAATATGAAACTTAGTTTTCATGACATGAATTTCAAATTAAATGAAAATATGTGCTAAATATGTGACATCACACGCGTACTCTGTTATAAGATGGCGCTGTGTTGACTCGCGAGCTAAGTTGGAGGTTAACAGCCCCTCGTAATATTACTTCCGAACTGTTAAATTATGTCTCTTACTTCACTTATCACAGACCCAAACTACCCACATTCCACACTTTAATAATAAAATTTACTACCCATATAATATTTGTCTTTATTTTCTGATGAGTCTACGACACCCTGAAAACCCTGCGGCCGTTACAGTAGTGGCAGACTACCTCCAATTTTTCTTAAACTAAATTGGTCATTGGAGCCAAGAGCTAAATAATCATATCCTTTTGTTTAAAAAATGAGGCTTAGGAATTCGTTCATATAATAATGTAGGGATGTTCCTTTTTCTAGAATATTGACCACTGTGTCGTTTAAACTGAGTTTAATTATTTATGTTTGTGAATTTCCTTTCTTAATGGGACTATTGGTCCCATGGTAGGAATGGAACACTGGAACATGAGAAATCTGATATGTTCGCTAGTCAGAGCCAACTTCACTCTTAGCGGAGGAATACGTTTTGAAGGTTATCAAACCGTAACCTACTCGTATATGTTGGTATGGAAGAGTTTTATTATATTGCAATATTCTCTACAGGCTAAAATGTACGATACACTAAATTCAAATTGAAATGTAATACCTACGATTGCCTAAATATTAAGTACCAGCTGTGTAAATGTCATCGACGGGAAGGGACGAATTTCCACACAAATCAGATGAAATGTGTATAAATTTGGAGCATCGCGTGTACCAAGTTATTAAAGTGGGAAAAAGAGCAGGCTCATTGAAGAACTCCATGATAAACAAAATTTTGTGTTCTGTTTCCTGGCGCACAAATATAGAGGGTATTCAGCAGAATGGTGGGTTCATGCTCATCCGCCCGCTGTTCAATGAATATTCACGAGTTGTCGCCAATAATGACGAACATAACGGGTTTTCTTGTTCCAATTACTTTACAAGGCACCAACACAGAAAAATGAAATGGCGTATGGCTTTTAGTGCCGGGAGTGTCCGAGAACAAGTTCGGCTCCCCAGGTGCAGGATTTTTATTTGACGCCGGTAGGCGACTTGCGCGTCGTGATGAGTATGAAGAAGACACATACACCCAGCCCCCGTGTCAGCGAAATTAACCAATTATGGTTAAAATTCTCGACCCTGCCAGGAATCGAACCCGGGGCCCCTGTGACCAAAGGTCAGAACGCTAACCATTCAGCCATGAAGCCGAACACCGACACAGATAGATCTTATGACGACGATATGATAGGAAAGACTGTGGGAAGGAAGTGGCCGTGGCCTTAATTACGATACAGAACCACCATTTGCCTGGTGTGAACATGGGAAACCACGGAAAACCATCCTCAGGGCTCCCAAGAGTGGAGTTCGAAGACTTAACAGTTAATGACTACCCTAGGTACCATTTGTGGCATAACATAAACCCTTCAAAAACCATAAATTTTTTGCAATAATTTTAATGTTGTGTCAGATATTGATTTAAATTACTCTCCGTTATATTTCATTGTCCATCGTTAGCATAATAAGAAGAATAAGAATAAGAATAAGTATAAGAATAAGAATAAGAATAATAAGAACAATAAGAACAAGAACAATAAGAACAAGAACAAGAACAAGAACAATAAGAACAAGAACAAGAACAAGAACAAGAACAAGAACAAGAACAAGAACATGAACAAGAACAACAAGAACAAGAACAAGAATAAGAATAAGATGATGATGAAGAAAAGTTTTACGTTTCACTAACTACTTTTACAGTTTGAACGGACGGAGAATTCTGTCCCGCAGGAGTTCTTTCACGTGCCTGCAAATCCACCAATACGAAACTGACGTACTTGACCACCTTCAGAAAGCCAGTTCCTTACCGTCTGAGATACTCAGCCAGGTACTAGATTCTAAGTATATATCTCCAAGCGTTGCAACTTCCAATTTTTTGTGCCAGAGTTTCAGCGTCACACGCAGTGTTGCCAACTTGGCGGATTTTCCACTAAATTTGGCGGAATTAGAAGACTGTCGGCGGAGAAATATATCATTTAGCGGAGAGCGGATTTTTTCGCGGAATTCTAGATTTTTATAGCGGAATTTAGTGTTTTATTCATTTCACGATTTTTTAAAATTTGTACTCCAGTCTATCTCCGAGCTGTTCCGTATTTCTTGTCACGAGCTAGAAGTTACATGAGGAAAACGTTATTTGGATTTGATGTTATGAGATCATGGAATCATAAATTTGTAATTCGTGGGGAAAGGATATTTATCTCTTAGTTGACGAATGACGAGAGATAATGAAACTGTGACAGAGTAGAATTTATATTTATGCTATGAAGGAAGACCGTTTAATGAACTGGCCTGTTCTATTCTGTGTGTGGTCCTTGAGGTAGGGGATTCACCTAGTTTGAACCCGGCAGTAAAACGTCTGTAAGTTTTAGCTCGCCGGTTCGCAGGCAGGGGTTAATCCCAGTGAAACTCACAGATCAGGTGAGTGCAGACATTTATTATTATTATTATTATTATTATTATTATTATTATTATTATTAATAATATTGCTAATTTTTTGCTCATTACTTGAGATCGGATTTCTTGGCGGACTTTTAGCGGATTTTTAGTAGTATTTAGCGGATTTTGAAAATATAAGTTGGCAAGACTGGTCACACGACCTGAGAAGGATGCGGCATGGCTTTAATTAGGTTACAACACCTAATTTTTTTCTGGCGCGAGAATGGGAAGCCATAGAATCCACCTTTACGGCTACCAACGGTGTGCTTCGAACCTATTATCTCCCGAATACAGCCTCACTGCTACATGACCCATACTGCACATTCCTAATTCCTACCGATCTTGACTACGAAAGTGGGTGATAGAAATAATGGGCCGATTGCAGAAACGTTGTTTAGATTATGTCTACTGTTAAACAATGCCTATGTATGGCTGCCGCATTGCAGATACGTTATTTATCACTTAGACACTGTCTAAAACCGATGATCAACCGGCCATGTTGTAACCCTTTTATGATGCTTGCTTGTTGTTTTAAGGGGCCTAACATCGAAGGTCATCGGCCCAACCCTTTTATGGGGGTTATATGCATATATACCTATATAATAATGATACTGCCGAGGGAAATCACAAAGTATCGGTGACACCGAGTAATCTCAATCGGTGGGTAGTAATATTACGCACCGAGTTAAACGCCAAATTGAGAATGGAGGCCGTGGTAAGAAAAAAAAAAGAGATCTCCAATAAGTATTCCAGAGTAACAGCAGATAGCGCAGTGGAAACCATGCTAGATAATATTAGAAAATTAAAAGAGAATGTGAGGAGAAATAAGGGACATGACGGGTGAAAATAGATGAGAAACCAAGATAAAATTTGAAAACATATATTAGAATAATAAATCAAAACTAACAATTTACATGAAAGGAGAACCGTACAAATATGAAATTTTCCCAACCACATATACAAAATACAAATTCATTATAGTAAAATAAGATATCCAAGAGTAAGAAAGTAATGAGAGAGAGAATAGCGCAGGAATGGAAAGGGACGAAACAAGGAAAGGATAAATATAACTGTAAAAGGAGAAAGCCAGAACAACGAGAAAAAGGGGATGTTTACAGTTACCAAATTCGAGTATGCCACCAGGAAATCTTCTGAGCAAAATCTAAATGCTATATGCAAGTCACAACCACTTCCGTTATCACTCGATTGACACAAAGCAACGTAGTTCTACAGGCGAATAATCACAATATACTTCAAGTGAACCAGTTTCACAACATTCAGAAACTCAAATGGCGAAGCACTGAACGGGTAGAAGTGTGTGTACAGTACGAGTCGCACAGTTGCCAATACACCACACGCACATTTAGAAAGAAAGTCGTTACTAGGTTCGTCAATGAAAAGTTTAAACACAAAAAGGACAAGTGAAGTTTCGGCCTGGAAATGCCATGCTCCCAGTCTGAATTGTAAGGAAAGTATCTCGCAATGCAACAAAATGTATTTACAGTAAAGAAATCAGTTTGTCATACCTCATCATGAACCAAATTGCACGAACTGCCCGAAAATGGAGACTTCAAGGCACATGCCCCTAAGGACGGAGTTGACGTTAGATGTTGCTCCCTCCACACAGGCCAAAGTCCATTTCAATCCATTCAGAGGAAGGCCGGGAATTTATAGTGTGGAATAATGAGAAATATGTCTGGAAGATTCCAGAGGTTAGGGGAGCATGCGTGACAAACCAGGTGATGTCACTGGACGTCAGGCGGCGAAAAGGAAGTTAGTTTATCGTAGATCGTAAAGGTGGATAGAGCAGAGTTCGTGCAAGGTACGATGTGTGCACATTCACATAGGTATGTAAGTTCCAGTTGGAGAGAAAATGTGGTTTATATCATGATGAGGGTAAGTCCATATTAATGGTAGAAAAAGGTTATGTGCGTGGCGAAGTACATAACAGTAGTTACCGGTAAAGTGAGGAGTCCGTTACATTATCCGCCGGGCACTTTTTTTGTTGTTGTCGTTGTTGTGGTTGTTGAAGCAGTTGGGGGTAAATGAAGACTGTTGGTAGGAGACGAAAAACGGAAGATACAGTTGAGTGGCGACGGCGAGGCGGCCCCAGGAACAGCTATGGAGGGCCGTTCCAAAAGCTGGAGCGGGGGTCGATAGCAGCCGCAACGGTATATCAAAGAGCAAAAATACTGCAAAACAAAACAAAAGGCGGCAGAAAATGTCCAAACACAATAAACATGGCTAAATTGAGAAATAGAAAATACAAAAAGGTAGAGGAGGAAGGGAAAAAGAAAAGGGCTAACGCGTTAGCAAAGGGAAAAGGTAAGGAGAGAAGGGTAGTTATAAATTAACATAGAAATATATATATATATATATATATATATCACAAACGACAATAAAAACTAAGAACAATTACAAAAGAGAAAAAGAAAATGGTTGGGAAGATGTATTTACACTCCCATTACAACCTGTGCCAATTGGGCTGGGAGGGAGACTGGAGAAACCTGTGTGGAGGGAGAAATGAAAAAAAAAAGTCCATAAAGGAGAGAAAAAAGGGGGGATGAGGTAGACAAACAACAAAGAAAAGGAAAAGAACAAAAAGGTAAATAACACTGGGAGCAATAGACATTTCCAGACCAGATGGAGAAGAGAGAGAAAAAAAATCAGAAAGAAGAGAGGTAATAACAAGAAAAGGAAAACACAGGGCAAAAGAAAAAAGATCAAGATATGAAAGTTTTTAAGGATGAAATCGCTTGAGCTGATTCAGATGAAGTTTTTTAGTGTCAAACAAATCAGAAGTAGATTGCAAATATACAGTGACAGGAATAGGGAAAGACAAAATACGGTATGGTCCAAGCCATCGAGGAGGAAGTTTGGCAGAGGTGGCATTAATTGCTGAGCTGTGTGGATGATTAGCAATGAGGACTAAATCACCAGTTTTAAAGTTGGATGGCTTATGACGAGTATTATAAGCTTTTTTGTGCACCTGTTCAGCTTTTATCAATTGATCAAAGGCGTCTTTCCAGAGTGATGAAGAGGATGGCTGATCAGAAGATTCAAGGAGGTTGTGCAGATCCCAGGTTAGGGAAAGAGGAGTTTGAAGATCACGACCAAGAAAAAGCTTAGCCGGAGTTTGAGCAGTAGAACTATTGATACTGGAATTAAAGGCTAACGCCAAAGAGGAAAGATGAGAATCCCAGTCTTTCTGGAAAGAACTATGAAATATAGATAAAGCAACTTTGAGATTGCGGTGATACCTTTCCACTGTGTTGGACTGAGGGTGGTAGGGAGAAGTCAAAATACGTTTGATACCCAGTTGAAAGCACATATTAAAAAAAACACTTGAAGTAAAAATAGAAGCATTATCAGAAACAATATTAGCAGGCAAACCGGTAATAGGAAAGATTTGGTCAGTGAGTAAATTAATGATGATCTTAGTAGAAATTTTCCGTAAGGGTCGAAGGACTAGAAATTTTGAGAAGGCATCCAACAAGGTAAAAATATACAAGTTGCCACTAGAAGAACGAACTATGGGTCCAACTAGATCAATGAAAATGGTTTGGGCAGGGTGAGTGGGTGGAAGGGCAGAATGAAGACCAGCAGACTTTATGTTTAAAGGTTTAGATGTTTGACACAATTCACAAGTTTGAACAAAGTTGCGAATAGACTTGCGCATTTGAGGCCAAAAGAAAAGAGAGGCTATACGGTTGTACGTTTTAGTGATGCCTAGATGCCCGCCCACAGGGGAGGAATGATAATATTGCAAGATCATGGGTTGAAGAGCCTGTGGAAGCACCACTTTAGGAGAAGCTTTCTTAGTGGGTTTGTAGACCAAGAGATCTTTAAAAATGGTAAAGGGACCCTGATAAGAGGGGTCAGAGATGGATTGTTTGAGTTGGATGCAGAACTGATCGGTGAGCTGATGGGACTGACAGGATTGAAATGAAAGAGGAAAGTCTGTTAACGAAAAAACAGCATTAATGGAGGAAGATGAAGGCATCATAGAAACATCCGGGGGTAAATCGTCAGTTGTACTTGACTGAGGAGCGGAAGTGTCAAATAAGCGACTAAGAGCGTCAGCTACAGAATTCTCAGTGCTAGAAATGAACTTAAGGGAAAACTTGAATCTGGACAATCGCATGAGCCATCGGCCAATTCTACCATTCTTAGGTGCATTATGTAACAACCATGAGAGAGCCTGATTATCTGTCTTGACAAGGAATTCTTATGCTCCAAATATTCAGCAAAGTGTTCAATGGTATTTAATAAGGCCAGGGCTTCACGCTCAAAGATAGAATATTTCCTCTCAGTAGGAGAAAGAAGTCGACTGAAATAGGCGATAGGTAGAGGAACACCATTAACAACCTGAGTTAGAACACCAGCAACAGCAAGATTGGAAGCATCAGTATGTATTTCAAAAGGTAGGGAGAAATCAGGAAATTGAAGAATGGGAGCATGCATCAAAAGAGACTTAAGCTGAAGAAAGGCGTCCTGTTGAGATTGAGTCCAAATGAAAGGAACGCTTTGCGTTTCAGATAATTGAGAGGGTCAGCAAAGTGAGAAAAGTTAGGAATGAACCGGTGGTAGAAAAACCAAGCCTAAAAAGGTGCGCGTTTGCTTGAGATTTTTGGGGGGTGGAATGTTAGAAATAGCAGAAGTACGTTCGGGATCGACAGCTACTCCCTGAGATGACACAATGTGACCTAAGAATTTTATAGAAGTTTGAGCTAGGGAAATTTTAGAGGGGTTAACTGTGAGACCAATAGAACGTAATCTGGAAAGAACTTGGTGTAGATGAGACATGTGGGACTCAAAATCTGGGCTAAATATTAAAAGATCATCGATATAAGGATAGAGAAATTTATACTTAAAATCTGAAAATAGAGAATCAACTAACCTCTGCATAATTTGCGAGCCCAAGTTTAATCCGAAAGGAACTTTAGTAAACTGAAAAAGGCCATTTGGGGTGATAAATGCAGTAAGCCTGCTACTACGAGAGTCCAAGGGGATTGGGTAGTAAGCAGAATTAATATCCAAGAGAGAAAAATATTTAGCTTTAGGAAAAAAGTGAAAGGCGTTTTGCATTTTAGGAATGGGGTAAGAATCATAGAGTATTTTGGAGTCCAATTTTCTATAATCAATGACCAGGCGCGAAGAACCATCAGGCTTATCGACTAAAAATGCCGGAGATGCGTAGTTGGAAGAAGACGGGACAATGGTACCATTCAGAAGCATTTTGTGAATAATGTCATCCATTTTGGCCATCCGAGGAGGGCTAAGATGGTAAGGAGGCGAACGAACAGGTGTTTCATCAAGTAAATCAATGTGAGCCTGATAATTAACAACAGAGCCTAAAGTATCTGTGATAACATCTGCAAATTCAGATTTCAAGGCCTCAATTGCATCTAGTTGGGGAGCAGTGGCATAAATATGCTGATGACTGAATACGTGGTTGATAGGGAAATCGAGGGGGTCTACCAAAGGAATTTGAGGGTGTGGATTGAAAAAAAGGAGATAGAGGCCATGGCAGTATTATAAATAAGGCCAGTATGAGCAAAAAAATCATACCCCAGTATAACAGGAAGTGAGCAATTATTAACCACTTGAAATTCAAATGGCCAAGAAAATTTGGAAATTTTAACATTAAGTTTTAGTTGACCCACGATTTCAAGAGAATGTTGAGATATGGAAAGGCATCTGAGGGTAGAAAGGCGCAATTGAAGATGCGGATGCGTTTGTAAAAGTTGCTGAAAAAAGGAGAAACTGATTAGGGAAATTGCAGAACCTGAATCTAATAAAGCTAAGGAGGGAGTGTTATGTAACTGTACAAGAGTATACGACTGTGATTTAGTAGCAGAAGAGAATATTGAGGAAACATAAGGCAGATTTTGCCCAAGAGATCGTGAGCTGCCTACTTACGACGGGAAGTGAAGTTTCCCAAGGTAGAATTGGTACAATTTCGTGCTAAATGCCCCATAGCCTGACACCGATAACAGCGAAGACGAGAAATATCACTCTGAGAAGGTGGACGAGTGGTAGGAGGCGTGCGAGTTGTTAAAGTGTTAAACTGGGGAGGTGGAATGGAAGAATAATAAGAAAAATTACTACGGGTATTTAGAATATCTAGTTGAGCAATGTGGTAAAGCTGAGGAATAGTAGTGGGTGGCGTAAAGGGATTGATGATTTGACGGAAAGCTGGAGAGGCATAAAATCGAATAAGAGAAATATTTTCCTTGGGATGTTGAGCAATAGCTAACACATCAGAATAGCCGATAATCGAGTCAAGATAATCATAAGCCGATTCATCTGGACGTTGATGACGTCTGATATATTTGTTACTCAGCTGTTGTCGAATTTCATAAGGCAGAACATAAGTGTGTGAAACCGAGCGAAAATGAGCCCAATCATGAGAAGACTTCATATATTGAAGCCAAAAATTACTAAGATGACCAGAGGTTTTTGGGTAAAGCAAGGAAAGCAATTGGGAAAATGGAGCCAAGCCAGTCTGTAGAAATTTGCGAACTAAAAAAAGCCATTGTGTCAAAGTATCAGGATCAGTCGACTGAATGAGGGGTACCTGGTCAAGACACTTAGTCAAAATATGGAAATTAAGTGGTTGATGTGAAGAAGGGGTGTGATGATATGGAGATTCATAAAAATATTGCTGAGAAGGGGATGGTGGTGGAGTTCGCAAATCGGGAGAGTAATGCTGTGCAGATTGAGTTTTATTGGCAGAAGGCGGAGGTGCCTGATTAAGTGGAAGTTTAGATTCAGCAGTAAAAAGAGAAAGATCAGGATAGAGAGGGGTGTTAGGTTGAGGCGGTGTTGGTAAAGGTTCATAGGATGAACTAGAAGAAACAGTAGTAGTAAGAGTACTAGATGTGGAAGTAAGATCAGAATTACAAGTAACAAAATGATTATAAGACATATTAGTAAAAGGATTTGGATCAGAAAAATTGAAATGGGGATCAAACGAAATGTCAGAAGTGTCCGAAGTATAAGGAGAAAAATTGTCAGAAAAATAAGCCATGTTGAAAGAGATGACAAAGAAAAAAAGCAAAGTCTAGCGAGGAGAAACACTAAGATTCACAAGAAAGAAAAAAAGAGAACTACGGCAGTAACAGGGTGAAAATTTAGAGTGGTAGTGAACTGCACAAGTTATATATTAACTGCGACTTTGTACTCTGCTACCATGTGTAACCCTTATATGGGGGTTATATGCATATATACCTATATAATAATGATACTGCCGAGGGAAATCACAAAGTATCGGTGACACCGAGTAATCTCAATCGGTGGGTAGTAATATTACGCAGCGAGTTAAACGCCAAATTGAAAATGGAGGCCGTGGTAAGAAAAAAAAAAGAGATCTCCAATAAGTATTCCGGAGTAACAGCAGATAGCGCAGTGGAAACCATGCTAGATAATATTAGAAAATTAAAAGAGAATGTGAGGAGAAATAAGTGACATGACGGGTGAAAATAGATGAGAAACCAAGATAAAATTTGAAAACATATATTAGAATAATAAATCAAAACTAACAATTTACATGAAAGGAGAACCGTACAAATATGAAATTTTCCCAACCACATATACAAAATACAAATTCATTATAGTAAAATAAGATATCCAAGAGTAAGAAAGTAATGAGAGAGAGAATAGCGCAGGAATGGAAAGGGACGAAACAAGGAAAGGATAAATATAACTGTAAAAGGAGAAAGCCAGAACAACGAGAAAAAGGGGATGTTTACAGTTACCAAATTCGAGTATGCCACCAGGAAATCTTCTGAGCAAAATCTAAATGCTATATGCAAGTCACAACCACTTCCGTTATCACTCGATTGACACAAAGCAACGTAGTTCTACAGGCGAATAATCACAATATACTTCAAGTGAACCAGTTTCACAACATTCAGAAACTCAAATGGCGAAGCACTGAACGGGTAGAAGTGTGTGTACAGTACGAGTCGCACAGTTGCCAATACACCACACGCACATTTAGAAAGAAAGTCGTTACTAGGTTCGTCAATGAAAAGTTTAAACACAAAAAGGACAAGTGAAGTTTCGGCCTGGAAATGCCATGCTCCCAGTTTGAATTGCAAGGAAAGTATCTCGCAATGCAACAAAAGGTATTTACAGTAAAGAAATCAGTTTGTCATACCTCATCATGAACCAAATTGCACGAACTGCCCGAAAATGGAGACTTCAAGGCACATGTCCCTAAGGACGGAGTTGACGTTAGATGTTGCTCCCTCCACACAGGCCAAAGTCCATCTCAATCAATTCAGAGGAAGGCCGGGAATTTATAGTGTGGAATAATGAGAAATATATCTGGAAGTTTCCAGAGGTTAGTGGAGCATGCGTGACAAACCAGGTGATGTCACTGGACGTCAGGCGGCGAAAAGGAAGTTAGTTTATCGTAGATCGTAAAGGTGGATAGAGCAGAGTTCGTGCAAGGTACGATGTGTGCAAATTCACATAGGTATGTAAGTTCCAGTTGGAGAGAAAATGTGGTTTATATCATGATGAGGGTAAGTCCATATTAATAGTAGAAAAAGGTTATGTGCGTGGCGAAGTACATAACAGTAGTTGCCGGTGAAGTGAGGAGTCCGTTACAATGTTTAAACACTGCCGAGAACACTATTTAACCTCATGTGAGAGGAGTGAATCACAATCAGAGTTTATGTACTGAACCATTCTGTTCATGGTCAAAGAATGTTTATTTTATAATAATAATTATGGGAATTATATGAGACCAAAAAGAAAGCGCCTTTGGTGGCATTTTATTGTGTCAGAGTATCTGAGATTGCGCGCTTTTCATGAGAAAGTAGCATCAGAAGCGAGCTGATGTTTCTAGATGCTCATTAAAATTTATTACCCCAGCTAACCTCTTCACTCGTAGCTTGGGAAGCACGCAGCTCCGAGAGATATCGCGGAATTTTTTTAAATTGGAGGGAAAGGAATTTATTTAATATCTTCGATTGTAAGATGACTACAGAGGATTGGCTACGAACCGCAATCAGGACATTCTTCTGAGAGTTTTGATATGCGGCATGCCTATAGTTGTAATGACAATGAAAGTTTGAACACTTAATATGCATATCGCGGGAGAAATTTTCGACACGCGGGCGCGTGCTGGAAGAACACCCACGCAATGTTTGGTAGTGTGGACGCGAGACTGCTAATATATACGACTGACGAGAGCGCTAGAATCATTTCACTGTGTGCATCGCTGTCTGTCACGCCGCTGCTCCGCGCAGAGAAGACCGCCTTTATCTACAAGCAACGCAGTCAGAGTTCACCTTATACTTGGAAAATGTAAGTACACTGACTGACAGAGCAAATGCAACACCAAGAAGGAGTGGTCAGAACTTTATGCCAATTGCAGGGTAGACTGACGTCACTGAGGTATGCTCATGATGTGAAATGCGCCGCTGTGCTGCGCACGTAGCGAACGATAAATGGGACACGGCGTTGGCGAATGGCCCACTTCGTACCGTGATTTCTCAGCCGACAGTCATTGTAGAACGTGTTGTCGTGTGCCACAGGACACGTGTATAGCTAAGAATGCCAGGCCGCCGTCAACGGAGACATTTCCAGCAGACAGACGACTTTACGAGGGGTATGGTGATCGGGCTGAGAAGGGCAGGTTGGTCGCTTCGTCAAATCGCAGCCGATACCCATAGGGATGTGTCCACGGTGCAGCGCCTGTGGCGAAGATGGTTGGCGCAGGGACATGTGGCACGTGCGAGGGGTCCAGGCGCAGCCCGAGTGACGTCAGTACGCGAGGATCGGCGCATCCGCCGCCAAGCGGTGGCAGCCCCGCACGCCACGTCAACCGCCATTCTTCAGCATGTGCAAGACACCCTGGCTGTTCCAATATCGACCAGAACAATTTCCCGTCGATTGGTTGAAGGAGGCCTGCACTCCCGGCGTCCGCTCAGAAGACTACCGTTGACTGCACAGCATAGACGTGCACGCCTGGCATGGTGCCGGGCTAGAGCGACTTGGATGAGGGAATGGCGGAACGTCGTGTTCTCCGATGAGTCACGCTTCTGTTCTGTCAGTGATAGTCACCGCAGACGAGTGTGGCGTCGGCGTGGAGAAAGGTCAAATCCGGCAGTAACTGTGGAGCGCCCTACCGCTAGACAACGCGGCATCATGGTTTGGGGCGCTATTACGTATAATTCCACTTCACCTGTAGTGCGTATTCAAGGCACGTTAAATGCCCACCGCTACGTGCAGCATGTGCTGCGGCCGGTGGCACTCCCGTACCTTCAGGGGCTGCCCAATGCTCTGTTTCAGCAGGATAATGCCCGCCCACACACTGCTCGCATCTCCCAACAGGCTCTACGAGGTGTACAGATGCTTCCGTGGCCAGCGTACTCTCCGGATCTCTCACCAATCGAACACGTGTGGGATCTCATTGGACGCCGTTGCAACCTCTGCCCCAGCCTCGTACGGACGACCAACTGTGGCAAATGGTTGACAGATAATGGAGAACCATCCCTCAGGACACCATCCGCACTCTTATTGACTCTGTACCTCGACGTGTTTCTGCGTGCATCGCCGCTCGCGGTGGTCCTACATCCTACTGAGTCGATGCCGTGCGCATTGTGTAACCTGCATATCGGTTTGAAATAAACATCAATTATTCGTCCGTGCCGTCTGTTTTTTCCCCAACTTTCATCCCTTTCGAACCACTCCTCCTTGGTGTTGCATTTGCTCTGTCAGTCAGTGTAACAACCAATGATAATAGAGATCAGAACTTCATACTACAAGTGTTGACCTGTTTCTTATGAGATATTCTGCTGCTAGTTATACTGTTCGTGCATAGTGACATCGCATAATCTAAGGTTCATATTGTACTAAACGAATGACACATACTAGTGTAGGCTCAGAAGATTGAAATTAATGAAATTCGGTCAGTAGAGAGAGCATTCAAGAGTGAAGTGCAGTTCAGTTGAGAATTGTGTGTCTGTTCGGCTAGGATAACGCTCAGAATGTGACCTGATATTACGAAATTAAAAGAAAAGGTTAGAGGGGAGATATAGGCATCGAACGGAGGAACATATTTTAATGTGATTTTCCTTACAGTTTCTCCTACATCACGAGTGGACGGGACCCCGCTCATACATCACGGTGAAGCGGTAATTCGGACTGAAGCTGTCGAGGATTCTTCACGGCAACGAGGTGCGAACCAGGACCCTTGGCGACGTCCAATCATCACGACATCGAGGAGGCGATCACCAAGCCACCTGAACGAGCTGCAGAGAACATCACAGCCGACCAGGATGTCACCCGTCGTCGAACCATGAGTGCTGTCACCAGCTTCTAACGCCGACATGATATCGTAAATTGGCAATGTCCACTAGGGGAGCTGTTCAGTTAGATCATCAGACACAGGTCAGATAATTCCATTGTTTAAGCATGCAGCACCGCGATAATGGTTAGGGAAATTATAGATAGATTTGGCTCTGTGCCAATATGTAAATAGGTTAGGATGTTAATGCCCGTGTAAATAGAATCTATGCTTCAGGATGCAAGTTTGGTTAGTTTATTAATTTTGCATGTTTTTAGTCTTAATTATTTCATTAGTGTCATTATTGCAGATACTATATTGAAGGTAGGGAAATTGAGTTCGTGTATTTCATTTCATCGAGACCTATACGGTCTTATATGAGTGCAACCAAGACAAGCAGTTTAGGTACTAACAAGATGCATGTGCAGTGTAGACTGTAATGTTAGTTTTCATGTGAAGAAAACCGAAGATCTTCTATAACTCTTAGATACACTCGGGTTGGCGTACCAGGCTGTGCAAGTCATGTCGTAAGAAGCCTATAAGAATTGATAGATAATGTCATTGTGCACAGAGTATTGAGTCGAGGCCCTAAAGAGAATAATAATCAAGTGATAATTTGTGAATGTAGGTGAGCATAAGGAGGCCGAGATATGTATAGGAACGTGCCGTTGAGAGCACTAATGGTAAATAAATATCGGGCCTGTTGTATTTGATTTTATCTGCGATAGAGTGTTAGATTGGTGATATAAGAAATAAAATGGCCTGTAGTAATTATATTATAATGAGGGCAATATGTACGTTAGACTCATGGGCCGGGAAGAAGGGAGAGTCGCACCCCCTTGTCTCTGTTTACGTGCTGTCAGCTGAGGGAGATATTTATGGCAGAAAGGAATGGCCGCTCAGTTGGTACAAAAAACCGAGGTGCTGAGACGCTAATATAGGTCCTTTCTAACGCCAGGACACGAAGGTCTGAATGTAGAAACTGTATGTTTGTATGTCAAGAATACAGGAGAGCAGTGACATTTTTATATTAGGGTCCGGAAGACAAAATTTTATATACGGTTGTTAATGTCATTCATAGAAGCACATAACTAGTTAGATGTATCTGCATGAAGTAAAATAATGTTCTTCTCATTTGTGTGTTGTCATGTGGTTGTTGTACTTGGGAGAGTCTCGCGATCGATTCCCAGACAATTGTGTGTATATTGGATGCTTGTTTAGAACTTGTAGGATAATTAGGAGCACTGAGGCATAGATTCACGTTAGAAATAAAGTAGATTCTTTGTAGATAGGAGTTGCCTACGAGCAGACTTATGTTTAAATGCTTTTTAATTGACGTAACTTTTATGGTGGTTGTTGCAGTGCTTAACATTTACATGATGCCAGACATCGCCTCCACACCGTTCACATAAGACACAAGATACCCGTTTTTTTTAAAGCAAATTAAATTTGTCTATTACTATCATGTCAGTTATATAAATTTCTTTGATATTTGTTAATTATAACAATATTTGATTATTGTAATAAACATGTTTTTTAAAATCGTAAATGCAGCTCAATTATTGTTTATTTGATTAGTATTAGTTAACACCTTGCATAATTGTTTATTCCTCTTCATGTATTTTACTTATTACGGTAACCCTTACCTTACCCGACACCCCTGAAGAATGCTGTTACGCCGGAACCGATGAAGAGGATAGTCATGCAAGGTAAGCTATGTGCCATATTGATTCACTTGGCGGTGAATGTATTGTTCACTATAATGTACTTGGTCTGATCGCAGCATTGGCTTGACGTGGACTAAGTCATTATATGGTACAGTACCATGAAACATGTAATTTGCATTATCATGCTGAGACGATTCAGGGAAGAAAAGTTAGTCCGACGGCCTCTCTGTGGGTCGTCCGCTGCAAAATCGCAGCAATTCTTTTGAAATGTACGGGGAGGTAGAGCTTAAAATAAGATTTCGCTTTTCAAGAGACTTGTTTCTTCAGACTGACAAAGGCTCAGTCCGGTCACTGTCAAGTGGAATTCAATTCTTGGCAACCGATATATTGTATTACACATGGGGTAATTTCCATGGAATTATACAATAGTTCACTTCGACTACATGTCAGAATTACTTGTCCCAATCGTCAGAAGGCTGTCACATACATCAACCGGGAGGGATTCATATTTACTGCCAAGTATACACACATAATAGTGAAAACTAAAATGTAGGTTGTATGTGGTTTATATATATATAATCGTCACGCTAATTCAGATAAATTTTCGGCAACTATGGGATAGGAAAGAGCCATTGGTGGTGATGGTGGTGATTATTGCTTAAAGAACAGGTCTGAGGAAGAAGAGCCATGGTTATAATAACAGCTCTAGTATTTGCCTGGTGTAAAAATAGGGAAACTACGGGAAACAATCTTCAGGGCTGGCGATGATGCGTTTCGAAACTACGATCTCCAGAATGCACGCTTCATCTATATGGCCCGTACAACACATTCTGATACACATTATTATTGTTTCGTATTACCTTCGTCGAAGCTATTTACGAGTAGATTACACTCACCGTAACAACGCTATAATCAAAGCTACACCTCCCCATATGGTAGCGTGTCGCTTTAGTGTCGATAATATTATGAGATTTATTTTCCACCAAAAGTGATATTCTTATCTGTGGGCAAATCATGCTCATGATTAGCCATAATTGAGTAAGGTGTAGGAAGACAAACAGCTGACTGGCGTTCGGCGCGCGCACCGACCTATTTCATTGGTTGCGACAAGGAAAGAGTTGCATGAAGATACATCTATCTCCATTTTCAAACTAATAATGAAACTTTAAACGATGTGTAGTTAAACACCGGCTGAACATTGTTTATGCAATGGAAGATCGTGCTCAATTTAGACGTTGTTTAGGTAGACGTTGTCTAAGGGTTAAAACTAGTTCATCATTTATACAATCGGCCCAAAATGTATATAACATCCCTCTAAGAATAATATCTTTTCATGCGGCTACGTTTGGAAAGTACGCGTCCATGGCCTGTAACTTAAGTACCATCCTTGCATTTGCATTACAAATGAGGTAACTACTTATTGACGTATGGTTTAGTCAAAAATTTTGCTGATTTTTATTCAATGATCTCCTGAAAGGAAGAACAGCTGCTTTCATTGCATACGACTTGAAAAACCATTGCATTCCGCAGATAAAGTAAAAAAAACAAGGGAAGTAAATAGCTATCTGATAGTTGTCGCATGGTTTACGATTATGTGCGCAAAACAACCCATTACATGTAATTACAATAATAACGTAAATGTTTGGCAAAAACTCAATGAAGGAACGTGTATTACGCAATAAATTCATAACGATTGTGCAATAAATTCACCACACTGTTCTAGAAAATTGTCAAGGTCTGTCGTGTAACACTTATAAAAGATAATAATAATAATTAATGCCAGTAATAATAATCATCATAAAAATGATAACGGCAATGAGGCACCTGAGATTGTTTCAGTAGCTCCAGTGAATATCTGCAGCGAATAAGTGGTCTAGTTATCATTGTTGCTTCCAATTCTGTTGGTGCTGTTTCGATTACGTGATTATTCATTTTGAATTTTGGATTGAGTGACTGTATTAGAATTCACTTTATCTTATTTTACTGTCGTCCTTCTTCCTCCGATTGCAGAACTCAATATTGCAATGAAGATAACAGATTTATGAGAAATCAAATGTGAAAGGTTCTAGTATTCAAAGATATCTTCTTTACTGACCGTGGAGGCTCTTTGAAAATTAGAAGATTGTTCGTAACCTAGGCGCTAAGTAGGGTAGTGTGGATAGATAGCCTCTCTTTCTCCCGGAAAATAACCATATCCTTATAAACGTCACGATCATGTATAGCCACAGAAGTAAAACTGTGACTTCCTCAGAGAAATATGAACCCGCTTCCTGTCAGGTGAGCCAAATGTGCTTTCACAGCCTCGCAATTATTCTAGCTACCAAAGACATTTCCATTATAAATCTAGGACACTCCATGAAGGTGAGGAGGTAAGACCTCCATTATTCGTAATCTAGGCTCTAAGTGGAATTGTGCGGATAGCTAGCTGCTCTTTCCTCCTGGAATTATCAATCAGACATTTCGCGAATGATCCTTGTCAGACTTTCTGTATGTCTAGTACTCTTTCATCTTGGTGTAGAATATGTTTCCTCGTCCTTCAGATAACTTTGCACCCGTTGCTTCATCCCATCTGCTCTGGTCCTAAACTTACTTCTTTCGTGGAGCAGTGCCTCAGAGACAACTGTCAGATCCCATTGCACTGCAATTGAGTATTACATTAAGCACAGTTCAGAGTTCAGCTACTCGAATCTTCAGTATCCAAGAAAAGACTGTCAGGAATATCAAAGGCATCATATTCAACTAGAAATATAGCTTTCTCCGAGGCTTGCTTAATCATGTTATTGAATATGGGGGGCGCCGAACTGATTATGGATAATCAAATGACGGTGGATTTTACCCTTATGACTCTGTGGAAGATTACGAATTCTGTGCGATATTTTGGTGTTGTGCATCCAAGAGATTTGACCTAAAATATGAGATGGCGCTTCCTCATAGCAAGTGAGAGCTTTTAAAATTTAGAATATGCTCTGTATTTGACCTCAGGATATATTCACCTTCACATAATAGGGCTTCAGGATCCCTCCTCAGAGGGTTGGTACCAGAAAGGGCATCCAGCCATAAAATAAGGCCAAGTCCACATCTGCAACACAGTTCGCACCCGCAATCCCACCAGGGTGTGAAACTACTACTATACGGTGGTGCTTGTATTTTGTATAATAATATAATATAATATAATATAATATAATATAATATAATATAATATAATATAATATAATATAATATAATATAATATAATATAATATAATATAATATAATATAATATAATATAATAATGATAATCTCTACAATTGCTTCTGGGTTTGAAACAGACAGGCAGGAAGAAAACTGATAGTAACTTGGGAAGGCACCGAATGGAGCACTGTTTTTCACACGAAAACCTTGGAATTACCTTAGACAGGTCACTCACCTACCGACAACATTGCCTAACACCAAACACAAGGTGTCAGCCCGTAACAACATCATTCGGAAACTTGTTGGTAATAACTGGGAGGTGGTCCATACTTCTGCCACGGCACTTTGCTTCTCCGCCGGTGAATATGCCTGCCCAGTGTGGTATAAATCCGCCCATGCAAAGCAAGTAGATGTGGCCCTTAACGAAACTGCGAGATTAATTACTGAATGTTTGAAGCCAACTACAATAAAGTTGACAAACTTTATTGTATGGCAGGAATTGATCCTCCTGGTATACGCTAGGAAGTAGCCGCAAATGGTGAAAGAAAAAACAAGTTGAAGAAATGAGCTACATCCACTACACAGACCGAAATCTAGGAGGAGCTTCCTACAGTCAACATCTCCACTAAATACATCTCCGAAGAAAGCCAGAAAAAATTGTGGGCAGCCAGAACAAGTCATCTTCAAATGTGGGTAAAACCAGCTGAATGATTACCAACCGGACACAACTTGGACTGGATCACATGGAGATCACCGAACAGGTTAAGAACAGAAGTCTAAGGGCAACCTAGTGAAATGGGGATATTTGGATGTATCACCACTATGTGAATGCGGAGAGGTGCAGACTACCAAGCATCTGTGTCAGTGCTCGTGTTGCCCTGATTCCTGCGGTGAGGAGGATTTTCTCAAGGCACAAGGAAATGCCATCGCAGTTGCTCGTTTCTGGGCAAAGACTATTTAATACCATTTTGGTATATGCGAGGGTTGGAACTTAAATAGTGGCAACACTGCTATCGAAACCGCTACCTTACCTCAGAGCAAATGGACTCGCCCTTCCTACCTGTGTGCGCACAAGCGAGAGAAACACAGTCACTTGTGAGCTAGCCGTCTAACGTAACGTTGTCACTATGTTTTCCAAACAAGAACAACGGATGCCTTAGAAATCAGTGGCATGTTGGGTAAAAGCCTTCAACGATGGTCGGCAAACTGTGGCGGACATTCATTGGGCAGGTCGTCCTACGAGCGTCAGTGAAGAAGAAGTGCATGCTCTTGCCGCGTTAGTGGACAGTGATCGAAACCAGACGATTCGTGAGCTTGCCCAAGAAACCGGATTAGCGCATACGACTGTGCTTCACATCCTGAAGGAACGCCTGGGCATGTGAAAAATTGCATCACGATGGGTTCTGCATGATTTGACGGAAATGCACAAATGGTTACGTTACGACGCTGCTAATGCGCACTTGGAGCGCTATGAGCGCGAAGGAGAGACTTTCTTACGCCGTATCATAACCCTGGATGAGACATGGGCCAAATCGTACGAGCCAAAACTGAAACGCCAACCGAACGAATGGCGTCAATATGGGTCACCACGAAAGTCGAAAATTCGTCAGAGTCCCAGTACGGTGAAAGTTATGGTGATCCTCGTGTACGACTGTGATGGTGTTATTCTAAGGCATTACATTCCTCCACGGCAGACCGTCAATGCACAGTATTACTGTTCGTCTTTGGAGCACCACCTGCGACCAGCTTTGAGAAAGAAGCGGCAACACTTTCTGCAGCATCCACTCATCATTTTGCACGACAATGCTCGGGTGCATAGAGCGCAAGCTGTGGCTGATTTGTTCGGTCGATGGGACTGGGAAGTACTGTACCATCCACCGTACTCCCCGTACTTAAGTCCTTGTGACTTCGATTTGATTCCGAAGATGAAGGAACCACTTGGTGGCATTCGTTTCAGAACCGTTGCAGAGATTTGACAGGCAGTAGACCGCTCCATTCGCACCATCAACAGAACAGTCTCTGCTAAAGGTATACTACGACTTCCACTTCACTGGCAACGGGTTATACACAACGCTGGTGACTACATTGAAGGACAGTAAAGGTTGCTAACATGTAACTCTTTGGTATCTGTTGTAAATAAATAGTTGCCACTATTTAAGTTCCAACCTTCGTATGTGTATAAATTCCTTGTTTCATTGTTACTAAATTGTAATGTAAAAACAAAACAAAAAATTCTATAGAATGCTTCTGACTCGAGTAAATAAATTATTATTATTATTATTATTATTATTATTATTAATATCCCGGACATTTAATCGACTTAAGCTCGAGGTTAGGAACATATCTAGGCAGTATTTAGTTTAATCACCGTCTGTATTTCCCTACCAATTTTCTACTTTTTTACACCGTATGCATTTCCCTTGTGTGGATGTGATGGCTGAATGTTTTCATAGTCAGCTTCTCACCAAGGTAGCCGCGGCTGGTATCCTGGTCAATCCAAGTGAGGGTTTTGAAGCTGAGAGTCTTATTCTAGTGGTAGAACGGTAGATTTCTTGGCTTATAACATTTAATTACTAGTAATCGTGTAAAATTTGAAGCCTGAAGCCCTGAAGATGGTTTTCCGTAGTTTCCCATTTTCACATCAGGCAAATGCTGGGGCTGTACCTTAATTAAGGCCACGGCCGCATTCCTTCGAACTCTTAAGCCTTTCCTATCGCATCGTCGCCATAAGACCTATCTGTGTCGGTGCGACGTAAAGCAAGTTATAAAAAAAAAAAAAAAAAAAAAAAAAAAGAACCTCTTGATGTTTACAACTGTCATCTTGTATTCTACAGCGGGTCGATTAAGTCTCTTTACAGAAATGAAATATGTATTTTAGGACTGGTACCAATCATCTAAAACAATAGGTAATTAGCCGATCTAATAGCTAATTGTTAAATTTTGTGAGTAGCAAGCATGAATCGGAAACCAACAACAAAGACAAGAGTAGTGAAGAACTGCTTCAAATACATACATATTCATTCATTTTCATTTTAATTTCGTGTGGCAATCTCTAGCCGAGTGCAGCCCTTGTAAGGCAGACCCTCCGATGAGGGTGGGCGGCATCTGCCATGTGTAGGACACTGCGTGTTATTGTAGTGGAGGATAGTGTTATGTGTGGTGAGTGAGTTGCAGGGATATTGGGGTCAGCACAAAGACCCAGCCCCCGGGCCATTGGAATTAACCAATGGTTAAAATCCCCGACCCGGCCGGGAATCGAACCCGGAACTTTCTGAACCGAAGGCCAGTACGCTGACCATTCAGCCAACGAGTCGGACAGAGTTCAGTCTGCAAGCCTCTGTGAACTTATTAAACGCCTTCACAATCCTCCATTTGTAACTAGTTCTGAAACTTTCTTTATTTCCATACATTTTATCTTTAAATTACTAGAAATCGAGTCTAACCATTGCCGTCTCCCTTTACTGCTCTTAGCCTCCATGACCGAGTCCATTATTTTACTCGGTAGGCTATCCTCCTCCACGCGCCTAATATGAACCCAGTACTGAAGCCAGTGTATGCGTCCCGCTTCATCCTTCGAGTTCATTCCTAACTTAGCGTTTATCTCCTCATTCCCAGTACCTCCCTGCCATTGTGCCGAGCTGTTTGAACCAGCGATCATTCTTGCTAGTTTTATGTCTGGTACTTCTAACTTTCAAAGAAACAAAGTCATCCTGAGTCCACCTCGATCTCATTTCAGTACAGCGAAGTTACTTTGGAAACAGACCGAAGTAAAGATTGTTTCGCCCGAGAGCTGACTTCTTTCTTACAGAATACTATTGATGGCAACTGTGAGCTCGCTGCATTAGTTTTACTGCACTTTGATTCTCACTTATTCACTGCACCTATTTTCAAGTTCCGAAATTGCAAGGTTTAAGTTTGCTATTAAGACCAATTCGTCGGCATAGGACAAACTGCTTAATCCATTTCCCCCTAACTGAATCCTTCCCTGCCTCTTTATACCTTTCAGTAGATGATCCATGTAAACTATGAACAACAAAGGTGGAAGAGCAAAGCCTTGACTAATTCAAAATAATTTGAAAAATTTAAACTGTTTTCATGAAAATATCATGGGTTGAATAAGATTTTATAACAATGAAATAACTCAAATATGTAAAAGATTTTTTATTATTTATATACTCTGTCCGACGGACCTCACTCGTTTTAGAGGAACTGTCTCTTATTTAAAATGTCAACTAGTAGGAAATAGAGCTCTGATGTTATTGTTTTATTAAAATTGCGTAGTTACGTACATTATTATTATTATTATTATTATTATTATTATTATTATTATTATTATTATTATTATTATTGTTACTATTTTATTGCAATGGACAGTTGAGCATTATTTACCGTAACAATATTTTAAGTGCATAAAGAGATGAGCATGTAATATATTAACAGGATTATTTTTCACACTGTGAATTTGTATGTAAAATGGTTTGTGTGAGTGTACACGCACGTGCTATGGAGCTGTTGGTAACGCTGTACATGCGCCACTTTTTACAAGTATGCCCTCCGAAAGATTAATTTCTACGTAAACATTTCCAGACACTGAACCAACCAGACTAGCAACTTAAACAGAAATTTGAGAATAGTGGTAGCGTATATGGTTTACATAGAATAGAATTGTGAGCTGCTTAAAACATAACTATAAATAAAGTTAATAAAATAAAGTGAATAAAGTTAATAAAATCCCTGGTAAATCTGTACGAAAGAAATAAGCCGTTTGATTTTCACGCAGTAGTGGACATCGTATTCTAAAACCGTTGAAACTGATATCTTATTGACCACATCTATGACAAAATGAACAGAAGATGACTCAACAGTGATGTTGAATTTTCAGAATGGTTTCTATTTGAAGATTACAATTCCAAAATTCCTTCCACTTAAAAAATGAGGTATTGGCGGTTTAAATCTCTCAAAAATTCTTCTAACAAATCTGTTACCCACTTTTGTGGCTAATATTGATCTTTCCCTGCGTAACTTAGCTTGAAAGTTGATGTAATCTTTCAAAACTCTCTCCTTTCAGCATGTGTATGGCTTCAAAACTTTTCTTTCCCTAAATGCATTATTTTCAGAACTCCTTGAATCGAACCTGCCAAGTAGGGTTCAGAAGGACAGCGCCTCAACTGTCTGAGCCACTCAAACCGACTATTTCATATCAGATTTAAGCCTGCTTCTCTCGCTAATTTTCCAGGATGTAATTAAAAGCAGTGTGCTTATGGTTATGGTGATTTGACAATGCAGGATAAAGAAAAATTTCATGCAGTCTTTTATTCCAACTATTCACAAATATACCAAGGTAAATTCATATTGAAGCACACATCTCAAAGTATTCCTACAAGAAGGCGTTCTGTCAAAAATATCCGACCAGGAAAATCAGTTACTATAGGATACTTTGTAAAAAGTAACCAAAGGTTTGACTTCAGTCTTTAGTACTGCCTTTCTGAATATACGTACATGGAATCTCAAAATTTCAAATGCAGAGTCTGAGTTGGAAATTTATGAACGAGGACAGCATCCCTAAAGAAAATAGAGGTGGAGATAAACGTAGTAATGTGTTCAAGAGGCATAAGTCAGTTATGACTTTCATTTCCAATTTAAAAGAAGTTGATTCACGCTATTGTCGAGAAAGGTCTCCAGGGCAGTATCTTCCTAGTGACAGTACCATTAAAACATCGTGGAAAACTTATTGCAGATAAAACAAGGATCTGTCGGTTAAATGTGGATTTTTGAGAAATGTGTTCGTTACATTCTTCAACACTGGATTCATATCTACAGCAACGGACGCCTGCTCTGATTGCATCAAGACTTCACGACCTAATTGTCGCATATAAACTACCTCATAAAAATTCTGAACTCATAGCAAAGTTTAGTGTGCATACGTAAAGAGCAAAAACATTTTATAAACACCTAGAAACTCTTGAAGAAATAAACAGTTCAATTGTCACTTAATTGTCATAAGAATATGCTTCTTCCCCGGGTTCCTGATCAGTCTGCCAATTTGTATAGACAGTTATATTTCTATGATTTATGATGTCTGCTAACAAAGATGTGATAACGTCATTTTCACAACTCTCTCGTTCCTGTTTACAATTACAAAAATCTTTAATAACTTCGAAAATACTGAGTCTCGATTTTCATAATTATGACTATAATAAATGTGTGTTTACCCAGCTATAAAACTGAAAATAATTGGTCACTGCTACTAAAAGGAAAGGAGTTATTAATTTTTCTTGAAAATCGTTTATTAAAGATATAGGCAGTTTTAGAAGTGTAGTCTTCATTTCGTTGTGAAGTAGAACCAGATTTTTGAAATATTTGGACAGACGAAGAAATTTCCTTCAAACTGAATGGTTGTATTAAACAACAAAAAATTGTCTAATGCACTGAGACAAATAATGATGTAACTCAGCAGAACTTAAATATTCCTGGTGCAAAGTGTGGGCAGTTATTTGAAGCGGCGGGATTGTGGGTCAATTCTTCCTTTAAATTGGTGATTCATTTCTTGATATCGTCCCTGTTTTGCCAAAACGGCGAATGTAACAATGCTCTTCCTATCCATTATTTCCCTTAAGACTGGTCACGCCTTCCAGCCATATGTTGATATGCGGTCCATCAGAACAATTTTCGTTGAGTTCATTTTCCTGTGCGGGTGTGTAAAGGGAAATGAACTTTACGGTACCATACTGAAGGAATGTATGTTTGGACGACATTTAACCCACTCCTAGAGTGTGATGTATTTAAGGTTCATTTTCCTTTACACACGCGCATACGCAAATGAACTCAACGAAAATTGTTCTGATGGACTGCATATAAGTCTGTGGCTGGGTGGTGTGACCAGACTTAGGGGAAATAATGGATAGGAAGAGCATTCTTATATTCGCCGTTTTGGCAAAACCGGGACGATATGTTTTTCGTAAACCGAGAAGCTCAGAATTTTTTAATATTTCTATAGGCCTACACCGTGTATCCTGTTCGAGTCATGCTGCTGGTATATAATTACGATAACTTATAATGTCAACACTTTATATAAAACTCGAAATACTCAAACCACATAAAATGAAAAATGAAATGGCGTATGGCTTTTAGTGCCGGGAGTGCCCAAGGACAAGTTCGGCTCGCCCGATGCAGGTCTTTTGATTTGACGCCCGTAGCCGTGATGAGGATGAAATGATGATGAAGACGACACATACACCCAGCCTCAGAGCCAGGGGAATTAACCAATTATGGTTAAAATTCCCGACCCTGCCGAGAATCTAACCCGGGACTCCCGTGGCCAAAGGCCAGCACGCTAACCATTTAGCCATGTAGCCCAACCACCACATATAATGTTCGTACGCAATGAAAAGAGAAAAATAACCGGAAGAAAGTCACTAGTGAGTGTAAAGGAAACAAGAGCTTTCACTAGAAAAGTGGATGTTGTACCATTCTAGCTGTACTTAAAAATATAATTTTGACATTTCGAGACATAATTGAATTGCAATTTATAACTGTGATACCTAATACTAAATTACGAGTAGATAAAATGCACTACTTTTCCTTTTTACGTATACTCCATACCCACCCCACTAGAAAGTGGCTCTAACAGACGTGTGGAATATTTTATAACCCTTTGTGATGTAGAACCATCTTTTCATTTTATTTTATAGAATGTGCTTTATGTGGCACCGACACAGATAGCTCTTATGGCAACGATGGAGTAGGAAATGGGAAGGAAGCGACTGTGGCCTTTAATTTAAGTACAGCCCGAATATTTGCCCGGTGCCAAAATGGGAAACGACAGAAAACCACCTTCAAGGCTGCCGACAGAGTGGTTCGAACCTACTGTCTTCCGAATGCAAGTTGACAGCTACATGACCCAAACCACGTAACCAGTCGATCGGTTTAGTCAGTTGAATCTTCCTTCTAACCGAATAGTTGTGTTATTCGCCGTAAAGTTGCCTATATAAGTGATATAAAGTTACTACGATGTATCGCTACCTGAATTACAGAATAGTCCATTGTTTGACGATTTTGATTTATTTGGTCAGCAAGATGGAGCTCCTCCGGGATACAGTTCACGGGTACGAGAATTGCTTAACAACGGCTTTAATGAGTGG
Organism: Anabrus simplex; assembly: GCF_040414725.1. Lineage (NCBI taxonomy): Eukaryota > Metazoa > Arthropoda > Insecta > Orthoptera > Tettigoniidae > Anabrus > Anabrus simplex. Next base: position 330,142,490 of record NC_090265.1, read on the forward strand.
ATCTGACGTAGGGACACAACAGATTGGCCCCCGAAGTCATGTGAATATCACGCTATGTGGCTTCCTTCTCTGAGAAATTACTCAGAAGACTGTTTTTTTCACAGAATTTTATAGATTTGAAAAATTTGTCAACAACAAAATAACAACGTTATGAAAAGTGTATTGAAGTGAATGACAGACATTTGAGTAACTTCTATAAGTTATGAAATATCAGTAATAAATTGTTAGTAACAAGAATTATTGTAAAGTAGAAAGAAATTTAACTTAATTGACCAATATTGGTTTTCTTACTAAGGCGAATTTTGGAACGCTGCATATAATTTTAATAAGAAGGAGGTCCTCTACCCCGTAACAGTAAAAACGTGCACAAATTAAACAGATAATAGGAAGTATTTGAGATAGAAAACCAAGGGTGTGATAAGCCATTTTAAGGTGGCATTGCCTTAAACATGTCTAATAAATGTTTAACGGATTATCGACAACTGCCTCATTCAGAAAATCAAGTCGACAAGGCAGTGATGTTAGAAGATCACGTGGCTCGTTTTATATTCATTTCTGGATAACAGTGCATAGACAAGAATATTTCAATCGTAAGTTATATGGTCACATACACATGTTCGCAATATGGCTAATAATCTTTCCGACGAACAACAATCACATGGTGCACAATGCACGCTCTGTGGAAAATATTATCGATCCGATAGGGGCGTAAGCATACACGTTAGCAGAGCTCACCCTGCAGTGCACAGAGATACCCTGGTTAAGAAGTAGAATAAAATCAGCATTATACGAAATTCCCCAGAGAATCGTCAGTCCAATGAAACCACAACCAATACCGCTACTACTCCAGCTCCGAATATGGACGAGTACAACCGCGATCTGATTAAATGGAAACCTAACAGACGACCACTTCGACGAGGCCGTTAATGACTTTGTCCAATTTTTAACTTCAGTACCACATATTCTTCCCGGGCCGAAACACCCCGCCCAGAAATATTACGAACTTAGAAAGAATGGCAAATTAAATTCTGCCCAACGTTCATATAGGACCACTTCAAACCCTGAAAGATCAACGAAAAGGGGAAGAGAGAAGAGAAGAAGGAAGTATATGTATGAATCCACTCAGTTCTACTATTACAATCAGCCATACGCAATGTGTTTACAAACGAACAACCAATTTGCAGCCTGAAAGAAGATGTATTGCATACATTCTTTTCGGACATATTTTCTAGGCCTAACGACCACAAAAGACCAGAATACCCTCAAAAATTCACTGAGAGTGAAATCATGGAGACTAACGACCTATACAATCCGGTCATATCTAAAGAAGACATTATTCAGGCAACACAGAAAATCAAGATAGACACCGCAAGCGGTCCTGACCACGTAATCGTCCGAGCTATTAAAAACAGCACGATTTCAGAGATAATCGCAATCATCGCCACTAGAATGCTAACAACAGGGTTAGTACCATCGACTTTCAAGAAAGCCCGTACAATTCTGGTTCATAAAGGAGGTGACATAAACGATCCCAGTAACTGGCGTCCAATTACTATATGCTCAGTTATTAGAAGAGTCATCGAGAGAGTTCTTGATAAACAGCTTCGGAACTACATTGGGTTTCATGACAATCAAAGGGGTTTCACCAATACACCAGGTACTTACATAAATACCTCAATTTTGGAAACCGCTTTACAGCACACTAGGCAGGAAAAGAACGATGCATCCATTATATTTCTCGACGTTCGCAAAGCTTTTGATAACGTCGGACATGCGCACCTCCAGAGCACACTGGAGTCGGTCGGAGTTCCCGAAAAACTGACGAGACTGATAATTGCTCTGCAAGAGGGAAACGTAACACAGATAGAGACACGAAAACAGGGAATAAAACCCATCAAAATCAATCGCGGTGTGCTTCAAGGCTCCCCTTTGTCACCGGCATTATTTAACATCGCTACCAATCATATTGTGGAAGAACTTTCTGAAGATTCTTTAGCAAGGAATTACGGTTACTCGATTGCAAACGAGGAGCCTAACCTCACTATAATGTGTTTCGCCGACGATACGGTAATATTTGGGAAAAACACTGAATCTGCTGCCGAACTAGCCAGGATCACCATAGAAAGATTTAAGGAACTCGGCCTGGACATCAGCGCTTCAAAATCATCTTGTCTTTCTATCAAGAAAGGTCGGCTAACGGAGGAGAATATCATCATTAATGACGACTGTGAAATTAAATCACAGTGCAACGGAAGTGCGATTCGTTACTTAGGCGTGAATTTCATCAATGAAATTAAACTGGATCCATAAGCCGTACTTGACAAGACGCGAAACAAGATTGACACCCTTGTTAGCTCACCATTGCTGCAATCTGACCAGAAATTTTCAATTTTAAACAGTTCTATATCACCTACTCTTAATTATCCACTCCAAGTTACTCCCCTAAACAAGATACCTCAATCTTTTTCTATCAGACGCGGATAAAATATTAAAGAGTGGAACTAAAGTATTATTACAACTACCAGCAGACGTTCCGGATCACATGGTATACACCGAAAGGAAGTATGAAGGCCTCGGTTTGTTTCGCGCCACTTGAGAAGCCACACTACAGCATATTAACATCTTGTAATAAATTATCGCTTGCAAATAACGGCTACATTAATGCAACTAGGAACTTGGAACAAGAACGTACAATTTGTTTGCAAGATCTAGGCATAGAAATGAATGATCGAATTATGTCCAAAAATAGCCATCTTCCCAACGTAAGGAAGGTCCGACAGATACTACGAGACAGAGAAGTTCAGTCATGGACGAAGTTGCCGCACAAAGGAAAGGGCGTTGGACTCCTCCAGGAATACACGCCAGGGAACAAATGGATAAGAGATCACCGAGGCTTATCCTGTGCGGAATGGAGAGAGGCCATCAAGATGACAGCGAATGTGTGCGCGTTCGCTCCGTGCCAGGGTTCGCTCCGTGCCAGGAAGGTCCCAGGACAACATCCTCTGTCGGCGTTGCCACAGAGAGCACGAAACTCTTGCCCATGTCCTGGGAGCCTGCCCTCGCTGGGAGGTATTGAGAAATTCCCGCCATCATCAGGCCCCGATTTCAAGTAGTTAGCGCCCTGGGCAAACAATATTTAGCTGCCGCCCCCGCCGCCCGTTTCTCTGTTCCTATAAAAAAAAATTAAAGATTAAATTAAAGCACATTATGCAAATAAAGTTAATTCTCGCAATTAAATTTATCAAGCTAAATAAAGTCAACAGCCAAATAAAAATCAGGCTGTTTTTATAATTATTTTAACAACCGTTGTTTCAGTTTGATAGTTTGTGTGCAAGTACTGTAAATAATTTTAGATATAATACACATATGAATTATCATTAATTTATTGTAATTTATTTCGATCACATTTAAAAACACAAGTTTTGTTCATAGGCTACTTGTATATGATACTATTTTACATAAAATACTTTATCCTTGATTTTTCCCTGGCAAACTCTTCAACAATTCCATGAAAGTTGGTTTTCAAAGTTAAATCGTTTTCAGCGCACATAGGGACTAATGAGCTTAACTTTTCATTAAGAAGAGTTGCCCTCTTGGCATTTTTTACTCTGCTTAAAACTGAAAAATCCCTTTCTGCAGTACAGTTGGTTATTGGTGAGGTCAAAAACATCCTAATTGCAATTTTAAGGTTGGGAAAAGTACTTGACAAATTGTTTTGTCTAATGTAAGATTACACTTAGGCAAGTTTTGGAATCCCTCGATTTCAACATACATTTGAAAGGGTACACACTCATTTACAAAATCTTGACTGATGTCTTCAGGGTACAGCGAACTAAGTTTCAAAGCAGCGTTCTTCATTTCTGATGATTCGGATGAGCAAGTCAGTACTGTAGTAGAGGTAACACTTGAAATCTGGAAGCTACGACTCCATATGCTTCTTTCCTCCTTGCTATGTTTCCTGTAAGTGTGTCCATTATTTTAAGGAAATTATTTTTTGAAATTTTTTTTCTTACATCTACGTGTCCTTCAATCCCACACATTTCTTACTCTTTAGTAACTTGGATCATCGCATCCACCTATTTTCAAAACAGATTACCCCAACTTGGCAGGTTCGATCCTGGCTCAGTCCGGTGGTATTTTAAGGTGCTCAAATACGACAGCCTCGTGTCGGTAGATTTACTGGCACGTAAAAGAACTCCTGCGGGACTAAAGTCCGGCACCTCGGCGTCTCCGAAGACCGTAAAAGTAGTTATTGGGACGTAAAGCAAATAGCATTATTATTATTACAAAACAGATTGCTCATATATGTCAAACTCATCCCTTTTGGCGTTGATGAATCCTTCCAGGGTTTTCATTCTTTTACTCCTCCCTCAAGATTAAGATTTTTATACTGCAAGTTTTTAGAACACTTGTTAACACATTCCAAAATGTCATTCCACACAACTAACAGAAAAGTGGTGTTGAAATTCTGAAATTTAGTTTCAATATTTTGTGCGTCAAGTCTACAAGCAGATTTTACACTGGAGTCTTCAGATAGCTGCCTCAACGATTGTCGTATTTATTCATAACCTTTCACCAAAGCTCTTGAAGACCATCTGGTTTCTGATAAAAATTTTACCACTGGCGTAACGTATTTTGCCAAGAATTGCTTCAAAATATTCCACCTGTACGTTGACACAGAAAAGTAATTATACAACTCCTGGACGAAGGCAAAGAAAACCACTGTGGCAGTGCAGCATTCTGCGGCAGCCGAAACAAGATTTAATGAATGTGCTGCACACAGTATGTATTCAGCAAGGGGTTTTGCTGCTTTATTCGGGCCTGAAGACCTGAGTAAGCTCCTGACATACTGGAAGCATTATCATTACATTGGCTCCTACAATTCTTGATGTTGATTTCGAAACTCTCAAAACAGTCAACTACAGCTTTTTCTAGTCCAGCAGATGTATGTGATATTTCAGACATAATCTTAACGAGTCGTTCTGTAGGCTTTGGCTCTTTTGAGGAACATATTGTAAAACAATAGCCAACTGGTCAGTGTGAGAGCAATCAGGCGACGAATCTACGACGGGAGAGCAGTACCGAGCTTCTTTTACTTCATCAACTACAGTTTTAAGCACACAATACCTCATAACTTAAATGAATTCATTACATTTTTGAGAAGACAGGTATGAGGTGTGCCCTTGACCTTTGTTACCATATTTTCCGATGTGCTGGGTAAGGAAAGGGTCACATTCACTGATTAACTCGAGGCATCCAAGATATAAACCATTTGAAGTTGATCCTAAATCCTCATTGTCTCCTTGGAAAGGTAAACACCTAACTGCCAAAAATCGTACAACAGAAACTATTCTTGAGATTATACTTCGCCAGTAGTTTACCTCTTCTTCATACCGTGTAAACAGAATTTTATCAACCTGCATTAACTGTTTTTGTCTGTCGATGTTCGTAAGAACATAACGCCTGTGACCATGAGAATGTTCATGATGTTTCAGTAGTTCGTAGCGGTGCTTCCAGTCATTAAAACCGGTAGAAAAATGTATTTTATCATTGTCTGGTTGAAATAAAGAGCATTGAATACAGAATACTTTCCCAGTTGACTGTAAATACAATAACCAATCTCTTAAAACAACGTTTCCGTTAGGAAGAGTACTCTTAAACATATTTTGAGACAATGTTCTTTTACCGTCATTGTAAGTTCGCAGAGATTTCAAAATATCCACCATTACGTCTTGTTTTGGGCAATGTTTAATAACATTCTCAACTACTGAATTTAACTCGACATTCCAAGTAGCAGGATCATCTATAGAAAATGAATTAGGTAAGGTTACCTCAGTTTGTGATTATGAAATAGTTCCAAACGGCTGCTGGACAACTTCAGGCTCATCGTTCAATTTAATATTAACACAGGGCTGATCAGTCTGTATATCTAGGCCTTGTAAATATTATTGTGTAAAGTTAAATGGGACCGATGACGAAGTCGAAGGTTTTGTTAAGTCAACATGGCAATTCCGATTCCGAGGTTGGAGCTGAACGAGTCAAAGTAAAGAACTTTCCCATTTTAGGCACTTTCTTAAGTAGTTCAAGTTCATCACTCTGCTTTTTAGCAGCACGTTTTTAGTATTCAACACCACATAACTTTTTACTCATGGTTAAATACTGAAAAACATGTAAGAATTACGAGACAGTGAGTTGGCTAGGTGAGGTTATCAGGTTGATAGTGAGCGGATGTAAACAATAATACGCACACGAACTGTCACGAGCCAATGACAAACAGGGCAGTGGCTGTATAGACTAACAGGGTTGCCTAGCCACAAACTACAATTGCTCATCCAGCACCCGCACGAGTTAAATAATGCCTTCTTATCGTTTGCAGTTATTTAATTATTTCATAAAATGTAAATATATAGATTAAATTCAGGTTTAAAAATTAGAATCGTTTAAAGTGTTTTGTACAGGCTAATAAAAAATTGGAATAATTTATGGATAAAAGTAATCTGAGTGTGATGAATTTAAGACGTAATTCACGCAGGCCATAGTTATTCGATCTGCCGGCCGCCGCCCCTCAAAAACTGGCGCCCTGGGCAAATGCTCAGTACGCCCATTTGTAAATCGGGGCCTGGCCTTCATACAATACGACACATGATTGCGACCTCGCTGAGGGATCACGGTTTCACGGTGCACGAAGAGGTCTCTGGCCTAGCTACCGACGGGAGTAACGGACGTATTGACATGATAGCCTTTCAACCAGCCAGCAAGCAAGGACTAATCTTAGATCCCACAATACGCTTCGAGTCGCACGTTGGCCAGGCCGAAGAGGTGGACGCCGAAAAGAAGTCAATTTACCAGCCAACTGTAAACTACTATAAAGATAAATATCACCTAGAAAATATTTCCGTCCATCGACTCATGATCGGAGCTCGAGGCACAGTCCCTAAATTTCTTGTACAGCTATGGGATTCTCTCGGTCTCAGACGGACACGACTTCACGACATCGCTATCGCCCCAATACGATGTTCAGTGACCATACTCCACAATCATCTATATAACATCTGAAGAACCGTATTGCAAATCTATTCCTGAGCCTTTTGGTGAATCTTCTACCTGGCACACTAGCAAAGTCAACAGTAACTTAGAAGACAAAATACTGTGCAGTCGACATACTTTGTCCTTGTGGCAGCCTCCGCATGGGGGAAGTTGTAATAATAATAATTAGATAAATTTTATTTAAACTTAATTTTTACATTTACATTTACCTAAATTTCACATGTATTTATTAGTTACCAGGACTGTAGTTGCCTGTGATGTGATTCGAAACACGTCAGGGATATTTGAAAGGGTGCGTTAACATCTCGTACGCCGATGTTAAGATTGCATTGAGGCAAGCAGCCGTTATTTTGAGCAACTGCTGTGAGATACATAACAGTAGGTTAATTCAGTATTGTCAGTGATACAGTACTGACAGTCATAACAGGTATAAATAATATAAAATACAAATGTAAAATTTAGCTGTATATATTCCATAAAATAGTAATGTGATAGACATGCTTAAGACCACATCTCCCTAATCTGGCTTCTCAGATCCTACGATAGGTTCCCTGTATCATCGTATTCAGTATCCATTAAATTTGCGTGCCCTTTCATTGAGACACTGTATAATTACATTGTTTTGCCCCTTAATACAACAATCACTCCTTTATAAGGAAGACACTTCATAACTAGTTTTATAATAACCATGAGTGTATAAACATGCAATTTGAACGATAGCTTTATAAGTGCCTAACGGGTTACAAAGATTCTCACCAACTTCAATGTGGGTCAGCGAGCTTCTTTTTTTCTTTTCTTTAGTATTTGCTGTACGTCCCACCGACACAGATGGGTCTCATGGCGACGATGGGAGAGGAAAGGCCTAGGATTGGGAAGGAATCGATCGTGGCCTTAATTGAGATGCAGCCCCAGGGTTTGCCTGGTGTGAAAATAGGAAACCACGGAAAACCATCTTCAGGGCTGCCGACAGTGGGGTTCGAACCCACTATCTCCCGGATGCAAAGTCACCGCTGAACGCCCATAATCGTATGGCCAACTCGCCCGGTACGCGCTTCTTTCTGAATTGAATAATTCACCTACGGTAGGCTACGAAAGAAATGAGTAGCTTTTGATGGAAGAGTAATCCTGATTGAAAAAGAGACTCACAAGCCACAGACATCAGAAGTTTATTTCAAAATCGACGTATACTGTATCCGTCTAAGTCGTGGTTCAATGCCGGTAGTTCAGAGGTATCGCATGAGGTTCACCTACAGAGAGTGACAAGTCCGAATGGACGCGTTGGTCAAGTGAACAGAAGAGATTAAACTTCAATTAAACGTGGAAAGGCAGTATCAATGACATGTGGAAAAGGAGGTAAAGCATCAGAGTTTCATATACACGAGAGACTTATAAATAATATATCGAACATCAAGTATTTGAGTCACACTACAAACTCGAAGTAATGTTTTCTCTACCCACACCAATAACAAAACAAATGCAGCAATCAGAGCCATCAACGGCATACAGAAATTGAGTAAGTTGTCTATCAAAACAGCCCTGAAATGATTTGACCGCGATGTGTCACACGTGATCACCTATGGTTTAGAAATTGTACGGCCACATCTAGAAATGAAGCATTTCGAGCAACTAGAAAAAGTGAAATGAAGTATTCTGAAAAAGGCACTATGTGCCTCAAAGTATACCCCTTCAAGGCTTGTGTATGAGTTAACTCGTGAAGCTTTCTACGGAGAAGATCACCGTTATCACATACCGCTACCAACTACACCAACATATCTACAGTTCATAGAGAAATTAAGAGCAAAGAAAATTCGGCACGACTCCCGAATCACGGAAGCTTAATTCACCGTCTTGATGGATTCAGAATTTAGACAGTGATATAATTCCATATCGCGACGAGATTTCCTACAAGTGGAAGACTGGAAGAGGTGTACTCCTGTCAATGTATTCAATTCTCTTAATAATTCAATCACCCTCCTGTTCAATATTACTGTAGTATTTCTATATTAATTACTAATAAAGGGCTCTGTGATATAAGGCATTTACAGTCCGCTACCACAATACACCTTCAATTAACCGTTAATTTGGTATTCCTTCGTCTTTTATTACCAAAAATAACATATAAGATGTAATCAGTACGTCGTATAATCTCTCCTGTCAGCTTTCTTTGTTATATAATGGTCTATGCTCTTTTATCATTTGACCAATCAAAAGAAGAGTACTAGAGCTGGTGGGATCTTCAAAATGGCTAACTTCTCAACACTAGAGACTACCAAGTGGCTGAATAAAGATTCATCTCACATCCTTTACATACATCAAATCTTACAATTAGAATACACAATGTACATTCATTATGCCGAATTATGGATGGTTTAAAACACAAGTTAAGTGAACGGTTTGAATACATTGGGAAATTAGCAAGTAGGTCGTGTTGGAATTTTCCTTCGACACTCTTATCCTTTATCCAAGAGCAAGCTGGCTACGCAGAATGACAGTGTTAAAAGCTTGCATTTGGGAAATGATGGTTATGAACCCAGTCATCGGCAGCGTGTGGGATGATTTTACGATGTTTACCACGTTCATAGCGCTAAGTACCTGCCACTCTTCACATTCCAGATAGGCCTACTTCACAACTTACGTCATATGCAGGCTCCCTCTGTGGATCAGTTGTAGTGTCTCGGACTGTAGAGCCCACAATCGCGGGTTTAAACGCGGCAGAGGTGGTCGGAATTTTGAAAGGCGGAGAAAACATTTCGAAACTTCATGTCGTAGGATGTCGACATTTTAAAGATCTCTGGTGACACTTTAGGTGTTTACCCGACAATATTAATTAAAACTCAACCAGTAGAGATATATTGCACTCTGCCATCTCGTAGAGTCAAATGGAACGTTGAATCTGACGCGCAGGCAATCTAAATGATGCCAGATTGAAATGCATTTGGTAGCTGAGGCAGACGACGATTATTATTACTATAATCATTTATACAATGCAAAACCAATTCCATGTAGGTCACTAAGACCCATGGAGGAGCAGAAATTAAAAGCTTCCACTACCCGTAACCTAAGCACTAAGAAGGATAGAGTTGCTGGCTCTGTTCCCCACCACCTTTACTCCCAGAAATTAACGTGGTACTCATTTTCCGATTAGACTGGTTGAACCTGAGTGCCATGTGGCGTATCAGAAGTGAAAGTAGTATTTTTTGACTTCCTAATGGGATTTGCAGAGTACAGTTGTTTATTTGGCTTTACGTTGCACCGACACAGACAGGTCTTATGGTGACGATGGGATAGGAAAGGGCTGGGAATGGGAAGGAAGTGTTCGTGGCCTTAATCAAGGTACAGCTTCAACATTTGCCTGGTGTGAAAATGGGAAACCATGGAAAACAGTCTTCAGGGCTACCGACAGTGGAGTTCGAACACACTATCTCCCAAATGCACGCTCACATCTGCGCTCCCCTAACCAAGTATGTTTGGTAGATAACTTATAGTTGTACGCTTCGTCAGCTTTGTACCGTTATTTGTTCCACGGAAAAACCATTTTATGAACTGCCGACAGTGGGGTTCGAATCCTACCTACCCTACCTACGGGTCTCATAATTAGTACTGGAGAGAAAAAAAAACGTGTGTATGAATTATTTGATAAGATATATGACTTTAATCTTACCTTTTGAATCCATGTAGCATTATCAGCAGCCGCCTCTGTGATGTAATGGTTAATATGATTCGTTGCCACTTCCCGGAGGCCCTGGTTCGATTCCCGGCTCTGCCACAATATTTCAAAAGTGGTACGTGGGCTGGAATGGGGGTCCACTTATCCTAGGGAGGTTAACTGAGTAGGGGAGAGTTTGATTCCCACTTCAGCCATCCTCGAAGTGGTTTTCGTGGTTTCCCACTTGTCCTCCAGGTAAATGCAGGGATGGCACTTAACATAAGGCAACAGCCGATTTCCTCTCTCTTCCTTGCCTATCCCTTCCAATCTTCCCATTGCTCACGAGGCCCCCGTGCAGTACAGCAGGTGAGGTTGCCTGGCCGATGTACTGGTCCTCCTCCCCATCTGTATCGCCCCGACCCAAACTCTCACGCTCCAGGAGACTGCCTTAGAGGGGATAGAGGTAGGATGCATCGCTGAGTCCGAGGGACAAACCAACCCTGGCGTTTAACCGGATTAAGAAAGAAAGAAAGAAGGAAAGGAAGGGAAGTAACATTTTCAGTATTTTTATTTTCTACAAGAATTTCTGTGTTTCGTTATATTCAATTACCTTTAAAGATTCTTCATGTGCGTAGATTTCAGTCCTAATTTTTTCCTTGGCTAGAACTTCCATTTTATAACGTAGCATGTGTCTAATATTGGACTCTAGAAATACAATTTCAAAAGAAATAACGCAAAACAAAAGAAAACACCATGGAACACGTATACCACCACGATGGGTTTCAGTACATTTTCAGTAAATTTTTTGCCAATGCAATACAAATGTTTCCGCGTAACAATATCGTAGTTAAAACCCTTTTTTAGTATGCAAGAAAATATTTAACTTCCAGTTTGGAAAAGGGCAGCCAAATTATCTGGATGTTTATCTGACAGTCGTAGTACAGTTTCGTACAATAGGGATGTAGTATTCGCTTGCTCGAGCAGACTCGAGTACTATTATTTCGTGTCAGAGTGTTGAGAAACTTAAAAATATAAATAAGGTATTATATACAAATAAAACAGAGTAAATTTTATGTCACAAAACATGTTTCACACAATGTCTGCCCAGAAATGGGCAACAGAAATTCCCTCTTCAGTGGCTTGAATCAAGTCTTGAAGTGTACAACGAACAGGGCAGGGCTGACAGTCATACAGGTGTTGGGTAGTTTGTTGCTCCCCACAATCGCAGAAGTCTGACTGATCTTTCAGATAACCCCATTTTTTAAGGTTATCCTTGGATTTACCTACTCCACTCCTCAAACGATTAAGTGCCTTCCAGGTTGTCCATTCCAAATGATGACCAGGGGGTGGACATTCAGAAGGCACCATCCAATCAGAAAGATGCTCCATTTTTGCTCGCCACATATCACAACGTGCTGTTCTTGCTGGTTTATCCAGAGCCTTGGAGACATTGAGGAAACTTTTCCTGGACTTCAGTCTTCTGGGTGGAGGTCGATGTCCAAATAACGGGTGGTTGCTTGTGAGATCCACCTTCGACCTCTCTTGTCTTGCAAACACTTCTCGCCGAATGTCACGAACTGCAGAGTCGATCTTGGTCGAGCGAAATCGAGTAGATCAGAAATCTCTAGTGACGTAAGCTCGGATGAGCTCTAAAGAGACCTTGCCAGCGTGTTCCGATGAGTTGATCCATTTTCAGCATACATGCAGGCCAGGGTGACAACTTTCACAGTTCGAATTGAAAGCGCAACCGCCACCTACCTCCTAGAAAAGAGAATTTGAATGCTGTATTTTGAGAGCACTGCACTAGACCAGCAGCGCGCGATACATTCCCACAACGAACGCACAGCACAATGGGCAAGATTTCCACATCACAAGCCTGAGATCCACGGATAGAATCTAGTATTTTTGTTGGTTTTTAACCTTCAGTTTTTACGATGTATTTTCTTGACGTCGCACCGACACAGATAGGTCTTAAGGCGACGATGGGATGGGAAATGGCTAGAAGTGGGAAGGAAGCGACCGTGGCTTTCATTAATGCACCACTATCTCCCGAATGTAAGCTCACAGCCGATTTGTTTAATACAATAAAGTTTTATATTAATGTTTGAAATGTCATCATCAACTTGAACTAGCTCCAATTCCCCGGGTGCGGCGAGTGAGTGCTCTTCACTTCCTTCTGCCCATGTAGGTGTCTTCGAGTTTCTTCTCATACCACACGCTAGTGGTTATTTGTGGGTCCATTCTTTTAAGATGACCAAACCATTTCAGACGCATTTCGATGAAGATCTCACTAAGGGGTTGTATCATTCGTACGGGATTGCGTATCTTGTCGTTTCTTGTTTTGTCCCTCCTTGCTTTTGAATTATAGTTCTTAAGAACTTAATTTCCTGTACTTGTAGCTTGCTGATATTTCTGTTAGTTTGGATGCAGGTTTCCAGACTGTAAAGTACGTGGTAAATGGTACAATGAAGCTTCTATAGTATATTAATTTTTTATCTTGCTTACGCCAAAGTTTTCTCACAAGATGATAAAACTGTGTTCCATTCAGTATTCTGCTAGTGATTTCTGAAGATGCTCAGCTATCTCTTATTGCTATAGCGGAACTCATGCACCTGTTTCAAATTTTATCTATCCATGCTTCAAATATATGGTACACTACAATATTAATCGGGGGATGTAACTTGGTATTTCTGTAACAAATAGAGTACCTATATGAATTTCTTGAAGAGAAAGATCGCAGTTTTATTGGAATAAAGAACAGAAGAACCTAACAAATTTCTTTGCCTAACATGAACGGCATTAAATAAATATTCCTCAATGGAAAACTTTTCATCCTCAGTTTTTCGCTACACTATTAAAAAATCAGATACGTTTCTTTCTTAATCTGTTTATTCTTCAGGGTTGGTTTTTCCCTTGGTCTCAGCGAGGGAACCCACCTCTCCTCAAGCAACGTGAGACTTTGGGTCGGGAATACAACTTTGGAGGAGGGCCAGTTACCTGACGCAGGCGGCCTCACCTGCTATACAAAACAGGGGCCTTGTGGGGGATAGAAAGATTGGAAAGGATAGACATGGAACAGGGAAGGAAGCGGCCGTGGCTTTAAGTTAGGTACCAACCCGGAGGAGAAGTGGGAATCGAACCCGGCTCTACTCAGTTGACCTCCCAACGTTGAATGAACCCCATTCCAGCCCTCGTACCACTTTTCAAATTTCATGGCAGCTAATCACACTAACCACTATACCACAGAGGCGGACAACTAGACATCTGTTTATTTACATTGCAAAACACGAACTGACAGATATTATAGATTTGTTGAGAGCCTTTTCTAGCCTTCGACAACCAGATATGTACCTGTTTATGTACATTGCAAACACAAATTGACAGATATTATAGATTTATTGAGAGTCTTTCCTGGCCTTCAGCGATGTCAATTAATTTATATTGGCATTAAAGTCTAGTTGGTCTGCGATTTCTTCCTCAATTTTTTCTTAATTTAAAATATATAACGTCGAGACTTTGACCTTAGCAGTCAATTAAATGAAAATATGGTTTATATACAAGATGAATAATAATATAAAGTAATAGTAAAGAATTTAGTTAACGAATATGTATGAAAGGAATTGCAGTTTTGATTTATAATTTGTTAAAAAATGTCCATATTCTGATGACTCATTTTCGGGTCATATTTTGTAATTTTTACGTCATATTTACTAACTTAGTATAAAGTACGACATACTTATTCCAAGTGCCATCAGATAAGTTGTTTTCTTGGTAGTGATCTTAGGTTTAGATTGAATTTGAATTTGTTTTAATAATGTTAATTATAATATACAGTGCCACAATATTAAAATGGTTTTCCCTTGGTTCGAAATGTATCAAGTTACTTGTTGCATTGCCAAAGGAGGACATATCTCGTTCTTTTGAGTTCCTGTACACACGTTGGTTCCAGTGTTATTACCAAAGAGGGTTGCTACACATCTGATTTAGTCTGGTTCGAGGAAGTTGCTCGTAGATGGCAGGCCATTCTCCTACTGAAGTACTTCTCAAGCTGAGCTCTAGCACACCACTGACTCTTTACACCGCTGCTTGTACGGGGTTCCGGCGAGGCGTTATTAGCACAGCAGACGGCGATGTTGGGTACTGTCAGTCATGGCCACGGCCGGTGCCTTCCCAGTCCTAGCAATATCCCATCCTTCCACCGCCGAAAACCCTCGATGTGCTAGTGCGCCTTTAAACAAGTAGAAAAAACAGGAGTAGACTATTTGCCGGTACCAGGTTTCACCCTCTTCCTGCCTACTTTTATACATCGTGCCATTCATTTAATTTAACTCCTATGATGAGGTTGACGTCAGGAAGGGCATCCGGTCGTAGAAACCCGCTACAGAGGTTGAACACAGACATAATAATAATAATAATAATAATAATAATAATAATAATGATAATAATAATAGCTCGTATGTTTAAGGCATAAAAATAGCCCAAATAGGCAAGCAAATCTGATCCTAAAAGTTAGTAAATATGACGTAAAATTAAAAAATATGACCCGAAAATGAGTCATAAAAATATGGACATTTTTTAACAAATTATAAATCAAAACTGCAGTTCCTTTCGTGCATATTCGTTAACTAAATTCTATATTCTTACTTTCTTATTAATTTCCTGAATGTACATGTTATCAGTTATTCACAGACTATTGTCCTTGTTTAACTTATCAAACATTTGTAAACACATACCTATAAAGTACTAAGTTCACTAAGATTATGAGTTCGCACAACATTTTAAAAGTAAAAACAATTTAGCACCCTGTATTGGTGCTATCAAATATGATAAAACTAGAAACAAATCTATATTTCAAAATATTATTGGTACTTTTAAGCTCAGATTTCATTAATATTATTCAAATGCTTTAAATTTTAAATTGAGCACCACGAAACAAATTAAGTAGATTTCAGTACATTATGGTGGGGTGGTAGTGCCTATAGTTCAAACTCACATACCTCCGAGGGTGGAATTGAAGCGTGTGGCAAGATTCATCTTCAAAGCAACAGGCACGAAAGACTTCCGATTACACTTAATGTTCTTGTAAGAAGAAAAGCTCCTTTCTACGTAACAAAACGTTATTGGTGCATATTTAAATAATGTTAATTTACTGCTGTCGAGTATGCACTCATCTTGAAGTGCACTGGAAACTTTTCCTCTAAGAACATCATTTATCTTGCACACACGGCGAAAACCGTCATTGGTGAGTACGTTTTGAAGTTTCCGTTTTACTCCGACGCCAACTATTCCATGTGATTGTTGTACTGAAAGTTCAACACTTCTCACAATTTCAATACTTGAATGAGTTTCTAATCTAGCAGCTTCTAAAAGAGTAATTGTACTCGATATAATTCCAAATTCGTACGCAATCTTGATAGAAGAGGCATCATCTTTGTTGAAGCCATTAACGATGTTTTTGATAGTGGAGTAGTTTTCTCAATAATACACGGCAGCATCGAGCCACGTCCCCCACCTAGTAAGAACTGGCTGTGGAGGGAGTGGTGTCGAAGGAGCTAACTCCTTGAAAGTCGGAACCTGAAGTGGTGCATTAAAATATTGACGTTAGATATTAATTTGTCGACTTCAGGAAAATTTCCACGAATTTCTTCTTTCACCCTATGCAGAGCATTCGCAAGGAAAGTGAAATGAGACATTCTTGGATGAAACATCTTGAGGACGTAAGCAGCTTTCACCATATACGGAGCAGCATTAGTACAAATTAATTTCCCTCTTAATTTCATCCTTCCACAAACATTTAAGTGCATTATCAAAAAGAATTGCAATCGTTGAATGACTTGCTCTCTCTAAAACTTCTGAGGTTAGTAGAAAAATATCCCCAGGGGTAATAATAATTTCGTGTGGCTATTTCTAGCCGAGTGCAGCCCTTGTAAGGCAGACCCTCCTATGAGGGTGGGCGGCATCTGCCATTTGTAGGTAACTGCGTGTTATTGTGGTGGAGGATAGTGTTTTGTGTGGTGTGTGAGATGCAGGGATGTTGGGGACAGCACAAACACCCAGCCCCCGGGCCACTGGAATTAACCAATTAAGGTAAAAATCCCCGACCCGGCCGGAAATCGAACCCGGCCCCTCTGAACCGAAGGCTAGTACGCTGGCCATTCAGCCAACGAGTCGGACATCCCCATGGGTGATCAGCATGGAGTGTTCCAATAATTACATTTTGTATGTATTTACCTGCAGTGTCCGTCGTCTCATCAATATATATCCAAATATTACTGTCTCATCTGCCTACTGTCATTTCTTGATGGATACAGTACTTTTGCATCCATCTCTTGGCACAGGCCAGAGTAAAGTGTAGCTTCCACCGAAGTCCCTGTCAACATCCATGGCTGTGACAATGCGGAAGTTGCTGGGGTATGTGTAGTGCTGAGTAATGACATTCAGAGCATGACTAGTGCATCTGAGTGTTATGAAAGGTGCTACTCATAGGGTAAGTCGTGCTGCAATAGTACTTTCTGACCCAGTGAGGAAAGCAATGGCAAACTACCTCACTCCTCATCTTCCCTAGTACGCCTCATTTTGGTGCTGCCATTGGTTTTTGGGGTTTCCTTATAACCGCATAAATTTTGTTGGTGCTATTTGAGGATCCAACCAGCCTCTGGGCTGATGACCTAACAGACAGACTGTCTGATACACTGTGTGGTATTCAATTTAAAGTATCTTCGTAGCAACGCGATAAATAGTTTTTCACAGTGCTGATTATGTAGGAACAGATTTCTTTGTGTATTTCTCCAGGAAATTTTTGAAATGGGGACTGTTGACTTTTTTTTTTTTTTTTTGAGGAATATTTGCAGACACCATCATCTCACAAAGTTCCTTTGAAAAATAGGAACTTCTGTCCATCGCTGAAGACGTTACATCCTTATCGAATACCAACTGCTGTCTCTTCTTACCGATGTGTTGTCGTTTGACATTGCTTCTGTGTTTGCCATGTTACAACGTTGTTGCACATTAAAACGTTTTTTAGTCACGACTTTCACTTCACACAACTTGCAAAAATAGAACTAAACAATCTGTACTGAAATATTTTTCTCTAAGTTCCTTAACAAAGCTTCTTAACTTAACACTATAATAGAATAGTAGAAGACTTTTCCGTAAGTTTCCTGGAATGTGTGCCGGGATACGATTGACTGTAAACTGATGCTTTTGTAAGTGAAAGGAGATTAAAGTTCTAATATCTGAACAAAGACAAGTGAGCGATTGCTGAAAGTAATTAGCTGACTGATGGGATTGTTTTTTTCAGGATTATTTCAGTTTCTACATGGGAAACCGGGTGTGATAAATGTGCAGTGAGGTGTGTGACCTTCATTCTATACAAAGGGTATTCCACTTGCATTAACGGCAGGTTTGATACCGAGAAGCAGTCTTGTGAACGTTAGTTCGAACTCGATAAATTTAAGATGATTTTGCACACCTACAGCTGTCATCAAACCGCCGAAATATGAAGGAAATGACGTCTATACGAAAATAGCTCAAAATATGACATTATGACAAAAAATAGTCAAATATATGCACTTATATGACAAGTAAATTCACCTAATTTGCATCAAAATAAAATCAGGCAAGGAATTAGGGACAAAGAAAAAATATGACCTTTCCTAAACATCCGAGCCCTAATAATAATAATAATAATAATAATAATAATAATAATAATAATAATAATAATAATAATAATAATAATAATAATACATTTTCAAAATTAAAACAAAGGCATTACAATACGACCATTAAATTAAAAAGTTTCTATGATTTGGAAGCACTTATTTTCAACACTAAGCAGACTTCGAAACCGCTCAGGAAATATAATGGACACTCATAGGAAAGCGAACGCAAAGCATTGAGGAAAAAGAAAGCAAAACACTGATGAAAGAGAACGCAAAACTGTGTAAAACGGATGAAAAACATCGAGGATGAAAACGAAAAAGTACTGAGGATAAAGAGAGCAGCAAAATCAGAAGAAAAACTCTAGGCCCATTATTCACAGGGGAATACAAAGAGGAAATAAAGCAATACACAGATATTCACAGTGACACTAGAAAACTAAAATTTTAGCGACACATTGAAACAATGGACCCTGGCAGACTCGCAAACCAAATAATCGAATTCTATGAAAACAGGAGTAAAGTCAAAACAGACACTTTAAAATGGATTGGTGAAATTAGAAACTACCTTAAAACGGCAGGAACCGCACAGGAAGACATTAAAATCAGGTGGATCCTTAGATTCAAGTTGACCCAAGAGGGCAAACCGAAGAAGACGACCTGGACCAAAGAGAGCAACAAGCCCGTGTCAAAAGAATGAATGTCAGACAAACATCTCTAGGTACCTTGCGTAGTCCTAATTAGTTCTATTCGTAAATAATAATAATAATAATAATAATAATAATAATAATAATAATAATAATAATAATAATAATAATAATAATAATAATAATAATAATAATAATAATAAGCCACCTACTGGCCATGCTCTTTAAGGCTTAACGTCTGTATGATCTAATACCGTGATCAACAGGTTCGAATCTCGTTGTTGGTAAAAATTTCACCATCAGAATGTTTGGCCGGCAGGGTAGGAGAAATGGAGGTAGCAATTTCTAATCACTAAATTGCGTGCTGAAAGACTGGGTTCAATTCCAAACCTCTCCGCAGCGTTCATATAGAGTGACAACATATGGAGCTGTTGTTGGTGATTAGTCCATCGGATGGGGACGCTAAGCCTTGAACAGACTCCTTGGTGTTATTCGACAGGAGTAGGCTATGTGCCTGCACCGGGTTTCATTCTCTCCCTACCTCATTACAATATCTCTCTCTCTCTCTCACACACACAACCAGACGTGCAGGTCGCCCATGTGTGTCACATATAAAGGCTTGCACTAAGCCTCTCCGGAGGCCACACGACATCAGTCAATCAAATAATAATAATAATAATAATAATAATAATAATAATAATAATAATAATAATGACTGTCTTACATTCCTTCAACTGCAATGGTCTTAAGAGATCCTAGAGTACCGACCGACTTTGCTACGAGGTTCGGGACACGTAGGCTAGATGTGAACTTGAATGCGGGATATGGTGGGTTCAAACCCCACCATAGGCAGCACTAAAGATGGTTTTCCGTAGCTTTCCATTCTCTCACCAGGCAAACGATGGGGCTATATCGTAATTAAGTCCACGGCACAAGTCTTAGTGCGACGTTAAACCACTAGAAAGGAAAAAAGTCTAAGAGTGAAACTTATCTGCTATTTATGTCTTATTATTGCAAATCATGTTACAATACAGTATAACAGGCGGATATGGGCAATAACACTGTGTAATCAGAGTTGTAAATTTTATACTGTACTATATGCTACTAGATGGGAGACGTTGATGATAAGCTAAACTTGGCATTGACATTTAAAGAGTAATTTTCCTAAGTGATAGTTTATCTTTACATAGAGGTATGTTTACCTTCTATAGGTAGTATGATGTCACCACGCTCATGTAAGACAGCGTCCCATTGTCACTGTTTCCCGAAATGAAGAGGCAAGCCCAGTTATGTTAAAACATGTTGTCTTACATGTAACGATCCTTTTAGCGCAAGGATGTGAATATTGACACCTGATATGTGACGTATGGATTTCAAACATAATACTGTATATGGAAATAGAGAATCGTTCCCTAGTTGATCAATAGCCGTAGACTCGTATTGGTAATATTAATGATTCTAGTCCACAATCTTCATTCTTCAAGGTATTCGGTTACCTCAAAGTGCCGAAATTTTGTCTTTTTTACGTGCCGGTAAATTTACTGATGCGAGGCTGGCGTATTTGAGTACGTTCAAACACCACAGGGCTGGGCCGGGATCGAACTCGCCACCTTGACTTCAGACTCTCTCAGCCACTCAGCCCGGCGGTGGTGTGTTTTGCTCTAAAAGCATAGATCGAAATGGAAAGTGACATGGGATCTAATACTAGGGTCTTATAGTTGGTGACTAAGAAGGTAATTCCTAAAGTTAATGCCGTTTTACTACAAGGAAATCTTAAGTCATCAGTTTTGTGACTGTGTACAATTATCATTAAGTAAATAATATAATATGATCTCTCATTGCGTAAATTTATACAGCTCCCTATCTACGTTTAGGGGCTGCCAGGCCGAGGCGGTAAAGGCGTGCTCGGTTCGCCCGGAAAGACGTGGGTTCGAATCCCCGTCAGGAAGTCGTAAAATTTAAGAAACGAGATTTCCAATTCCGGAGGTGCATATGGCCCTGAGGTTCACTCAGCCTACACCAAAAATGAGTACCAGGTTAATTCCTGGGGGCAAAGGTGGCCGGGCGTAGAGCTAATCACTCTACCCCATCACGTGCCGAGGTTGACAATAGTGGAAGCCTTTACCTTCCACTCCTCCAAGGGCCTCCATGGCCTGTTCGGAGGTGACTTTGCTTTGCTTTGCTTTGTCCTATCTATGTTTACACCTTAATCAATAAGCACTCAGACATTTCAGGGGTGCTCATTCCACTAACATGTTAATAGGATAACATGAAATGCATCGGAAGGATCAGAGATAACGTTATTAATAATAACTCCTAGGTAGTTAAGAAAATAAAATCACAAATTTACTTATGAATTAAACGTCATCTTATCTACCAGAGATGGTGGGAATGATCGGTAGGATAAATGGTCTCTTGCATTTATACAGGATTTCAAGTCAAGAAAACTTAAATTACATAAGTTTTTGGCAACCGATTGGTGTGGTACACACAAAATATTCCCTAATAAGTGGTATAAGGTTAATTACAAATTCGGGATCGCAAGTTATTGTTAATAATTTTATGTGATGAAATGTTCAATTAAATATTAAAAGGATAAAATTTAACAAAAACATTAAAAAATTTCAAAGCAAGTTACAGTGGCAACTGCTATAAAAATCCTAACCCCACGGCAATACACCCCGGAAGGGCCTTGGCTTACAAGCGACCGCTACTCATCCCGAAGGCCTGCAGATTATAAGGTGTCGTATAGTCAGCACGGCGAATCCTCTCGGCCGTTATTCTTGGCTTTCTAGACCGGGGCCGCTATCTCACTGTCAGGTAGCTCCTCAATTGTAATCACGTAGGCTGAGTGGACCTCGAACCAGTCCTCAGATCCAGGTAAAGATCCCTGGCCTGGCCAGGAATCGAATCGGGGGCCTCCGGCTAAGAGGCAGGCACGCTACCCCTACACCAAGGAGCCGGCTGTCAACTGCTATGGTCCTACTATTAAAAGTTGCCTTGCTTTGAGAGTTCATACCCTAGCCCCTTATACAACCTTTGGCAATTAAGTTCGGTGAATGAAGTCAGAACGGTCGATCCCGCAACACTGGCGACACGCAACGCTGCACCTGCGTAGCAGCAGGTTTGACCACCTGCTCCCAACGTTGTTCAGTTGAGCATCGTGTGTGTACCATGTAAGACCTCTTTGATACAGTGCGTGTTTAGTGCGTTGGATCTGAACTGCGAACAAGAATATGAACGACCAAAAGATCAATGCACATTTTTGTTTTAAGCTTGACAAGACACCAAAGGAAAGCATGTGATGCTGGTACGTGTTTATGAAGATCGAGCATTGTCCTTGAAGTGTGTGTACGAGTGGCTGGCCCATTTTCGAGGAGGCCAGGAAAGTGTTTCTGACAACCCCCGTAGCGGAAGACCGGCGACCGCCGTCAGTGACGAAAACATTGAGAAGGTGAGGACATTAATCACGAACGATCGGCGTTTAACTGTGCGCATGATAGCCGATGAAGTGTAAGATTAACCGTGAATCCGTGAGACAAATCGCTACCCAGAAGTTATAATAATAATAATAATAATAATAATAATAATAATAATAATAATAATAATAATAATAATAATAATAATTTCGTGTGGCTATTTCTAGCCGAGTGCAGCCCTTGTAAGGCAGACCCTCCGATGAGGATGGGCGGCACCTGCCATTTGTAGGTAACTGCGTGTTATTGTGGTGGAGGATAGTGTTATGTGTGAGTTGCAGGGATTTTGGGGACAGCACAAACACCCAGCCCCCGGGCCATTGGAGTTAACCAATGGAGGTTAAAATTCCCGACCCGGCCGGGAATCGATCCCGGGACCTCTGAATCGAAGGCCAGAACGCTGACCGTTCAGCCAACGAGTCTGACACCCAGAAGTTAAGGAAGAGGAAACCGTGTTCTCGTCTTGTGCCACATCACTTGACTGACGATCAGAAGCAGGCACGTTTAGAGGCTTCACATGATTTTGTCGAAACGGTGGATACGACACCAATCTTCTTGAACTGTATCGTCACTGAGGATGAAACCTGGTGTCTCTGGTACGACCCTGAAACGAAACGGCAAAGCATGGCATGGCGTTCTCCGGGATCCCCTAGTCGGAAAAAGGTCAGAGCAGAAAAGTCACGCATCAAAACGATGCTCATCACCATTTCGGTAGTCAAAGCATTATCCACAAGGAATTTCTACCTGAGGGAACGACGTTGAATGCTGCAAGGTACATTGAAATTTTGACTCCTTACATGAAACGTCTACGCAGGGTACGAGCCCCCCCCCCCCCCCCGCCTTTACGTACAACAAGGTTCATGGTTTTTGTCCATGACAACACTCGCCCAAACACAGCCAATATCGTCAAACAGTTCATGGCAAAAAAGGGGTGGTGCAACTTGAACATCCCCTATACTCGCCAGATCTCAATCATCCAGACTTCTTCCTATTCTCACGACTCAAACTCGCAGTGAAAGGAAAGAGATTTGACGATATTCCTGACATCCACCGAAACGTGACGAGGCTTTTGAACACCAACCCAAAGGAATTATGGGAGGGGACTATTTCGAAGGACAGGAAGGTCACTGTCGTGCATTGTTCATCTATGTTGAAATGAAATGGCGTATGACTTTTAGTGCCGGGATATCCCAGGACGGGTTCGGCTCGCCAGGTGCAGGTCTTTCTATTTGACTCCCGTAGGCGACCTGCGCGTCGTGATGGGGATGAAATGATGATGAAGACCACACATACACCCAGCCCCCGTGCAGTAGGAATTAACCAATTAAGGTTAAAATGCCCGACGCGGCTGGGAATCGAACCCGGGCCCTCTGGACCGAAGTCCAGTACGCTGACCGTTCAGTCAACGAGTCGGACTTCATCTATGCTGATAGTACGGGACTATTCACTGAACTTTATTGACACATGTTGTACAGTATGTAACGTTATTTTCAATATTTAACAAGTTCCTTCTTGTTGTTTCCTCTTCCGGTGCAGCCGCTTAGGCCAGCTCCGCCGGCGATTTACCACTTTCGAGGAATTAAAGAACTCCCGGCGCATGCCGTGCGGTTAGAGTCGCGCAGCTGTGATCTTGTATCCGGGAGAGAGTGGGTTCGAATCCCACTGTCGGCAGCCCTGAAGATGGTTTTTCGTTGTTTCCCATTTTCACACCAGGCAAATGCTGGGGCTGTACCTTAATTAAGGCCACGGCCGCTTCCATCCCACTGCTAGGCCTTACCTATCCCATCGTCGCCATAAAACCTATCTGTGTTGGTGCGACGTAAAGCAAGTAGAAAAAAAAATATTTGTGTACTTCTGTAAAAGTGAGAGAAGGCCTTGTGGGAAAGAGATGTTCAATCATTACCTGTTAAAAGGTACGCAGTTCGCGTTTCTTCGGGAAGTGCTACACATCCGTCAGTGACATTACTCGATTGGTTCCTGATGCGAGAGGATGCTGAATTTTATTTGGGCATGGGAGAGACTTGGGGATAATTGAAAATCATTTAATTAAACTACAGCATTAAATATTCCAAAGTAGACCACATCAACTTTTTTAAACATGCAGGACCTTTAAGAATAAATATCTTAGGCTAGAACTATGATTACCGAGCTCGATAGCTGCAGTCGCTTAAGTGCGGCCAGTATCCGGTATTCGGGAGATAGTAGGTTCGAACCCCACTGTCGGCAGCCCTGAAAATGGTTTTCCGTGGTTTCCCATTTTCACACCAGGCAAATGCTGGGGCTGTACCTTAATTAAGGCCACGGCCGATTCCTTCCCACTCCTAGCCCTTCCCTATCCCATCGTCGCCATAAGACCTATCTGTGTCGGTGCGACGTAAAGCAACTAGCAAAAAAAAAAGAACTATGATTTATATTGGACTAAATTAATTACCATCTTCGTCATTCACTTACTGTCAGTTACAGGTCCATTCTTAGGACATTGAAAAAATGCCAGAGAAGAAAGGAAATATATTATTATTATTATCATCATCATTGTGAATGTTATTGCTTCCGTGTACCACCTATTGGTTGCGATTACACAACATCCATCAGTTTTTCAAGTTCTCTGTTTTCCTCTTTCGCCAGTAGAACTACTCCTTCATCCGTTTGCTTACTCGTGCTCGTTCTTCTGCCGAGAATACTCTGTTCTTTCTCGTTTTCTCGTCGGACAGACCCTTCACCTCCGCAAACTTTCTTCTGAAGACTTCTCCATTTCGTACGTCTTATGCCATGATTCCACAATTTTCTAGATCCCCATGGACTACTTTTGCCCTTGGGACTTGCGTTTTCCTGTTCTCCTGAAAAGTGAGTATCCTGTTGGCGGGCCTTTCCTGTACCATTTTTAAATATGTTCATAGAAATCCAATCTCCTTTTCTTCATTGTGGTACTGATATTTTCAAATCTTTGGTATATTTCTTGGTTTGGTCTTAAGCAGAAAATAAATCAACCTCTTGGTGTCCAGGGTCCAAGAATCTGTCTAAAGAACTTTCTTTTCCAGGTATGAGAGTCCCTTACAGGCTATTGTCTCAGCTCAGGTTTGACTGTAGTACTGTACTGCCTGGATTTGGCTTAATAAGATACTGATTTCGATTTGTAAGTGTTCTGGCATAGTCTGAACGCCGTCTTCATCTTTCTTGCTGTCTTTTCATTGATGTTTGGAATTTGAATCTCACTCACGTACTTGCATTTAGCCCTTTAGATATCACTTATCGTCGCCATAAGACCTATCTGTGTCGGTGCGACGTAAAGCCCCTAGCAAAAAAAAAAAAAAAATCACTTAGTCTACAGTGTCCAGGTTGGATCTGTAAAATTTCTGTTCAAAGGGTATTTGCAAATGTCTTTTCTGCTGTTTCCCTGAGGACTTCAATCTGCTTAGTTGCAAATTGTAGGTTCTCTGGAAAAAGAAAACGTACATTATCAGCAAATGCGAAGCATTCAAATTTAAGTCCAGTTATGTTGTGTACCGGTGAGTTGGCCGTGCGGTTAGAGGCCCCCCGGCTGTGAGCTTGCATCCGGGAGATAGTGGGTTTGAATCCCACTGTCCGCAGCCCTGGTTTCCGTGGTTTCCTATTTTCACACCAGGCAAATGCTGGGGCTGTGCCTTAACTAAGGCCACGGCCGTTTCCTTCCAACTCCCAGGCCCTTCCTATCCCACCGTAGCCATAAGGCCTATCTGTGTCGCTGCGATGTAAAGCCACTAGCAAAAAGAAGTTATTTTGTGACCTAATCTAATTTCATTTGGAAAGTTGAACTGGCTCATTTCTTTTCATCATTCCCTGATAATGTTTTCTCTAAAACACAATTGAACAAGATGACGATTACTATTATTATTATTATTATTATTATTATTATTATTATTATTATTATTATTATTATTATTATTATTATTATTATTATTATTATTATTATTATTATTATTATTATATCCGATGATAGTAACGCATCATGAAGATAATAATAATGATAGACGCCAAGGTGTTGGAATTTTGTCCCGCAGGAGTTCTTTACGTGTCAGTAAATCTACAGATTCGAAGCTGACGTATTTGAACATTTTAAAATACCACCTGCCAGTTTGGGGTCAGAAAGCCAGTACCTCAACCGTCTGAGCCGCTCAGCCCGGCAAGAAAATAGATTAATGAGAACAAATACGTCTACAGAAAACTATGTGATGTTCCATTGTATGTATTCGTGTTCTTTTAATTTATTATGCTGGTTGGTGGATCAGTGTTAATGATACCACGTTAGCGGGTTCAATCCAGGTTCTGTTAACTCAGCCATCGTATCTTTCTAGTAGAATTCCACTTCCTTTGCAAGATTGAATGTAGAAATTAGTATGCAGGCCACCTAAATGGCATCACTTCAGAAGGACTTGGTAGAAGAAGTCATATGATTTATTATTTATTTATTTATTATTTATTTATTTATTTATTTATTTATTTATTTATTTATTTATTTATTTTATTTTATTTTTTATTTATTTATTTATTATTACTTTGATTATTATTATTATTATCGTCCGCCTCTGTGGTGTAGTGGTTAGTGTGATTAGCTGCCACCCCCGGAGGCCCGGGTTCGATTCCCGGCTCTGTCACGAAATTTGAAAAGTGGTACGAGGGCTGGAAAGGGGTCCACTCAGCCTCGGGAGGTCAAATGAGTAGAGGTGGGTTCGATTCCCACCTCAGCCATCCTGGAAGTGGTTTTACGTGGTTTCCCACTTCTCATCCAGGCAAATGCTGGGATGGTATCTAACTTAAGGCCACGGCCGCTTCCTTCCCTCTTCCTTGTCTATCACTTGCAATCTTCCCAGGGCCGATGACCTCGATGTTAGGCTCCTTTAAATAACAAGCAACAACAGTATTATTATTATCAAAATGTTTAAGCAGATGGTCTTCTAATGAATCCTTGTGAACACATTTTCATTTCGAAGTAAAAAACCCTAAAATTTTTGTTCACTGAAAGCTTACAAAATACAGAAACATTTTCGGAAAAAAAGTTCCTTTTCTTTAAAATTGGCAGGGTCTCATAGGAATCTTCTACAATTTTCTAGAAAGAAGTGCTACTGTATTACATCGTATGCACGATAAAAATAGTAGCATCATTGGAAAGATTACATATTTCTACTCTGGAAATCATTTTACTCAGTGAATTCAGTTGCTTTATATGGCATTATTAACTTGATTAACTTACGTGACGCATGTAAAACACGACAAGAGTTCGAGAGAATACCACAATGCTTCTCGCTTCCATCGCTTGGTTTTATGTGGAACTATGATGAAAGTCACTAAAGAGTTGAGGAAAAGCATCCTTCCGCGTGTGAGCACTTTCCCTGTTTCTCCATCCCGTCTCGGTTCTCCGTCTCCGCCACAACCCGCTTATTATTAATGTCGAGCATCTATCTGACAAAAGCTTCATTCTCAAATATTGTAGCATCGAAAGTAATTACTTTCCTTCACATCGTTGTACTTTGATTAGGTACCGTACCTATTTATTCCTTTATTAATCATGTACAACCTACAGACTACTGACGAATACCGAGACATGAGAAGCAAGGTTTATTTTTACTTCATAATGAAATTTGTGTGAGGCACATGGGGACTTATAGCGGAACGTATGATGACATAAGTATACGATTCCGCTCTCATGCAACGACTGCCAGTGGCAGTTTCTCACAGTCCATCAAACTGAAAACCCACCTGTTAGAGGGAATGCAAAATACAGTGTTTCGAGGAATGTTTTAAATATTGTCTCGTCCTTCAGAAGGTTAAAAAGAACTCATGATATTCTCATGACAACATTTCTTTAGGTAGAGGACAGATGCGAATATAAAGTACGGTACAAATTATTTTTATTACTGTTATTATTTCGAGTACGCTTATAGTAGCACACCACACATGAATTCTAAAGTGAGGGACTGAGTAGTTATTTTGAATGCATTCCTAACGGGAAGAACGCATTAGATATGACACACATTAGAGACTTTATATCAGGGATTTGTAAACGTTGGCCTGCGAGTCGCATGAGGCACCCGAAGCCATGTTTTGCGGCTTTAAAATATTATTTTAAGAAATGTGAAGAAAATTTACAAAAGATATTTCTTAGCTCGTTCAAAATGTATTAATTTGTATACCATTTATATACCCTAGTCAGAACTAATTAATTCTTTAATATTATTTCCTGCTTTTGAGTAGTCACTTGGTCTGAATAGATTATTTTTTATTAAAAAATAAAATCCAAACTTCAGCGGGAAATGAGCCCTCACAAATGTCTGTACTGTGCCTTAACCATTATAAAAATGTCTATCAGATCCATACCAATTATTGAACTCCATGCCAACCTCACTGTGGGCATTTTAATGCAACGTAGCATGGATTGAATACCAATAAATACTTCCATTGCTATTGGTGTAAGAAGCGGCTTCAAATCTCCGTTCTTCTCTCATTGGTAGTACTGGCTGGTACACAGCGCTGTACACTCGAAGACATTTTCAGGGAAATACTGCTGGAAGTACATTGCTGGATTTCTAAGCTCTTACATTTGTATATCATTGTTCCCTTTACACTACTCCCAGTAAATTGTACTTCTTTAAATTTTGTTTTCATTATTTTGTCTTTAGTTTTTTCTTTACTTTTCGTCATTTGTCAAACAATTGAAATGAACTGACATTGTAGGGCGTTCTTCCAAATTCGATTGCCCTGGGTATAATAGTGTTTAATTTAGCCCATTTATGCAACTGAAAAATATTGTTTAAAGCAATTCAAATTATTAAACCTTAATTTCAATCGAACTATGCATATTATTTCATAGGTGCTTCTATTCTACGAGATATAAACGGGACTTTATTGTTTATTTAAATTTATTTATTGAGAAACACGAGACAATTACAATTTATTTTTCCGCATTGTTTCCTGCTTTAGAAACGCATTTGTCCGAGCGTATGGGCAGCTTTCTTATGCCCTCATTGTAAAAAGAACAGGGCCGTGTCACCAGCCAGCTGCACACGAAGTCCTCCACCCTCTCGTCATCTTCAAATCGTTGCCCTCCTAGAGCTTCTTTAATCGGTCCGAACAAATGGAAATCGCAGGGCTCTAAGGAGGATGATCAAGTGTAGTCCAGTGCATTTCCTGTAGCTTGGAGACAGTTAGAGCTGCAGTAGTGGGCCGCGCATTGTCTTGGAGGAGGATGATCTGTCGAATCGGGTGGTCTCGTCCTTTGCGGCGATATGCAACCCTCGCCTTGTTCAACAGCTCGCAGTAGTAAACAGCATCGATTGTGCGTCGCTCATGCAAAAGATCAATCAGCAAAATGCCTTGCCGATGGAAGATAACGGTTGCAGGAACCTTGCCAGCTGACAGTCGAGTTTTGGCTTTCACTAGTGCTGCCTCCCCTTTCCTCCGCTACTCTTTACTGGCTTGTTTGGATTCGGAAGTGTAGTGGTGGACCCATGTTTCGTCGCAGGTGACGATCTGTCTCAAAAATGCATCACATTCTTCCGCATACCTTGCTGTAAGCCTTTGACAGACCTCCAAACGTCTCAACTTCAGATTTTCGGTCAGAAGGCGAGGGACCCATCTGGAACACGCTTTACGGAACTGTAGGTCGTTTGTAATGATTGCTTGACAGCTCCAATAGATCCCGACTTGCTCGGCAATATCTGATACTGTCGCCCATCGATCGTCGTCAATAATGTCTTTACCCGTACGAATGTTTTCACCTGTAATGCTGGTCCAAGGACGGCGATCGTGTTGCTGATTTTCCATACGTTCTCTTCCTTCCTTGAACATTTTATGCCAGGCAAATGCACGCGTCCTGGACAATGTTTGATCACTGAACTGTGCAGTCAATCTCTGGAAAATTTTCGCCGCTGTAACTCCTTCACGAGCAAGAAATTTTATAATTATGCGTTGCGCAGAGGAGGGATGCATCTTTTGCTCCGACATCGTGAGCGTTGCTGACGAAACGGCAGTAAATATCTAACAGTACGTACGCTCTCCCCACTCCTAACGGTACCGCCTAAGCATAGCAGAAGCGCGGGGCCAGTCCTACTTACTGTTGATGTTCAGGAACAAAAACCCCGTTTATATTTGATCGACCTTCGTATTTGCGGAATTTTACGAAAATTGGCCTATTAGAAGAGTGTGGCCCGTGATCGTGCCAAAGGTTTCCAATGTGGCCCTCGAGCCCTTACAAATAGGAAACTCCTGCTGTATATGTTATTTGTACACATGTGATGGTTAATACTAGTGGCATAAATTTCAAGGAATTCATGCCAAATATAATGAAACTGTTCAACGGGTATTTGTAAATTGTCCCTCTAACTGCAAATACAAAATATTCTATGAATTGCCAGTCTATAGTTTCACATAACCACTATTTGCCTCATAATAAAGTTTATTTTCTATATCAGTATCCCTGATCGGGTCTGCATTCTTCTAAAATCGTGTAGTTGTATTGTAATGCAATCAGCATTATCAGTTAAGTATTTTCTTATGAAGTCTGTGCTATTTACAAATGACATGGGAATAAGAATTCAAGGCACATAACACCCGGTTTTATGAAACAAGTTCTCAGGATAGTGAAGAGTTACCGAACATACTCATGTCCCGCCAAGGCCACCGATGTACTTCCTTCTAAGCGAGACAGCAATCCATTCATTACTCGATAGAAATTTATTAGTGTTAGCGTAAGTGTTGTTATGAAATGAAAGGAAGGAGTTAAATTAAATCTGTAAATCAAACAGTAAGTAATAATTCCAACAAGAGAAGATCCCTGAACTGCCACACACCTTTTATGCTCAATGCAATTTATTGGATTGCAAACATCTTGTTGAGAATCCCAGATATATACAAATATGAAACAGCAGCTCCTATAATACGTAGACTGGAGATTACATCTGAAGCACTAGCAAATAAGCTGGCACGTGAGCAAGGAAGTAACCAAGAAAGTAAGTAAGTAAAGAAACTTTCAGCTTTTGTACGATTGTTGATATCGTGATTCATAACTGATCTGTCATGAAACCACCAGGATTCGAACCATGTCGTCTTGGTCAAAAATCAGTGTTTATGTCACTGAGATATAGTGCCCTCAGAAAGGATAACCGAACATTTGGAGTGTAAAATCTGAAGACAAGGAGCTGGTCAAGGCAAATATTATTTATTCCCTTTGTCAGTAAGTTGAAAAATTTAGAAATGAGACTTCCAATTCTAGAAAGGCATATTGCTCTAAGATTCACCCAGCTTGCACCGGAAATGAACACCTAGGTTCATTCTGGTGGGGAGGGGGTGAGCAAAGGCAGTCGGGCTTGAGAATAACCACCCTACTCCACTTAGTGTCGCAGATTTCGCCTTCCACTTCTTCAGCGGCCTTCATGTTCCGTCCAGGATAGCTTTGCTTAGCTTTATAATCTGAAAACAAATCGATAAGGGAGTTGTGTAACGTAATTGTTGGTCCAACTCTTGTCACATTTTTCTACGGGATCGGGTATGAGGTGAGATGAATCTGTCGTGGCGGGTTTTTATGACCTGATGCCCTTCCTGACATCAACCTTATTGGAGTTAATACGATGAAATGGATGACGTGGTATATGATAGTACGAAGGGAGAGGATCAAACCCGGTGTCAGTACATACCTTACTCCTGTCGGATAGCACCAAGAGATCCACACAACGCTTAACGTCTCCATCCGACGGGCGAATCACCATCAACAGCGTCATATGCCCTCTCTCCATATGAGCACAGCGGAGAGGTTTGGAATTTGATCCATGTTTTGGCAGGCAATCTAGTGATTGTAAATTGTATACCACCAATTCCCTTACCCTTCCGGCCAACATTCTGACTGTGAAACCGGCTAACCACGGCATCAGACTTCAACGTCTTAACGATCAAGGCCACCAGGCGGGCTTGGTTGTATATTGGAATAAACCAACTTAATTAAAAAGAATATTAGATGTTAAATTCTAAATAGTGGCTTTTGAAGGGAAGGGATCTTGTAGGTCAAAGATCACTATTTATAATCAAAATTACTGAACAGGTTCCACGTTTTAATTATTGGGGTGAACTATTTCCTGTTTGCAAGAACTCAATGACTATGTAAGACGGACAGAGTATCGATGGATGTGTGTCATAAAAAGGTGAACGTTACGAGTTTATTTTAAAACATGTAATTTAATCTACTGTGCAGAACAAGGATCTTGAATTCAAAATTTTCTCATGATGAAATCAAGTATGAAATAGAAACATCTGAGAGATATTAAATCATCTTCAGTGATGAACGTTCTAACACTGATACAAAGAGGGACGTAAGGTGACAGTAGAGGATGATCTACTTCGAAATAGCAAAACCACTGACACACCAGTTTTCAGAAGAGATACTTATTTGTTACACTGCTTCCGAGTGATGCGTCTTCAGCTCCCCTGTGGCCCAGTTCGGTAGTTCCTGGAAGTGAGCCAAATTGGGGAGCGGATGGCCAGTGAGCGGGCATGTCACAACCTCTGATTTTGTTGTCCTCTTCGTCTGGTGTCTCCGTAAATTCCCTGGAAGGTGAATCTAGAACACTCGTATTCTGGTTGCACCCGGAAGATACAAGAATGTCATCATCATGCATATAAAAGCAGGCTCGTCGCCAGCGGTATGTATTGTCTTTTTGTTGAGTGTTGTATGTTGAATAGTCAGTTACGAGTCGTTATGTGAGATTCCAGTGTGGGCAGTGGTCACGTGAGTTGACTGTTCAGTTTTTGGTCTTGCCTGGAGTCGAACCAAGTCTGCAATCGTCGTACGTCAACGGACGTGCATTTAAACCCGACTAGATGGAACTGCTGTTTGAAGCGATTGTGGTGCGTCCCCTACGACCTAACAATGGGTGGTCAAACATGTCAGTCAGGTAACACTACCAGCCGAAGACCCTAGACTTTTGTAAATACACGTGAAGTGTCGTCATTCATTGCCGAGTATAAGAGTGTGAGTGTGTGTTGACTGGGTCGTCCTACATTAAATTAATTCAATAAAATATTCAATATTTTAATTTTAATAATGCTTAATGTTACATGATATTCTGAGTGCATTTGACAACTGTGAACATGGACGTTCTTTTCGGTTATTCGCCCAGAAGATCGCATTATTTCTTACAATTGGTTTTGCATCGGACCTACAGAGATAGGTCTTATGGTAAAAATGAAATGGCGTATGGCTTTTATTGCCGAGAGTGTCCGAGGACAAGTTCGGCTCGCCACATGAAGGACTTTCGATTTGATGTCTGTAGGCAACCTGCGCGTCGTGATGAGGATGAAATGATGATGAAGACGATACATACACCCAGGATCCGTGCCAGCGAAATTAACCACTTACAGTTACATTTCCCGACCCTGCCGGGAATCGAACCCGGGACCCGTGTGACCAAAGGCCAGAACGCTAACCATTTAGCCATGGAGCCGGACGGGCTTATGGTGATGATGGGACGGGAAAAGGATTGGGAAGGAAAGTCCCGTGGCCTTAATTAAGGAACGGACCCGTTATTTGCCTGGTGTGAAAATGGGAAACCATGATAAACCATATTCATGGCAGCCGACAGTGGGATTCGAACCCTCTATCTCACCAGCTCACAGCTGCGTGGCCTTAACCACTCGGCCAACTCCCTTGGTAAGATTGCTTTAGAGTGGTCTTAATTAGAAATGGTAAACTGACTAAAAATCCATCTGTTTACGGTTTGAGGTACTACTGAGCAAACGCGAGGCAAGTATATTGAGAAAGAAAAGAATAAAGAAACTCGATATATAAATTAATAAAGTGAGCAAATTAAATATGAGCAAGAATTTTCCTTCACACTTTTACAACTGGCAGTACGGTATATATACCGCACGTTACAGCGAAATATCCACATTTATTGGTGCAGTTAAAACGTTTCTTGGCCATGATCTTTAAGGTGTCAAGTTTATGTGGTCTGACACCACGATTAGCCGGTTCGAATCCCGTTGGTCGAAAATATTTTTACCATCAGAATGACCGTACACAATTTACAATCAGTAAATTGCGTGCCAAAAGACTGGATTCAATTCCAAATCTATCCGCAGTGTTAATGTAGAGCGAGGGTATATGTAGCTGTTGATGGTTGATTCGTTCGTCGGATGGAGACGTTAAGCATTGAGCGTACCCCTTAGAGTTATTCGACCGGAAAAATCTATGTACCAGAACCGCGTTGACACCCTGTTCATTCCTAATCTCATATATATATATCACACTATTCATTTCATCTAGCCTCTGATGAGGTTGACGTCAGGAAGGGTATCCGATCGTAAAACTTTGCTAAGAAGATTCATCTCGCTTCATACCCGACCCCGTAGATAAATGGGAAAAGGGTTCTTCACACAATTGGTGCGGTTAAAATGTTTGTGCTTTGACATTTGTTGAAATTAGTATTTACATATTATATCAACATCTGATAGAATACATTCCGTCTTCTTTGTGAATCAATGACCGAGCGAGTAGGCCGTGCGCTTAGGGTCGCGCAACTGTGAGCTTGCATCCGGGAGATAGTGGGTTCGAACTCCGAGTCGGCAGCCCTGAAGATGGTTTTCCGTGTTTCCCCATTTTCACACCAGGCAAATGCTGGGGCTGTACCTTAATTGAGGCCATGGCCGCTTTTTTCTCACTCCTAGCCCTTTCCTGTCCCATCGTCGCCATAAGAACTATCTGTGTTGGTGCGACGTAAAGCAACTTGTAAAAATTTGAATCAATGATGTATGCGTGTTTCGCCGATTTATCAATATTTAGAAATATTTTTATATGAAAGGAGCGTAACGAATTCATAGTGGGAGATACGATCAGTTTTGCACTGCTGCCACTTCATAATTAAATATTTCATATTCTTATCAGTTTTGGATTTTTCTTGATCTTGGTTGAAAATATGCGGACGCTTCTTATTTTGTGTTAGACTGAAACTCAAATTAACTTATTACAGGGCTGAATCCGAAAATTAGAGGGTGATCGCAGAGTTAGTGTTGGATGTTGCATGAAAATACAGTCGTTTGTTGTTCTACACACATGCAGACGGTGATAGAGAAGGTAGAAAAGCACTGTGTTCATTGATAAAATAATCAACTGAAAACCACATAGCTCATTTATTTTTGGAAGATTCTGTTTATAAGCAATAAAACGTTACACAAGACAGTTATCAATTATACCAGGCTCTGAAAACGATAATCCGAATAAATTACCGAGAAACTTTTCTGATTCGCATTCTTCGCATTCTCCTATTCCGAAACTATGCTTGCTGAAGATGCTAAAATTTCATCCAACCACCATCACACTAACAAATAATGTCACCCCGGCATTTTGAACAGCAACCTTAAAATCTAACATCTATTCTGGTTTCAATCCCGCTGAACTTAATACGGAAAACAAATATAAATATGTAATGTACGTTTTATCTGGTAGTAAACGGAACGGTACTGGAATATAACCGTCAATTTTCAAGTCGTGACTACTATATAATTGTTGGAAATATTTGGTATAATACTGAAATATACCGGAAGTTCCAGCCCTTACCTATAGATTATAGTAGTCTTTATCCTTCCGTGAAGTTTCCGCACTTGCCTAACACCTGATTTCACACAGCCTTTAAGATTCTCTCAGCGACTGCCGTCAAGTAAATCCGAAGAGACAAAAGTGAATGAATCAACAATGTTACATTTTGTGTAAACGGAATAGTGAGTCAGATACAGCCACGCGTAATGAAAGTTTCTATGATTGGAGTAAACAACTACAAGTGTACTAGCCAAAATATGTTGTGTTCAACACTCGACCCTGTGCAGTGGGAGGTGAGTGAAGCCCACCACTCATCCTTCGAGGGGAGGTAAATAACTTACTATTAAAACGTTTTTATTCCGTCCCTGAAAGGGGCGATGGGCCTCCCAGACGGTAACGCCGTCTCTCAGGCCAGGGTGACGTTATACGGTTATACGGAGAAGGCGAGGGGATAGGCGGTAGTGATCTATACTAGGAACTGTCCTGGAGAATGGAAAACCACGGGAAACCTTTTTCAGGACAGCCGATGGTGGGGATCAGCTCCTCTCCGTCTCCCGAATGCAGAGGCGTAGAGCCACGGCAGAGCCGCGGCGATCCTTCCTCTTCTCGTTGGCCGGTCGGAGTGCACAGCCCTTGGACCACGGACCAGCCATGGCCACTTGTACGCCGAAGGGACCTATACATTCAGATTATTGGATTGCATAGCTAGCTAAATTGGTTAAGTTAGGTAATAAGAGGAAGGTATCGTGTGCCGATACATAGGAAAATATTGTGGTATTGGTGATGGATAGTTCAAACATTATCAGTGAGTTATAACAGGAATAAACGACAAGCAAAAAAGAAGAAAATGGCGTCATTAGCACAGGTCAAGTTGTTGCTGGAGGAACTAGCTGGAAAATGACCAATATGCAGGAATCACAAGAAAATACAGGAAGACAATTAGCCCAGCGTTAAGTTAGTACAGTTGTGAAATATATGCCGAGTTTCATGAGAGTGTACCCTGCCGATTATAGATGATATTCATACACACACACACACACACGCACACAAACCATGTTGACGTCGCACTCAATGAAACTACCTGCATCATCATAGGATATCTTAATCCAGCACCTGTTCACAAACACTACCCACTCGTCGGAATCGTACCCCTGGTGAGCTAAGGAAGATAATAATAGATGTCGAGCTCAAAGCGCAAAATTGAATATCCACAACACCCCCTGTATGGACACCACCCACCTGAACGCCGTCTGAAGTCTAGGAGGAGCTCCTTCACTAGATCCCAGGCACTTCAAGTCACATGAAAATGTTGAAGGAGAAGCTGAATGATCCAGAAACGCAGGTCAAGGACGAACGTCCCAAGTAGGAGACCTCCCTTACACAAACAGGAGATCTCTAAACAGGGTCAGAAGCGGTGTTTCAAGATGAAAGGCAAACCTTCAAAAGT
The DNA here is from genome assembly GCF_040414725.1 of Anabrus simplex. Taxonomy (NCBI): domain Eukaryota; kingdom Metazoa; phylum Arthropoda; class Insecta; order Orthoptera; family Tettigoniidae; genus Anabrus; species Anabrus simplex. The sequence continues at coordinate 330,179,966 of NC_090265.1, forward strand.
GGAGACTACTCTCAGCTGGAAGCAGCATACACTGTGAGTGCAGAGTCATCCAGGACCAATGACATCTCCTGGTCTGTCAGAGGCTTAGAGAACACTGCACAGCCCAAGACATCTTGAAAGTAAATGACAAAACCATCTCGGTCGCTAAATTTTGGAAACATGGCATCTGACATGGACGCGTAAAGAAAGTAGACAGCAGATGGAGGATGTACCTCCCACTTGTGCAAAGATGCAACTAAAAGAGAATACCAAGGGGCTCTCATGAATGGGAGTGTATTCTTGACCTGATTATAGCTTTGCTTCCACTTCTGCCAGGCTCCTCACTTTCACCTTTTTCTTACCCAATCTCCCTTAGTCAACCCTTGTTTTCTTCTGACCCCGACGGTATTAGGTTTCCGAGGAGTACAGAGTCTTTAATTTAAATGGCATTCGCGGCCCTTCCGTTTCCTTTGGGGACACCTTTCTTCTTGGAAAGGCCGGATGTCTTCCATTTTTCCGTTTCTGAATAGCGTTAGAGAGGATGAATGTCTAGTAAGTTGCACTTCCTCTAATACTTACATCAGCTTCACACCGAATTCGTATCGCTTGGATACGTTCATAATGCTAGTTATACGCGAGTTCTCAATACTCTCAATGATGCAAGTCACGTCGACCACCAAAAACACTGCCGTAATTCTATTAAGTTATTCATGTCTTCTCGTAGTTCTAATTAACGGTTTTAACCTTCAATTCGAAGACCAATTCCAGTGTCAAGGACTATGTGACATGGACCGATGATGATGATGATGATGATGCTTGTTGTTTTTAGGGGCCTAACATTGCAAGTCATCGGCTCCTTTGTGACATGGACTATGGGTGGTCATTGTATATTTCTCAAACAAATGTTTAAGTGCCGACCCTGGTTAGCTTGGTTGGTTAGGTGTTCTCCTACGTTCGTTAGATAATGCATTCGATCTCCACTGAGGGGTATGGCATTTATATATCCTTATTCTGTCCTTAATTAACAGGGATATAGAAAAAGGGAAGATTTCAAAACTGAAATTGCTACCAGTTACAGATTTCTATGCCTTCTTTACAAAAAAAAGTACAACGAATCTCTCACGACCACAATTTCTGTATTTTTTAAAAGAAAAATTGGTTTCTGTCAGTGAAGTTATTGTCGCATTGCCATGATGGCGTTATTACACAGTTATATGTATCGGTATGTCTTGGGACTACGTACATCCTGACTTCTGTTGCCTTCCAACTGGTACCAGATATGGATTATAAGAATAGACTAATACAGTGTTGACCTTCATACTGTTTAGTGAAAGATGCTACCTTTCAGTAAAATAAAAGAATCATTTTTTCCATTATTGGGTATGAAAACACATTATCTCCATCGATAAACACGAAAGTAAACAATCTGTCTGTTGCCATGGTCGTTAAAGCGGCGTTCTGACACCGTGGTTATCCGCGTCGAGTTTCAATGGTTGAAAAACATTTACCAATAGAATGTCAGCCGTAAAGGTAAGGGAGGTGGTAGTGTACAATTTCTAATACTAGATTGCGTGCCATTAAATTCTAAACCTCTCCGCAGTGCTCATATGGAGTGAGGGCATCTCCCTTATATATATGTACATACATATCCTGTTTAATGAAAAATGCTATCTTTCGGTAAAATAAATAACGCACATTTTCCTTTACTCCATAACATTAATGAAGTTAATGGAGGTGATTCTTGCAATGGAACGAGATTGAATTTACGGAAGCTAGGCAAAAATATCGTTCATGCAGAAATTCAGACGGACTCAGCTTCAGGAAAAGTGTTTTAGTCCAAGAATAGATTTAGCACCTGTGTATACCATTCTTCTTAAATGCAGCAATTTCTTCTCTGTCACAATGAATAAGTCACCAGCATAAGCATTAATGTTGGGCTAAATCTACCCACTTCAGGTTTTTGGACAGTTGTATGTAGGTTTCCCAACAGTACGGAGATTAATAGATGTCCGAGCTACAACTGCACTCAGTATGGTTTTTAAGGAAATAGTGCAATACCTGTTTTGATTCCATTCTAATGCGGCATAAAACCTGGAAAGTGTAACTTTTATTGATAATATATATTAATAGTCGCTTATAATTTCCAATTGCTTTATAAAAACTAATGTTGACTGTCGAAGACAAGCTTATGTACTAGTTTTAAATAAATGCGCAAGTGAATGTTTCTCTCTCTCGGGAGTTTGAGGAATTGCTTCGGGGTACGCTTCCTACACTTTGGCGTCAATCAAAGCCATTAACAGTTAGAACGGACGTTAAACATATTATTATTATTATTATTATTATTATTATTATTATTATTATTATTATTATTATTATTATTAGACTACTCGTCGAACAAGAAGACAAGGACGGCATGGATTAAGAAGGTTCGTAAAGATCTAGAGAAGTCCCACATCTTGGAAGTTCAAATGCTAGACAGGAAAACATTTCGGACCATGATTCAAAATTTGGAAGGGTTCAAGTCGAAAGAACTGCATAGACGGGAAGAGCCTGGACGAATGAACAGAAGAAACAGCATAGAGCCTAAATGAAGGAGTTCTGGAGGAAGAGGAAACTTCAGACAAAATAAAAAATCTGAAATTCGGCCAAGGGCACGTGGCTGTGAGCTTGCATCCGGGAGATAGTGGATTCGAATACCACTGTCGGCAGCCCTGAACCTGGTTTTCCGTGGTCTCCCATTTTCACACCAGGCAAATGCTGGGGCTGTACCTTAATGAAGACCATGGCCGATTCCTTCCAACTCCTAGGCCTTTCGTATCCCATCGTCGCCATAAGACCTATCTGTGTCGGTGCGACGTGAAGTAACTACCAAAAAAAAAAATGAAATTGTAGCGTGATTCTAAGTGGTCAGTTCGCAAAAAACAATTGTAATAATATATTTATATATTTTACAGTATATATTAAGATATATTTGTGCCTACTGTTTGTACCTACAAAAATGAGTCATTTTTTATGTCTTTGTTCCCTTATTTCTGTCCTTAGCGGTTGGAAGAGGAAAACCATTCTTCTGTCTAATTTCATGATCGATTGATTCATTCATTCTGAACTTCAATATGCAAATGTTTTGCATGACTACCGAGACGAATCTTGAAATCTGGTGTTTTTAAACGTAAAGGAAACTAAGAACAGGATAGTTTCTTGACAACGCATTATCTGAACCTGAACGTTGGTGACCTAGTTATTTACCCCAGCTAAGCCGCGGGCCCCTAATCAGTCATCCTGAGCAATAGTTTATATGCAGTAGATTGGCCAGTTCGTTTCTGCTCATCCTCATCCCAACAGCACGTGACCACCCATCCAAGTGATTACCACACCCAATATAGGTTAACTTCGGAGATTTCACCAGATCCGATGTTTAAAGATGGCTTTGGCTTACATGTCTTCTAAAATCAGTTTTATCTCTTAGAAGTCCGACTCGTTGGCTGAACGGTCAGCGTACTGGCCTTCGGTTCAGAGGGTCCCGGGTTCGATTCCCGGCCGGGAATTGGTTAATTCCAATGGCACGGGGGCTGGGTGTATGTGTTGTCTTCATCATCATTTCATCCTCATCACGACGCGCAGGTCGCCTACGGGAGTCAAATCGAAAGACCTGCACCTGGCGAGCCGAACATGTCTTCGGACACTCCCGGCACTAAAAGCCATACGCCATTTCATTTCATCTTTTAGAAAATGTGCACGATGCCATCTTGACTGCATTTATCTAATTGTTTCAGATGTCGTCCAGAAGGGCAATCTTAGTGTTACTATCCCCCTTCACACATACATTCTCTACGTTCTATTATTTTAAAAGTGATAAATATTGACTGAAAATATCCAGTCACTATCCCATCATTCTGTTGATAATTACAGTGCCTGTAGCGAGAAGTATTTAATTCCAAACGAGTTTCAGAGAGCCAATTAAGTCAACAAGGTCAGCATGCCGAGTTTGACTTCAACAATGAAAAGTGTTCATGGACATTCACTACTTTGTTATTCCTAATGATGGATAGTGTTCGTACAGAAATGTATAGTTTATTTCCTCGTTGAGTGATTACCTTGGCAGCTTGAGCTCGACAAGTGACATATAAACACGGTGTCGTCCCGGGAGCGCTAGAGCGGCCTTTGATCGTCCTGTTAAGAAAATCAGTCGCTACATCATTGCAGGTGCCGAATTCAATTTGATACTTTTTCATCATCTTAGATTTAAGAACATCCTTGTATCTCAATGCTGCACTCCCTGGTTGTCCGACGTGGCGATGCGTTGTCAATGGGGCTCACAACATTTTGATCAACAGCGATGAATTTAAGAGTCCGATAAAAGAGACCGTAGAAAAGAAAAAAGAAAATTAGAGAAACACTGACCACCATATTCTACAACAAGAAGCCTTGGCAGTTTTAATTCGCTATCATTGGTGCAGAGCTTGCGGTTTTAGAAATGGTCTTTCTAGCCACGTAAGAGCCCATCATCGGTGATACTGATGCACTCGGAACACATCATTGTACACGCCAACGAGTGAATGCCTATGATGATTACGGTGATGGTTATAAACCACATATTGAACTAAAGTCAATTCTCATTGCAGATATTTTCAAAACTGGTTTAAATATCCATGTGATTTTCTGTTATACATTAATTAGTCCAATATTTTGAATTGTACGTCCAAAATCACTGTATATTTCCATGTATCCATTGCCTCTAGACTTTAATCTTTTTAAAGGGACAAAGAAAATATATGATCTCAGCTAAAATAAACAAGCGTTCTGACTTTTTTTATTGCAAACAGAATGATACACAATATATCATTTTTATACTTTTTATATTTTTCTGATATTTTCTTCTTTTTCTAGTTTTCGTTTCATTTTCTGCTTAAGGACGACACACACACCCGGTCTCCGAGCCAGCGGAAATAATCAATTAAGGTCAAAGTCCCCGACCCGACCGGGAATCGAACCCAGGGCTCCTTGAACCAAAGGCGAACACGCTAACCCTTCAGCCAACCATTAGGCTACCTGCGGGGTAGTTCGAAGTTTCGTTGTACTCTACCAGATTACAGAAAAACCGGAACTCTATCTGGCAACCTATGGCTGAAAGACATATTCAGAGTGGATGCAAGGCACTTTAGTTAAAAGCTAATTGTCTCCCATTTATTTAATGCTATTTGTCCGACTCGTTGGCTGAATAGTCAGTGTACTGGCGTTCGGTTCAGAGGGTCCCGGGTTCGATTCCCGGCCGGGTCGGGAATTTTAACCTTCATTGGTTAATTCCAGTGGCCCGGGGGCTGGGTGTTTGTGCTGTATCCAACATCCCTGCAACTCACACACCACACATAACACTATCCTCCCCCACAGTGACACGCAGTTACCTACACATGGCAGATGCCGCCCACCCTCATCGGAGGGTCTGCCTTGCAAGGGCTGCACTCGGCTAGAAATAGCCACACGAAATTATTATTAATGCTATTTGATGTGGAAGGAGTTCCGTTTCTACACAGTATCGTTACAGTAGATGAAACGTGGATGCATAATGCGATATTGAAGGTGAAGCGAACATCCATGTCCCGCCGAAATTCTGAACAGCTTCATCCTTGAAGAAAGTTATGGTGACGGTCTTTTGTGACCATAAGGGCGTACTTCCAGTTGATTTCCTCACGAGGGGAGCGACAGTCACTGCGACACACTGGACTGTTTGTTGGTAGCCATTTGCAGAAAACGACGTGGACTTCTCTAAACAGGAGTCGTGTTGCTGTATGGCAACGCCAGACCACACGCAGCCAACACCACGCGTGAACTGGTGCTAGGAGGTACTGGATAATCCTCCGGAACTCCCCGACTTTCCACACAGTGATTTCAATCCCTCCGGACCGTTGAAGAAGTATCTCATTGGTAACCGATTCAACGACGACACGGCCGTTCAGTATGCCGTCATGACATGGCTTCCGAGAGTCTACGCAGATTTTCTCTATGGCGGCATCGACGCCTTGATGTACCGTTAAAACAAAAATTTGGACAACGTGTGCTGACCCCAGTGAATTAGGAGAAAAGTCAGGAAGTATATGCCGATTATATAGTATTTAAATTATTTTATGGGCCGATGACCTCGATGTTAGGCCCCTTTAAACAACAAGCATCATCATCATCATAAATTATTTTATGCATGTGAAGTGAGACTGTAATGCTACTCTGCTCGATTATACGTTAATGTATTCGTATATAACACTATGTAAAATGTGGTTAAGTGGAAGAGAGGGCCAGGCTCCCTAACTTTGCCATTTGAAAAGCCACAATAAATAAATAAATAAATAAATAAATAAATAAATAAATAAATAAATAAATAATCATTATATACCGTTATGCCTTTCAGCTTTCAGTCTGCAAGCCTCTGTGTAATTACTAAACGTCGCCACAATCCTCTATTCGCAACTAGTGCTGTGGCCTCATTTAGTTTTATACTTCTTTAAATCGATAGAAACTTAGTCTAACCATCGTCGTCTTGGTCTCCCTCTACTCCTCTTAACCTCCACAGCATAGTCCTTTAGTCTCCTAGGTAACCTATCCTCCTCCATCCGTCTCACATGACCCCACCACCGAAACCGGTTTATGCGTACAGCTTCATCCTTCGCAGTGATTCTTAACTTATCCTTTATCTCCTCGTTTTGACTACCCTCCTGCCATTATTCCCACCTGTTTGTACCAGCAATCATTCTCGATACTTTCATGTTATTTAATTCCAACTTATGAATAAGATATCCTGAGTCACCCGGCTTCGCTCCCGTAAAACAAATTTGGTCTGAAAACAGACCGATGTAAGGATAGTTTCGTCCAGGAGCTGACTTCCTCCTTTCAGAACACTGTTGATCGCAACTGCGAGCTCACTACATTAGCTTTAATACACCTTGATTCAGTCTCACTATATTACCATCCTGGGAGAACATAAACCTAAATACTTAAAACATTTTAAGCAAACATTTTAATAAATAAATAAATAAATAAATAAATAAATAAATAAATAAATAAATAAATAAATAAATAAAGTGCTTATATAAAAAATAATACCTTTTATTACCGCATCCCATTAAAAGTCTTGGAATGTTTGGTATGACGAGTAAACAACAACGACTACTACCAACAGCAACAGCAATAACAACATCAACAACAGCCTTCTACTACTAAACTAATAAACCGTAACACCTCCTATGGACCGCGTCCAATGCTGTTTCTCGTATTTGGCCTCCCGGTCAGGAAAGTTTGGGCGTCTGAGTAGACTTGATGTGTATAGTCAACTACCATATTATGGTTTATTCTCATTTTAGTCTTAGTGCAATGTAGGTAAATACGTTTTTAATCTGGGAAGAGAATGGAGCTCCTTTCTGCTTCACAGCTTGAATTTGATTTTATAGGCGCGATAGCAGGGCTTATGGTGAAATATATCAACAGTACGATCTGTGCGTATGAGAAGATGACAAACAACTATATTTTTATGCTATTTGCTTTAAGTCGCACCGACGCAGATAGGTCTTATGGCGACGATGGGACAGGAAAGCCCTAGGAATGGGAAGGAAGCGGCCGTAGCCTAAATTAAGCTTCTGCTCCGGCATTTGCCTGGTGTGAAAATAGGAAAAAATGGAAAACCATCTTCAGGGTTGCCGACAGTGGGGTTCGAACCCAATATCTCCCGAATGCGAGCTCACAGCTGCGCGACCCTAACCGCAAGGCCAATTTGCCCGGTACAAACAACTATTTATCGACAACCTGGTTGTGTAGCAGCTGAGACACTTGGTCATATTTTTGCCCAAAAGAGAAGTTACTTGGTAATATTCGTCACCGTCGCGCACATTTTTCCATCTCTACATCCCTCCGTAAAGCTGACTGGGAAGTAAATTGTGTACCTGGGCATGGCAGTCACCGAATAGCGAATACTGTGGCAATCAATAAAAAGATGGGTGGAGCCTTTGATATGAATCCAACCCTCACAGCGAACCAAGACAGAAGGTGATTCAAAGGGACAGGAACGGCATCCGGCTTTAAAACTTAATAGCCAAAACCATACAAATATGACAAGTTCTACAAGATTAGACTCGGAAACTGCTAGGGCGTGCCCCAGAAGCGACGCGCAAGAATTCCGCCTACCCCTTGTGAGAAATGAGCTAAGGATACCGGGTCATGGGCGGGCCTGGCTAAAGAAGCAGGTTCAAGTGAGAATTGGAACCCTGAATGTTGGATCTATGACGGGGAAGGGTAGAGAGGTTGTGGATCTAATGGTGAGGAGAAAGACTGGAATTCTGTGTGTTCAAGAAACTAGGTGGAAGGGTAATAAAGCACGAGTGCCTGGCTGTGGTTTTAAGTTGCTGTACAGTGGAGCAAACAGTGCAGGTAGAAATGATGTTGGAATTATCCTTTCAAACGACTTTGCAACCTGCCTGGTCAGTGTAAACAGAGGAAATGAGTGTGAAGCTGTGCCTTGGAGAAGAGTTCAAAATTATTACTGCTTATGCTCCACAAGGTGATTGTGAAGAGGTAGGAAAGGATGATTTTTGGAGAGACTTGGAAGAAGAACTTTCCAGCATACCAGCAAATGAACAAGTATCCTTGCGTGGAGATCTGAATGGTCATGTGGGAACTAATACGGAAGGAGAAACATTTAGAAGAGTGCATGGAGGTTGGGGATTTAATACAAGAAATTAAGAGGGTGAGAGAGTGATAAATTTTGCCTTGGATTCAGATCTGGCGATTTGTAACACCTTCTTCCAGAAAAGCGAGAGACATCTATGGACATACAAAAGTGGAGGACGGGAAAGCCGAATAGATTTCCTCTTGGATAGAAGAATGCATCTGAAGGAGGTAAAGAACTGCAAAGTCATACTAGGGGAAGACGTGGCTCCATAACACAAAGTGCTAGTGATTGACTATGAATGCACAGGCATGAAGAAAAGAGCAGTAAGGAAAATGACTCCAAGAATCAAATGGTGGAGGTTAAATGATCCAATTTTGGGAAGTGAATTCAAGGAAAAGGTGATCCAAGAAACACAGTTAGTGAAAGGTGTTCAGAAATGGTGCACAGTAAACGCTGAAGCTATCAGGAAAGTTGGTATGGAAGTTCTGGGTATGAAATGAAATGTCGTATGGCTTTTAGTGCCGGGATATCCCAAGATGGGTTCGGCTCGCCAGGTGCAGGTCTTTCTATTTGACACCCGTAGGCGACCTGCGTGTCGTGATGAGGATGAAATGATGATGAAGACAACACATACACCCAGCCCCCGTGCCATTGGAATTAACCAATGAAGGTTAAAATCCCCGACCCGGCCGGGAATCGAACCCGGAACCCTCTGAACCGAAGGCCAGTACGCTGACCGTTCAGCCAACGAGTCGGACGTTCTGGGTATGACTTCTGGGAAAGACGCCCCACTTGATAAAGATACATGGCAGTGGAACGATGAGGTCCAGAATGCGATCAAGATGAAAAAACAAGCCAAGAAAGCCTGGGAAGAATCTGTAATGGCCGAATATAGAGAACATTACAGACAAGCAAATAAAACTGCGAAAAGAGCTGTTGGAAGAGCAAAGGCAATGACATGGAATGAAGTCTACGAAAATTTAGAGACCAGAGAGGGCGAGGCAAAGCTCTTCAGAAATCTCTAAGGCGCGGGACAGAGCATCAAAAGATCTTACCCACTCAAGCAAGTGAAGAATGAACGAGGAATGGTAATTCAAAATGTGAACCTAATAAAAAAAAAGAGATGGGAGGAGTATTTTAAAAAGTTGCTTAATGAGGAGAATGAACGGCTTGTGTTTGAAGATGGTATTCCAAATTATAATGTAACAACTGACATATGCAGGATAGAGGTTGTAACTGCTATGAAGAAAATGAAAAGTGGAAAAGCAACGGGCCCCGATGAAATTCCCGTAGAGGCCTGGAAATGCCTGGGAGAAGAAGGAATAGATATGATACTAAACCTATTCCAATAAATTTTCCAAAAGTAAATAATGCCCAATGAATGGCGGAAGAGTACCATAATTCCCATTTTTAAAGATAAGGGGGACGTTCAGGATTGTGCACATTACAGTGGAATAAAACTCATGTCGCACACTATGAAGATCTGGGAAAAAGTCATTGAAAGCAAGCTTAGGCTGGAGACAATAATAGGAAAACAGTTTGGATTTATGCCAGGGAAAGGAACCGTAGATGCCAATTTTTCTCTAAGACAGCTTACGGAAAGACACAGAGAAAATCGAAAAGAATTACATATGGTGTTCATTGATCTAGAAAAGGCTTATGATCGTGTGCCCAGCCAAGAAGTATAGAGATGCATGGGATCCAATGGAGTACCAGAGAAGTATGTGCGCATAATTCAGGATATGTACCATGGGGCAAAGACGCAACTTAGAAGCAGTGTAGGGCTAACGAAAACCATACCAGTTGAAGTTGGTCTCCATCAAGGATCTGCACTGAGTCCCTGTATCTTATAGTGTGAAAATGGATGGAAATCAACTCCACACAAGTAATAGTTTCAAGTACCTTGGATCAAATTTACCTGATGATGGCAACCTAGATCTGGGAATTACGCTCCGAATTCAGGCTGCCTGGTTAGATAGGAAAAGGCTGTCTGGTGTCCTCTGTGACAGGAGACTAAATGTCCAAGTGAAGGCGAGAGCCTACAAAAGTGTGGTGATACCTGCCATGATATACGGAGCAGGAACTTGGCCAATAGTACAATCACAGAATAAACGGCTTGATGTAATTGAAATGAAAATGCTGCGATGGATGTGTGGTAAGAAAGATCACATCAAGAACAGCTTCATACGAGGCAGTGTTAAGGTAACTCAAGCATCACAACAACTCAAGAAAGGTGGTTGCTCTGGTATGGTCATATTAAGCGCAGGGTTGAAAACTGTGTAGCAAGAAGAGTGCTTGACTTGGCGGTAAAGGTCATGAGGGAGAGAGACAGACCTAGAAGAAGATGGATGGACTGCGTGCGGGAAGACTTCGCAGAAAAGCAGTTAACTGAAAACACCATTTGAGACCAAGGGAAATGGAAAAGAATTGTAAAAACGTCGACCCCGCATGAGCGAGAAAACACGAAGAAGAAGTGAGACATAGCCTATAACTTGCATGTTAATCCATTGGATGGCAAATGCCTACTGTTCAGAGCTCTCGAAAGTTGCTTCAGATTCACCAGCACGAAGCTGACACTTTTGGGAATTCCAGAACGCGGTATAAAATGAATTTGTTTGCAAGTTTTAAGGGATCCGTTTAATATGTCACACAATCATCCTTACTGCCAAAGTTAACTGTAAATTTCGTACAAGTGCGGAATTACAGCAATATTCATTAGGTACCTTAAAATTTGTTGAAAAATTGTCTGTGTTAAGATAAGAAGGATCTCTCACCTTGACAGAAATACCTGTTAGGTTTAATATTCTTAAAAATATATTTATGGCATAATTACATAATGCGAAAGAGGTTGAGAAGATACATTTATAAGCAATCTAGTGCAATTATTGCCTGCTCTTAGTGCCCCATGAAAAGTATAGCACTAGGAATGTTGTCGCAAAGTCGAGGGGCTATTTAGCCAAGGTGATAAAGGAGTACTCGGTCCACATAGGACGTGGGTTCGATTCCACGTTAGAAAGTCGGGAAATTAAAAAAAACAAGTTTTCCGCTTCTGAAAATGAGAAGCTGCCTTTCAAAAATTTCACAAATTAATGATGCTAATACAGATTTCTATGAATAATTTCCCTACAGTATGTAGAAACGTGATGGTGTATGTTCATCTCCCGAGACGACATCACGTCTAAAATGTTGGGAAAACTGTCACTGCCACATGAATAATTATATTTTATTTCGTAATATTGACATGAGTCCGCCTCTGTAGTGTAGTGGTTAGCGTGATTAGCTGCCACCCCCGGAGGCCCGGGTTCGATTCCCGGCTCTGCCACGAAATTTGAAAAGTGGTACGAGGGCTGGAACGGGGTCCACTCAGCCTCGGGAGGTCAACTGAGTAGAGGTGGGTTCGATTCCCACCTCAGCCATCCTGGAAGTGGTTTTCCGTGGTTTCCCACTTCTCCTCCAGGCGAATGCCGGGATGGTACCTATCTTAAGGCCACGGCCACTTCCTTCCCTCTTCCTTGCCTATCCCTTCCAATCTTCCCATCCCTCCACAAGGCCCCTGTTCAGCATAGCAGGTGAGGCCGCCTGGGCGATGTACTGGTCATACTCCTCAGTTGTATCCCCCGACCAAGAGTCTGAAGCTCCAGGACACTGCCCTTGAGGCGGTAGAGGTAGGATCCCTCGCTCAGTCCGAGGGAAAAACCGAACCTGGAGGATAAACAGATGATGATGATGATGATGATGATGATGATGATGATGAATATTGACCTGAACATAAACTATTTGCCAAATTATATGCAGTAGATGGCATTATATCTTAAAATAAAAATGGTGTATGTTTTTCACGCTCAGTCTCGCAAAACTGCAGGAGCAATCGAGATGAAATTTGGTACAGATATATCTCATATATTCAGTTCAGTCAAAGGTCTATCCTAACTGTTTGATAATTAACCGTTTTGAAACGGTGGTGATTAATTTTGTAGGTATTTACAAAACTTGGCGTCTATTTCATCCATTAAAATCCAAAATAATAGAAAAAATGGTTAGTGATATCGTAAAATAAAGTCCAGCAAATCTACATGAAAGTACTTATTGTACAAGAAGAAAAGTCCTGTACGTTTTCTCTTTAACCGTAATAGTTTCCCAGGAAACTACACTTTTACGTGGAGGTACAAGCGTTCCAAAGATGGCAGCCATGTACATGTATTCTAGGTATTTACTGAACTTATGGATGTTTTGTCAGCTAAAGACCCAAATAATGTGAAAAATGTTAGCCTTATCACGAGATACACCGCAGCATGTGCACGTAAAACTCAGTTTTCTACAAAAAATTTCACGTGTAGTTTCTTTGTAGCTCCAAGGGTTCTCCAGCAATCGTCAGAGCCAGAGTCCCTGTCTCTAACAACTAGAGCGCTAACCAAGTGCTTGGGAAGTTAAATCTCTGAACTCTTCCCGCTCGGAGAAAAGTAGCTGACCTAAAGCTACTATACAAAGCAGCTGATGGAGTACTTAATCCAGCAGAATTACGTTTCCTTCTTTTCCACTCCACGTCCCTTTTCGTAGAACCATAATGAAGACTATCTTACTTATTGCCTACTCCCCACTTTCTCTTACCCAAAGTACCACCTCTATGACTAGTTCAGCAATTTATAACACCTTATCTCTCAAAATAAATCTATGTATCTTCTTATCGAATCCTTCCTTCTATCATGATATTTCTCACGTAAATTCATTCTTTCCTTCCGGTTTTACCTGACTGTTTATCATGTGATCATAGACCACTGGGCCTATTTTTATATATAGGCAATATACGAGTACTAAATAATTCAGCAAACACTTCCACCACTTGAGGTTTGCCTAAAGGACAAAGTATAACAAAACAGTGAAAATATTTGAGAATATCCAAGATATTAGAAAGCAGCCACGACAAAGCGTCTAAGCGAAGGTTGTTACGTAAAATGCTGATTGGTAACTTTAGGGTGGTCAGTGCCACTTTATTCACCAGCGAGTGGGCAATTTGAAAATAATGTCAGAATGTAAGAAGTTTCCTTGGTATTGTTCCACTGGATCCAACTAGCAGGCCGATAACTTCGATCTTCTGCAGATCATACGCTTTCTTTGTAGAATGGAATAGTGGGCTGGTAAATTTGTTTTCATGATGAACGTCGTCCGGCTGGTTAGCAAAGGTTTCGAAGCAGATTTTTGGGTCTTTTATGTAGCTTGTGGTGTCCTGGTAGGTGATGACATAAATTCGACGAGTAGGGCCTACTCCCTTTATCGGGCTAGATCATGGCCTTCTCCGGGCACATCAAAGCCCGTTGCTCTGAAGGCCTGAGCTGTCGAAGATCTTATCTTGTGGTGTCTTGCAATGCACAAAGTCATATCTTACTCGCAGTAACCAAGAGCGTAGGCAAGTGTTTATATCTCGATGTGGCAATACCTACAAAGTTTGCCATCCTTAGTCCTACCGGGCACAGTACGAACTGCTGCTACGTTTCCGATTATTTTGAGAGCATCTCTCCACTCACTGCATGATGGACAATCATGATGGCTGATCCATCTATCCATCTGGGGAGCTTGCACCACTTTTGAAATTCTTGGCCTCTGAGTTGTGCTCTGATTTTCCTGAAATAATGAATATTGTTTCTGGAATTTAACCCTCAACTGGGATCATCTACGTTTCTAACGTAACTGGTATCATACGTCTGTCAGACTCCAGATATTTACTTTTAAATTAAACAATTTGTTCTTAATTTTCTGTAATTTATTCAACTTAATTCCTTTAAATATATGTTTGCAAATATGTCAGTGCAAAAATTAGAAGAAAAAATTACAAACCCAGAAAAAAAAATATATTAGAATGATGCTCCAAAAATGTGGACGTTTCTGCTTTTCTTAAAAATCTAGAAAATATGATTATTACGATTATTTCGCTGATATATCAGTATTATACAAAGACCATACAAACAAATAAAACATAAAATTACTGGAAAACTCCAAACATAAATTTAAATTTTAAGGTTCAAAGTCACTGTTTGTTAGAAAGCACAATTTTCCTTATCACAGGATATGTTACTTTTTTTTTGGCTCACTCCAAGCAGATCGGTTTTCCGCACTTCTGGAACTGGTACTTCGTTCTTCTTTTCAGTTGAGGATCGCAAAAGTAGCACGGTTTACGAACCTCGAAGAATTCAGGTTCCTCTTGTTCATCATCAATCTGATGAATCCTCCTCATCCAGAATGTCAGTTCGCGTGGAATTTTCTTCACCTCAGTAAGCTTCCGATGCATTTGAGGATAGACCAGTGACTTGGCAAGTGTCTTCATAAAATCAAGCCTAGCCATTATCTCAATAAACACTCAATACTGAATAACGGGTTCGCGAACAATAGTCACGGAACTGGTATCATACGTCTGTCAGACGGCGCGATAAGTTTAATACGCACTTATTCAAGGTGAAACAAAGCAAGCGGTACATCACCTTCCCTGCAGGGAAACAACACTCCAACTGAGAGGTACACAAGGGAAGAAAGCAGTAGGCTGAGGATAGGAGAGGGGATGGCCTTGGGAAAATTTTCGGCCGTCTCACAGACGTATGATACCAGTTGAGGGTTAATAAGCTGGAATCGGGTTGTAGGTTAAGACGCATTAAACAATTGCTCTCATTGTCAATGTTCCTGGTGTTCGAAAAATAAGGGTTTTCGTCAATTCTCAGCAACAGCAGGATATTTAACTGCCGTAAAAATTCCTCCAATTGTGACCGAAATAATCCTAATCCTTAGGCTCTATAGCATTGTATCTGGTATATCGGCAGGCAGTTGTAATATTTCTTTGACGCTGGACTTAATCAATTTTTCAGCATCCACAAACAATATCTTGGGTATCAAAATTAGAGGGGTAGTTTGAAGGGGGTATACAAGAGAGGAAGAAACTGATATGTTAAATATATAGAATTTTAGATCAGTCTGCAATAAAAGAGAGGATGTAAGTAGTTCAAATTTATCTCCAAGTTTCTGTATTATATTTTTGGGATTGAATGTGATGACGTTTTTGAAATTTACTCCCAAGTATTTTATGGACTCTCCTGGAAGGATGTTTGTAATATTACCTTCGTAAGATGGTAAAGCGTCTCCTGAAAATTTTCTATTAATAATTAAAATGTTTTTAGATTTTGAAGTGCTGAACTCGAGTACAATTTCGTTGAATCCTTGAGTGGCCATTTTTGTTAGCTCCAACGCAGATGCTTGATCTTTCTTTCTTTGGCAAACGCTAGGACTGTCAAAAGTTTTAGGCCTTCCACGGAGAGTTCGTTCAAAATATGATCTGTGGCTATTTTCTACAGAGTAGGTGAAAGGGGTGAGTCCTGCATAAAACCCCTCTTTAGTATGATTGGTTTGGATGTCGAATGATTAGCCTGGATCTGGGTAATGTTCTTTTTCTGCAGACAGAATAAGGGATGTTAATTTATAAGGAATCACAGAATTTTCTAGAATTCTCTTCAGATGAGCATGGCTAATATTATCAGAAGCTTTACGTATATACAGGAAAGTGATTGCTATATCAGAGTAGTTATTCCTAGTGCTGCTTAGAAATGAATTCATAAAAAAAAAGTGTTTAACTGAGTTCCGGGGGAGTTCGTCAAGCCTCTTTGATGTTCGTGAAACTCTACAAATTCTCTGAGGCTGTGGTTGAGGGCTATTTCTTCTAGTGATCAGTCGCCAATTGGACGGTGCCATTACGTCACCATATTTGTGTGTGTGAATATTTCGCGCCTTTTTCAGGCAACTGAAAAAAATAACTACATAAGCATTCTTGTGGCAGTTATAGCTATAAGGTCAGTGAGTACCTTATCCTCTCTCATTTCCTGTATGATGGTTGTGATCAGGACCAGGATAAGTGTAAACTGCGATTATTTTAATTTCTGAAGAAGTTTCTTGATTAGAGAGACTGAGGTGATAGTTCTCATCTGGAATAATTCTTTCCGACTCCGATAATGAAGCGAGATAGTAATTTCTTGTGCAGTCGTTACTGAGTATTGTGGGAGGGGTGGGGTGGTAAAACGGTCCTCTAGATCTTGGATAGGAATTTTACATTGAGGCACCTCATCGCTCAAAACGGTAAGGATGGATTTTCTTCTTTGACTGTAATATAAGAACTGCATTCGCCGGTGAATATAATTAGTTTTTCTCTTTGTTCTGTCTCTTTTTGTCTGCCATTCGGGATTAGAGGATTTTGCATATCGTCTCTGCATGTTTAGATCTCTTTTTTTCTTCCTTTCTCAGCCAGTAAAATTTTCTTGAAAGATGCTTAGGTTCGAGATAACTACCTACAGCTTTGGTCAAGAAAGATACGAATCCATGTACAAGATCGGAGAAGACGGGGGTAGAGACATCGACGGCGAATTTATTTATCCATTTGCAAAGTTTTAACAGTGGGTACCAATTCTTAGAGCATGACCAGCATATAAGTGTAATAAATCGATCAAACACGCTACATACTTTGTTCTCCAAATTGAAATAACCGATAACTTGGCAATTATAGATCGCTACACATGTTAACTAAAGTGTATAATTCATATTGCCAATATAATAACCATATTTTGTACTGAATTAATATTCATCACATAAATGTACCAGAGAAAGTGTGTAAAATAAGTTTACATCTCCACTTGACTCTGCCATGAGACCAAAGTGGCACAGTTGTAAAGAAAATGGAATTAAGAAAGTATGGAAAAGAATGAATGCAATGTGTAGAGAATATAAAAGCAGTAAACAAGTAAGCATAAGCGATGAGGAGTAGCTAATATATTTCAAGGGGTTTCTAGAAGGTACAGATACATGGGAAAGGAATAATACTGAGGCTGGCATACTGAGACATCTGGGGTTCACTCTGCCTCTACTTGATACTTATAATAACCACAGATGAGGATTAGACACATTTAAAAAAGTAGGAAAATCCGGTACTGTCAGTGTAATTACGTATGAATTCTTAAAAGAGCTAGGGAATAACAGGCAGATCCCAGAAATAATATATTTTAAAATATTTTATGGCAGAAAAATTCCAAGTTTTTGGCAAGAAGGAATCAAATTCCCGGTATACAAAAGAAAGGGGAAAATATCAAACACAAATAACTATGTCCGCCTCTGTGGTGTAGTGGTTAGTGTGATTAGCTACCACCCCCGGAGGCCCGGGTTCGATTCCCGGCTCTGCCACGAAATTTGAAAAGTGGTACGAGGGCTGGCACGGGGTCCACTCAGCCCCGGGAGGTCAATTGAGTAGAGGTGGGTTCGATTCCCACTACTCCCAGTGGTTTTCCCACTACTCCTCCAGGCAAATGCCGTGATGGTACCTAACTTAAGGCCACGGCCGCTTCCTTCCCTCTTCCTTGTCTATCCTTTCCGATCTTCCCATCGCCCTCTATTCAGCATAGCAGGTGAGGCCGCCTGGGCGAGGTACTGGTCATCCTCCCCAGTTGTATCCCCCGACCCAGATTCTGAAGCTCCCGGACACTGCCCTTGAGGCGGTAGAGGTGGGATCCCTCTCTGAGTCTGAGGGAAAAACCAACCCTGGAGGTTAAGCAGATTAAGAAAGAAAGACAAATAACTATAGGGGTATTACCTTCTTGGATACACTCAGGAAGATTTACACCGCGATTTTGGCAAAAGAATTATGAAATGGGCAGAAGATTACTCCATACTCTCAGTGTACCAGTCAGAATTTAGAAAAGGAATGAGAACCAAATATAATATATTTAAAATTAAAACAATAATAAATATTTAAGGGGGAACGGATTTGGATTGTATATTAAGCAACAGACCTTCAAAAAAGGTTTTGATTCGGTGAGCAGGCGGGCTGTCGTTGCGAAGCTGGCAAGGATAGGGATATCAAATAATTAGTAAAACCATTGAAGAACTATATGCATAAGTGATATGCTCGATTAAAGTAAAGGAAGATTTAATAGTAGGCAGGATACATTCGAATATTGGACTTAAGCAGGGATATAAATTATCACCAATATTGTTTATACTTTTTATTAATGATGTAATGGACTGCCAATGGAAGTATGATAGGACAAGCCCCTACTTAAACAGCAAAGAACTTCCTGGCCTGGTTTTTGCAGACGACATCCTTCTGCTCTCACTAACAACAGTCGGTATGCAAACCAGTCTTATGAACACTGCTGAATATTCCAGAACATGGAATTTGTAAATCAATATCAAGAAAGACTATAATGGTTTGTAAAAGAGGAAATAAATTGAAGGAAAACGAAAGGCACTGATAAAATGAAATAGCGTATGGCTTTTAGTGCCGGGAGATCCCAGGACGGGTTCTGCTCGCCTGGTAGCAGGTCTTTTGATCTGACTCCCGTAGGCGAGCTGCGTGTCGTGATGAGGATGAAATTATGAAAACAACACATACACCCAGCCCCGTGCCAGGGAAATTAACCAATGATGGTTAAAATTCCCAACCCTGCCGGGAATCGAACCCGGGACCCCTGTGACTAAAGGCCAGCACGCTAACCATTTAGCCATGGAGCCGAAGGCGCTGATGGTTAGAAGGTATAGCATTAGAAGTTATGAATAAATTAAAATATTTAGGAATTATAATAACATCGAATCGGATGTGGATGGAACAAATAAGACGTGCCACTTTATGAAGCACAAGGTATTTAGGGAGGAAGATGCTAAATACTGAATAAAATATACACACAAAAAATTAAATGCCCTTGAGATATCAACAGCACTGTATGGATCAAAAACGTGGGGTATCGAAGTAGGCAAAAAGTAATTAGATATAATAAGTAATAAATTCTGTAAAATAATAATGGACCTGCCAGAATGTACAGCAAATAGTGGAGCTAGGAGAATATGCGAAGGAAATACTGAACCTGGCATACCAACGCCAGGTAAAACATATAGACGGCGATTATTGAGTGACGAAAGTGAAAAGCATGCTGGATAGAATAGGAATGGGTGAACGCTGAGATAAAGAGATGCACAGTAAAGAGAAGAGATTCATCAAGAAAGTAACAATTACAGTGAAGAACATTGAGAAGAAGATTATTATGGCAGAATGTGAGACTAAAAGAACATTATCAGAGTTTTGTAAAATTATCCAAAGTATGTCAATAAGGAAAGAAAGGCTCCCAAGTAGAGAAAAAAGAGGTGTGGTGTGTTGGCTAATGGGGATATATATAAAAATAAGGGGCTGAGAGAGAAACATAATGAAAATCATTGTTTATTTTGTGGAGAAATAATGGAAGAGGCTCATTTTTTGAGAGTATGTAGGGGAATTGATGCACTTAGAATTAAATATTTGGGTGCTGAATATAAGTCAAAAATTGAAAGAGAGAAAGAATTCTATACAATTACTAAATTGTTAAACGAAGAATGTATCACACCAGGACTAATAGCAAGGTTCTTTTTGTATTTTAGGAAGCATGTGGCAAAAGGAAATGAAAAAAGAATAGCACTAACTAAAAGTATGGCTATATTGTTGTTGTCACTGTTAATGTGTTAAATTGCATGTGAATCTGCTTAGCTTGCAACAGATGAAATGTCTCTTCCTCAACTGCTGGAATTCAGTAGCTGCTGGTCTAAAATTTACAACGTCTATTGCAAGCTACATAGAAATCTGTTCGGACTCATAACGAAAAAACTACTCGCGTCAATTTATAATAAGGGTAAGATACATGTTTTCCTAGGCAATAAAACCTTGTGAATAGCTGGGACAAAAATAAATTATGTTCTTTTTTAAACTACAATTTAGAGACTAGGTGGAAATAGTAATTAGTTGTAAGTGTAACGTTTAAGGTAATAATAGATCAAATCTAAATGTAATAAGAAAAGCATTCATGTATCAGAATAATATGAATTGCAATAAATGATTACTCTTTCCCCCAGTTCCAGGCGATCCGGAACTAGGCGATGGGAGTATTCTATTCTGACTGTGTCATGAGTTCAATGTACCGTCTACTGCTATCAACTGTATCCCAATGAACCCTCACGCTCTGTATCATACAGATACATCACATGTGCCTAAGTAATCACTTAATTATTTTCATTCTACAATGCCTCGTCAACACGTCAATCCATTACAAGAGATTTAGGATTTTAATTATTCTTGCTGATTTTGAAAGAGGTTGTCCAGAGAAGGGCGCCTATGGGCCCAGCAGATGACGTAAATATACCTGGAACGCGCTTTCTGTCATCATTTATAAGATGTTGAGAGTTTAGAAGTTTTCTTTTCAACACTAACAGGTAACAAAAACGCAGTTTTGTTTATTTTGAAACAATCAAAATTCTAGAAGTTAATGTCAAAGATAATTCAATATAACGTCTCGAATCAATCTTAAATTTCTTCAGAGGAATCAAAACGTAATTATAAGATAATTATTTCGGTTATAACACGAATTGAACACACAAATAATTGTTAAACCAAGCTTCCGGCCGCTGTAATAAGGCGACATGAAGTGTTAGGTTGTAAAAATATGTACAATAAACATAAAAATGAGTAGTCTATCTCAGTAATGTAGTCAGTAGATCGTCATCCTTCTGTCCGTAAGATAGTGGATACGATCCCAAAAGAGATTAATGGCATTTGTGGGTATAAAAATATAAATCCTCATCGTTTGAAACAGACAAGTGAAGGAACTCCTGCGGGATAAAATTATAATAATTTACGGTCGTAACGCAGTTACTTATAACATACTGTTGAAACCTTTATGACGCTTTAGTTCACAAATGCTTTATATGTATTATTAACTAATTATTTGTGGAGGTCAAAACTTCATGCGAAGTGTCAAAGAAAATGTCTCCTGATATCTGAAGCAATAAATTCAATTTATAACATGATATGTAGTCAAGTAATATATTTTAATTAACTCAGTATTGGAATGTAAAGTCAATGTTAAGCTTACAAGCCGGCAATTATCTTCTTAACACATGAAAGGAGAACCTGCTGGTTCCTCAAGGCTTACTACTTCATGAAACAAAACAAGGAGCCTGTGCTCCACCTCCAGTAGCTTTTTGTGTAACAAGCCTGAAGCACGCTACTTGAGTTGTTATCCATTCGTTCCTTCTGAAGATGACGGTGCGATGAATAGGAGATCGCAGGAGGAAACTGGCAAAACACTTCTCAAGATCACGGTGTGGAAAAGGCTACTAAATACTTATCTGAGTGGCACACTTCCAAGATGTCAGCCACCACTCATTGATAGAGCTGCCTTATTGTGATTGTGACTGTGCCATTTAAATTGATGTTTTCAAGGCCCATTTTAATGGATATGCCAATATTTCGGGTTTTTCTGCGTCAAGTAAATAAACTGTAGAAATTATTGGACAAAAATTAAATTCCAATAAGTAAACTTTAAGGCAGGGCCTCTCAGAGTGTAAGCGCAAGGTTCAGGAGACGACTTCATAGGTTGACCAGAGTGCAAACCCCTGCCTCACTCGTTCGGCCTGTCTTCGCCTTCTCCACCTTCCCCGCTAATTCTCCTCCCACTGCGAAATGTTTATGTGCGGTGAGCCGTGACACTGTTGTATGGGCCAATGTTACCGGTGTTAAAGCACTCTTCTTTCAATTTGGTTTGAAAAGACAATTTATCTTCTCTAGTTCTTCTTTTCCTTTGCCTTTGCAATGATACCAGTTATGCCTAGAAAAGGGGCCGGCTGACAGCAATTCTGACAGCCTATTTTAAATTACAATCAGAAACAGTTTTACTCGCACGCAATCTAGTTTTCGTACAAGTCAAAACAGGAAAAAATACTTTTCACATATGCATGTGGAACCAAACAGAAATAATCTTAGCTGCTTCTCGATGCAGCTTAGGAAAATCTTTCTTCGACAAATTCTCGTAGAATTTGAGCAAAGCCTTTGTATTGGAAAATAGCTTTTTGATTAACGTAATTATTGTCCACAGATTAAGCATTTGGCTTTATCGTCACGACTGAGAAAAAATCCGAAAGTTCCCAGTTCGATTGAAATGGATTTTCGGAAGTCTTTGCTTTCTTCGAAACAGGTTGCTCCATTATTATATTGTTGTCTTACGCTTATCTATTTCACTGATAAACAAGCCGTCTATCACCGAAGGCTTCGTCCCCCTCAGCACACTACACCATCCGAGTCAAGCCGAGTTGAGCCGAGTCAGACCGATGCACAGTGCACGGAGCTCTTGTGCCTCGATTTGCACGCGTGAGATTTTGGGCGTTTGAGAGGCCCTGCTTTAAGGTGTTGCTTCCTATTGAGAAAACTAAATAAATTTAGATTGCTCAATCGTAAGAGTACCAGTCTCATTGCGTCTTAGGATCATGATTTGGAAACTGTGCGTCTCCAAGACACCAGCCAGCTAATACACCTTTGTGACTCCACTGCAAGCTACCCTGTGATAAGTACAATACAATGCCGATGTACTAGGCAATATATCTCCTTCTATTTGCTATATAAGCCCTCCTTGGCTTGTATGATCTATTTCCATGCGGAAACGGGTACGTCTATGGCCACGACTCTCCTTTTACTTCTGAGGACGCGGAAAGCGAAAAGCTGATAATTTCTACAGTTTATTTAAGTGACACGGTAAAATCATAAAAGATTATCATGCGTAATAAGTATATTAGATTACCCTATATATTACTATTATTAATAATTAGCTGACATGCCCGTGCTTCGATACGGAATGAACAGTCCGCAGACAGCCGTGAAAACTCCTCTGCCGTATCCCGTTAAGTTTGCACACTGCTCATTCCAGTCAGCGCCTCAGAGTAGGAATCGAATAGCTGGAATACTATGATAAACCAGAGAAATGGGATGCTAAAAGAAGAAAGTTATCTAACTCCCCAGCTACTTTCCGCCAATATTCAGGCAGGCTGTTTTTCTCGCGATGGAACAGTAATCCCATCTATCGGAGATGAGTGGCAGCAAAAGTAAGAAAACACATCGCAACCAACAATGTAATGTTATTGTTGGTCACTTTTATGAACTTTCGACATTGTAGGCCCTCACATTTAGTTTTCTTCTGACTCTGAAATATTACGGCATCTAATGTCTTTTTTTTTTTTTTTTTTTTGCTATTGGCTTTACGTCGCACCGACACAGATAGATCTTATGGCGACGATGGGATAGAAAACGCCTAGGAGTTGGAAGGAAGCGGCCGTGGCCTTAATTAAGGTAGAATCCCAGCATTTGCCTGGTGTGAAAATGGGAAACCACGGAAAACCATCTTCAGGGCTGCCGACAGTGGGATTCGAACCCACTATCTCCCGCGATCATTATTCTTCAAGCAATCATTATTCTTCAAGCGAACATTATTCTTCAAGCAATCATTATTCTTCAAGCAATCATTATTCTTCAAGTGAACATTATTGTTCAAGCGATCATTATTCTTCAAGCAATCATTATTTTTCAAGTGAACATTATTCTTCAAGCGAACATTATTCTTCAAGCAATCATTATTCTTCAAGCAACCATTATTCTTCAAGTGAACATTATTCTTCAAGCAATCATTATTCTTCAAGCAACCATTATTCTTCAAGTGAACATTATTGTTCAAGCAATCATTATTATTCAAGCGATCATTATTCTTCAAGTGAACATTATTGTTCAAGCGAACATTATTCTTCAAGCGATCATTATTCTTCAAGGAATCGTTACTTTACGTTTCTTTCTCATTTTTATGATCATCTTCACCATTTTCCTTGTCGATATGGACCAGTGAGCCGACCTTAAGACAATCATGGCAAAAACCATCGCCAGTTAACACGCTTGACCAATATTTCCATATTAGCAATGCTCGGCGTTGATATGGACTAAGCGACAAGACTAAATTTATGGATTCTATTATCATAGTCGGTACAGTAAAACCTTATTAACGCATAAATGATCAGAGATTGTATTATCTATAACTTTTCTTATGTAGTACTTTTATAGGACCAATGACATATTTTAAAATAAAATTTTAGGAACCTTCACCTGAAATACAACTTCATGCAGCGTGTATAAAATTATTTATAGTTTAGACTGTAGCACTTTATTCCCTGACTTAAAATACCGATTTTCATTACATTATCTTCACCCATTTTCTCGTTGCTCGGCTTTGATATGGACTTTGCAACAAAAATCGAAATTCACGAATTTCTGAGTTATCATAGCCGGTACGGTAAAAATGTACAAGACATAAATGATCGGAAATTTAATTACTGAAACCGTACAGTGTCCTGTACAGCTCATGGGAATGATATGGGCTTTTATACTCCATTAAAATTACTCCTAAAGGTCGCGTCATTGGTAGCAGTATGGGCGAAGGGGATCGAGCGGCGTCATGCCAGAATGGAACCCGCGAAAAGAGCACTTGCCAAACAAAGGAAAGACAAAGCAACAGCCAAGCCCCCGCGGAAATACGCTCTCAACTTGCAGAGAGAGATAGAAGGGGACGCGATGCTGGAGTAGTCAGATACGCCCCGAGGTGTGGCCTAGCTTCCCAGAGTTCCAAACGAACATAAGGAACTTCCGGTTTTTTTATGCACATGTCACGGGTGCCAACGTCGGACTTTGGCGCGTAAACAATGGAATGATATTTTAATCCAGACATAGGAAAATTATGTGAGACACACCATTGAATAGAGCGGAATTTTCTGCGTTCCCCAGACTAAAAATATGTAATAACTTATGCAGGGGAAGAAATGAGGTCACCAGCTGTCAAGATGTAACATATCGCTAACACATGTGGATACAGCGGCGTCACCCAAGCCAAGAGTCGCGCTCAAAGTTGACTCCACCTCCCGAGGGACGCTAATGAATTAATCAAAGGCGGGAAGCAAATTACATAAAAACTGCTGATCGTAGGTCCAGCACGCCTGGCTCAAATGAAAGAGGAGACAGAGGGCTACAAGATGCAATATTTAAATATCGTCAATTCTTGGTACGAGAGGAGCTCTTGTTCTTAATGAACCGTGAACGTTGACGCCCCCAAGCTTCCGGCGGGCAAGATAATATAGGCCGAGCAGGCCATTGCAGAGACAGTTGTTCTTTTACGGATCGGTGAGGAGGACACTATGTCCCACGGTGCCCCAGTTTAAGTCAGAAACCCTTGACCGCGTACTGAAAGCGACATTGTGCCCAGCACGCTTTGTGAAGTGAACGGGAGGCCAAACGAGCCTAGGTATTGTTTCTGTGCTGCGTGTCAAACTAGTAAAAACCGCGAGCATAATTTACCAACAAGTAGCAGAATACGGCTGAGAAACTGCCGGTTTAATGAGTCAGTGAAATTCATAATTTGGTATCACCCAAAGTGTTGCTTTGAATCAGGGGCTCGAGTCTCGTGAGCTACCCGATTCTTACTGTGGACGCGCCCGCCGTAATTTGAAAGTCCGTCTTATTCGTGGTGTAAACTCTAAAAATAGAGGACGTGTGACGAGTGTAAAGTGTTACCCACTTGGATTACTGTAAGATTTCAGCTGTGACGAGTACCCCAGGATGTCGGACTTGTATGGACCAGGGATGAAGGACTGCACGCCCGCCACCTACCGAGTGGTCATGGAGTACTAAGAACTTCACCATGGGTCTCCCGTGGAAGGAGAAACAACGGCCACCAAACAGATGAGTGATGTCCAAATTTAATTTCTAAGCATGACATAACCCGGGGATAGGATTAGCGTTCTTTTGTAAATATCAAAATGTTGTAAGTTAATGCATGTCCTATATGGAATTTTTAGTGATTTTTATAATGTTGAAGTAAATTCAAGGGAGCTAAATTCCCGGACGACTCATATTTTTTTCTTAATGATTAGCTTATCGTGAGGGTTATATTTTTAGTGATATGTAGAATGTCCTAGCAAATATGGGAACAAGGTTAGGAGAATATTTGAGTTTCCCGTAGGGGCGGTTGGAAAAATGGAATTTGGCGAGCAAGGAAACATGTCGAGATGTTGGTAGTCACTGTCCCACGTGGTTGTCAAATATGCCAGGGAAACTCATGGGTCAGTCAGACAATGCATGCCTAGCTTACAGATATAATCAGTGCATGGACTGCAAGAAAGAAGAAATCCCGACCGGGAGAGGTACATATTGTGTGATTTAGATAGGTGTGTGGAACCATGTGCAAGTTTCCCGTGATTTTTGATTAACTGGCCATAATGGTTTGGAGTGTTTTTTTTTATCTATAGCCGGGGTACGACCCAGGGGCAGGAGTCCTTGATCTTTGGTCAGAAGGTTTAAATATAAGTGTATTTTATGTGGTATGAACGAGGAGCCATGAGAGCCTAGGCCCAAGGGAAGAAGATACGCGATATGAGACGTAGTGAGAAGGCCGAATAGGAATTTACGATGAGATGATTGAGAAGTGATCGTGCCCACAGTCTCAGTGATAATAATGAGAAGGGAGTGAATAAAAAGAGTATTTCATGGGAATTCCATAATGATATGAATAAGCAAATGAAGCGGGCCATGGATATGTGTCCCCGAGATGAGGGGGTAGACGTGTGAGCGAGAGAAGAATCAGAACGGCCGTGCGAAGTGAATGGCCGGCCTTCCTTTTTTTTTGTGAATGTCTGGCTCTCGGCCTCGTGACAAAAGGATTCCGCGTCCCATTGTAGTAGGGCTTGGAGCCCAGGTCTGCCTGCGTGCTTTGTTTGGTTTAAATGGCTTAGCTAAGAATACTTGTATAATGATAATATCACGGTGATTTCTTTTAAAGGTATTTAATAAATGAGTAGGGATCCCCCCAGATATCCGGCGATATGAGATTGTAACTATTCTAGGGACCTACAGAAACCCACAGTACCTCTCGGTCGGGAGTCGGCCAGTTCGACTCCGGGGTATGATGGCGCCCTTGAGCGGGTTGCTCCAGGCGTACGCCTTGGGCCGGAGACAGTGATAACCATGCTGTTTTTTTTCTAGGAATGGCTCTCCTGTGTGCATGAAGTGTATATATCCATATATCTGTGTATGTTTCGTAATTATGTGCACATATTTTTGAGTTCAAACAGAACCTATGTGCACGTTGTGTGGTCTTGGTGATAGATGAGGAGTCCGGGGTTTAGCAAAAATGGTATTTGTGTTTGTTTGTGCATTATGCAAATGTGTCTTTTAATATGATATTATGTAGTGTAGGCCCCGGTTATGTTCGTGCTTAGAACAGCTAGTAATATTTGTGAATAGGGACATCAGGTCATCTCACGGTGTGATCGACAGAATAATGTACAAATTTCATGAACGGTATGAATTGAATGGGGAAAAATGAACGATAGCAAGTCGCAAAACCTCAATTATACCGTTATGCAGACGACGCCCATGGGCGATTCGTATTTTAAAGTGATTATTATTTTCCTTTCCTCCCATCTGTGGAGAGTCATTGTATAGAGCTGTGTCAACTTTTTTTTAATTGTCATTTTGAATAAATTTGCATTCGTAACCCCTATTTTATGATTCTTGTCATTTGTAGCAGTGCTAAGCAGTATCCAATAGGCATTTGAACCCAGAGATCCTACTTTCATATTATAGACATAAGGCTCCATCTTAAGTATTAGTTTTTTTTTCTTTCGAACGTACCACTTCCCCAAGTGCTCAGGCTGCCGGGCCGGCACAGAAAGTAGGAAGGGGAGCGGTTCGAAGCTCGTTAAGCAATTCGACCCGCTCTTCAATCCAATCTCATCCGGGGGTGTTTACCCCGTTACGTGGAGGCATTCTTATGCGTGGGTCATCCATTCGAAGCCCGGTAGGGTGTATACTTGGCGCCCTTCGTGGGCGGGCATTGTTTATAGTGTACGCTGGAGCAGTTTTAGTAATAGATAGGCCGCCCACAGGGAGGATAGTGTGCTATGATGGAGTCAAATTGCCAGGTTCGTGCCACAATCTGATTACATTTGGTATCGAACGGGTTGGCAGTTATTTGGAATGGAGTACCCGCCACGTAACCGAACGGATGGAGACGTTAAGCACATGTCCGAAGTGCTAAGATTCATAATTATAAATTGGATACTGCAAGGGTTGTTCTGATTGTGTGATACTCAGCCGGACTGTCATGGTCATCGTACGGGTGTGCGTAAGTCACAACTCGTGATGATAACTCACACAAGATCAGCCATGAAAGGGAGCGACGTGAATAAGGAATAGGATATGAAAATGACAAGAACAGAAAAATCATGTGTCCAGTTTAAGTGGAAATCCGCATGAGTGTCGCTCATAAAGTCAAAATGGATACCCGGGACAGACTATGAAGTCGTCAGTTCGTTGGGAGACAGTGTTATGGTTCTCTCAGTGTGAGGTTAAAACGGCCGGCAAAATTCTTCAAATTTCGCCAGTTACGGGTATCGGCCAAAGATTGTGCGCTGAAGTAACAATATTATATTATAAATATTTTTTCGAGAGGGCTTTAGACGCCGCGGATAGAGCAGGGTACCTCAACCCATGCTCTAATTTTTGCGCAGTGACGGATGCGATGTTGCCAGTTTGAGACGGGTAATTGTCTGCTAACGTCATCTTACCAATCTCAAGGTGATAACATCCATTAGTGACTGGGGTATGCCATGTTTCCGGCATACGTAAAATCGAGCCCACGGTAGGCCGCGCGCGAGACCGGAAAACTTATTCCAGGTTAAGGGCTAACGTAGAATCAGTATTATTATTGTTATTATTATTGTCAAATGATATGACGGAATTTCCTATACAATGAATTATGACATTAATATGGTAGGGGGCGTGACACAAGCCGTTTGTAGGCCCAGTTTGGATTGATTTGTTGGAATTTCGAGTAAAGTTAGGTCACGCTGAAATTTGTATTAAATATTTAAATGTATCTATGCTTTCTGTCGATCACCGGTGGTCAATTTTCTGCCCACGGGAGATCCGCTTTCTCCAAGATAGAATCTAATATGGACGTGCAGGTCATTAGGGAAATGATGTACCAATTATTGGCAGAACAAAAAGAACATTTCGAAGAAAAGGCAAAGGAAGACAGGGAACTTTTAAAGGAACAGTTAAAGATAGTAACGGAACGTGCAAATCAGCAGGCAGCAGACGTTAAAGCGCAGCTAGACAAGCAGGCGGCACTTTTGAAAGAACAATTTGACACGCAGGCAGAGCTTTGCCAGGCTCAGGCGGCTACGAATAAGGCTTCGCTAGACGAGCTCGCAGAGGATGTGAGATTAGGTCGTGAACGTAGCGACGAGAACGCCGCGAGGCTGGGGGCAAAGATGACCGAGGCGTTAGAGGGGAAGTTGGAGGACGTTATCCAACAATTAAAGCAAGTAGAGATTAGGGTGACCAATAGGGTCGACCTGACGGACACCAGGGTAAGCGCGTGCGAGGAAGAGATGGAGAAGGTGAGCACCCGCGTAGAGGATGTTGTAAGTGACATGCAGGAGGCCAAGGCGGAAGTCCGAGAACTAAGGACGCAGACGACGGAGGCCCTCGACAAGGTGGCGAAGGAGGTCAGTGACCGTCTGACACAAGTGCAGGATATTGCGACCGCCAAGCTCAAGGAAGTCCAGACTCAGGCCCATGGAGAAGTCATGGAGCTTCGGAAGGAAGTGACCGAAGAGATGGAAGCGGAACAAGAAGAAGTCCGAGGGAAAATCCAAGGCCTGAACCGACAGGTGGAAGAGTGGGGCAACAAGACTCACAAGGCTGCCGTCCAAGTAGAAGTCCACACGGAGCTTATTAAGGAGATCCGGGAGGAGGTCGAGTTGTTAAAGTTCCAAGAGGCGAGAGGTGAGATCGTGATGCGATCGATCCTCAAGAAGCAGGATAGCGTTGACAGAGTGAGTCCGCCCAGCAGTATTGGTCACGAGGCCAACGTTGACATTTCGCAGGGAAATGAAAATGCACAAGTGCATAATGCACCTCGGGGACAATCGACCCCGCAAGATAGTGGAGCAATTCCGGTATATAATCTCCTCCGGATGACGAATGACGAGCCGAAGAAATTCGGGTCAAACACTCATCTTACCCCGAAAGGTTTCCTTGCTGAGGTAGACCAATACTTCATTGATCATCGAGTTCCAGCGGACCGAAAACTCAGAGTAGTTGAACGGTACCTAACGGATCAGCCTTTGGTTTGGTACCGGGCGTTCAAATATTGTTTCGATGGGTATGAGGAGTTCCGGCGGCGCTTCCTTGAGAAGTATTGGGGGATCGAGACGCAACAGAATTTGAGGCTGGAATTGTATTCGCGAAGGTATTCTGGTGCAGGGCAGACCCGTTTCTGCGAGTACTTCGTGGGCCAGTTGTTGAAGTTTAAAGAACTGGATAGTCCTCCCACAGAGCTAGAGTTGATTTCCGCCATCGGGAAACAGCTCCCACCGGAAGTACAGAAGGTGCTCATAGCGGCGAATGTCCGAAATGCGGTCGATGCTGAACAAATATTGAGGCAGCTCGATCAAACGAGTGGAATGCAGGCGCGACATCGCCATAGCGAGGCAGTCCATGTTGTCGACTTAGCTCAAGATGAAAGCCCACCGAAAAGGAAGAACCAGGGGACTAGTACGAATGAAGTTCGGGAGATGTATCCCTCGAGAATTAGGAGTGATTGGGGTCCCCAGACATGGAATGGACCGAAACGTGAATACCAGGAGGGCTGGAACACCCGCGAACCAGGACCCCGTGAGAGGATGAATCAGGGGCCAAGGCTTCGGTATCGCCAGTATGGACAGCGGAGGAGGCCGTACCAGAATTGGGGACCGAGCGGACAACGGTCGACAGGGCAACGACCAGGAAGAAGGGAAGAGTACATACGAGATCGCAGGAATGAATCGCGACAATATGTGGAACAACTGCGAAACACGCCGCCCGGTATTGACAAGTGGCAGAGACCCATACAGGGTATGGCCGCCGCGGGAATGTGCGAAGGGGCAGAAAGCCTGCAACTGCAAGCCCACAAGAAGG